>NC_089240.1:106026352-106374701 GCF_963924675.1 Phocoena phocoena | reverse complement strand
AAAAAATCTCTACCTTTATAGGCCTTTGATTAGGAAGCTGGAAAACATGTGTATGTATGTATGTATGTGTGTCTGTTTTGTCTTCATAATCATTTTATAGGTTTCTCAAAGGCTCATGACTCTATCTAGTACCTAGATCAGTTGGCTCCTAAATTGTATTAAATTCTTAAATTCTGTATTAGGTCCCTCATTCCAGGCTTAACTTTTAATCATTATATCACTATTGGGGTTAGGATATAAAAACAGAGGCATAAACTCCAGAATACCACAGAAACCCTGGAGCCACACTCTGAACCCATTTACTCTAGGTGTGGGTCCATTGATACACATGAGCCAGAATCCAAGCACTATGATTCTTGTGCTTTACATTTAACCAAGTCCTACTGGCCCTTACTTAGACTATATTTACTTTTACTTTAGACACAAGTCTAGTGAATTTTTATGGCATTCCTCAATCAGTAGTAGATTATAAGCACCAAATCTGAAGGGAATGAAGAGGCTGCCAGAACCTGCTATACCAGTTCATCAATAAGTGACAATTGACAACTTGATAGGAAAGACGGTAAAAATAAAATGAACAACAACAAAACTAAATCAAATGAATTACTTAAAAATTCTAGTCCATTAGGTGAAGGACAACTCCAACAAACATCTGTACATTTTTCAATAGCTTCTTTAGTTCTCATAAATACTGTAACAATTGATGCTAAAGCAGATGACTTTGCATTGTTTGATAATCATATATCCTTCAGGCCTTACCTCTACTACCTCAATCCAAGTTCCATGTAATTCAGCTAAATAAAGCTGCCCACTAATTTCCAAATCTGCCCTGCACTTTCCCCTTATAGTCATTTTCCCATACAGTTTTCTCTCTACCAAATGCTTTGTTTGATCTCTAATTGCCCAAATCCTTTAAAGACCTGCAGAAATCCCACATACTGTACAGAATCTTCCTTGATCCTCACAGTTGGAAGCAAACTTTCCTCCTCTGAACTAGTGTAGCTTTTTCACTCACTATGTTTTTTATGATATTCATCATCTTCTTTTTAGTAATGAGTTGTCATCTCTCTTACAAGACTATAAAGCACCCTGAAGGTAAAGGTCATGTCTATTTCAACTTTTTATTTTATTTCATTGTATTTTGCATGGCACTTAGTAAAATATTTTGAGTGATCAATAAATATTTGTTGCAAGAACGTGTTTATCAAAATGCAAAGTATTGTTCGGTTACTAAAATAGTATATTAGAGACAGAAGACAGAAGCCGAGGAGAATTGCAATCCTGTTGATAATCTTTGGGAGACATCCTCTCATCAGCATATGACAGAATAAATGCAGTAGAGTAGCAAGTTATAATTGATAGAATACACTTGAAAAATGTGTGACCTTTTAAATGCCAATAGTATAGGCTTTGGATTTATCTGCACTAAGGTTTACCAAGCAAATAAGCCATTTGAAATCAATGAGGCAAGGGGAAGTAAAGAAGATTTTAGATGTTTATACTACATATAATTTGTCATTGTTTACATTTACTACCGAACAGTAAAAGGTGACGCATAAAAGTAGCATGTGCATCTCTTTATAGAACACAGTATAGGAGTGTAGTGTGTATCTTATATATACATACTCATCTGAATACTTATAAAATAGAGAAACATGTTCTTTACAAAAATAAACTCCTACCCCCTAAAACAGATCACCAAAAGTAATTATGAAATATAATAATATGCCATTTGAATGGTAAAACATGACCTTAGAATCATTACTCTCAATATATATGGATTAATATGTAGTTGTAACGTTTGCAGTTGGTTCCCCCAACTAGATTTAAGCTCTTCAATATAATCTGTTTTTGCATTACTCTTAAGCAAAAGTTGGTCTAGAGTTTCTCAATAATTGTTAGTTGACCAAATGCATAATAAAGGGTCTTTTAGACAGGATCCTAAATCTAGTACTCTACAATTTATCATCTGCATTTTTATTTCTATAATGTGCTTTAGTCACATACCTGGTATAACCTATGGCTCACTAGAAGACTGTTCTTATGATTTTCTTTAATGGGGGCATTTGTAATTAGAGTCTTTGCAAGTCTCTAGAGAAAAGACATTTCATTCTAAACTTTCAGCTATGTGGCAGCTTGAATTGTTTAACACTGTGCCGTGCTTTTGATTGGGTCATACTGAAATATTTCTGTAGTACTTCCAAGATTGCTTTAAGTAATGAATGTATTGTAACATTGTAAGGAAACATGAGGATTAATGTTGACATAAAAATGCTAATATTCGTAAAAGGAAAATTGTTATGGATTTCTTATTTATTCCTTGATATTTGGAACTTTGAAAGGGCTGGAATTTCATTATATAATCTTAAGGTGGCATGGCTAGTGAATTTTAGGTTTCACAAATGTGTCTATAAGAATCTTATAGGAAAAAATAAATGAAGGCTTCCTAACATAACATATATCAATGTAGTGTCTTCTGGGAAATGCATTTTATTAATGATTTAATTTCTTATTTTTTCACAGGATTTGAAGTTCCAATTAAAACCCTGTTTGGGCCATTGCGTTACTGCCTGCTAGTGCTTAATCTTCACCGAAAGCCTCATCGCTTATTTTAAAACAAAAGAAGAACGAGGTAAGGAGAAAAGTAATGAAATGCAGCATAACACGTCTTTCAAAGTAAGGGGAAGTAGCTTTTTAAAAATGATCTAGGGGCTTCCCTGGTGGCGCAGTGGTTGAGAGTCCGCCTGCCGATGCAGGGGACGCGGGTTCGTGCCCCGGTCTGGGAGGATCCCACATGCCGCGGAGCGGCTGGGCCCGTGAGCCATGGCCGCTGAGCCTGCGCGTCCGGAGCCTGTCCTCCGCAACGGGAGAGGCCACAAGAGTGAGAGGCCCGCGTAACGCATAAAAAAAAAAAAAAAAAAAAATGATCTAGGATCAGTGACATTCAGAAATTATTTGCCGAACACTAAATGTGCTCAAGTGTGGCATCTCAATTCCAAGGACTCTATGTCTTCTATTATGAAATGAACCACACAGGGTTATTTTTTTCTCTTTGATGTTGCAGTAGCCTAAGGTAATAATTATTAATGTCACTGATATACCACAAATGGTAATGTGGATTGCAAAATGAATCTTCTACTTTATTTAATAGCGATTCTATGATGCTCTGGTGCTAAATGGCAACCTTAAATGTTATTTTTTAAAAAAATATTCACAATCCTAGTATTATTCTAATAACAGATCATGTCCATATTTGCTCATATCATGGGGTCATACTTAACAGCTTTCTGTTCACTCCATCATGATGTCTCTTAATTCTCATGTTGTTAATTCATCATTTTTGAAATACTTGGTCTGACATGGTCATTTCTTTGGAATGTTACACTGCACTGAGTAACACTGCCTATATCAGAGGAATGATATAATCAGAGGTGTCATTTAAAGATGCACTATCGGGGGCTTCCCTGGTGGCGCAGTGGTTGAGAGCCCGCCTGCCGATGAAGGGGACGCGGGTTCGTGCTCCGGTTTGGGAGGGTCCCGCGTGCCGCGGAGCGGCTGGGCCCGTGAGCCATGGCCGCTGAGCCTGCGCGTCCGGAGCCTGTGCTCCGCAACGGGAGAGGCCACAACAGTGAGAGGCCCGCGTACCGCAAAAAAAAAAAAAAAAAAAAAAAAGATGCACTATCAGTCCCTAAACTCAAATCTAACAAAACATGTAGATACGAAAAGAAAGTTGAAAAGTATTCACACTTTTCCCCTGTAGTCTCTAATAATGGGATGTTTTTCACTAAATTTAAAACTTGAATAAAAAATTATTTGCCACAAAAGACAGATCACTCCCAAATGAATTGATATGTAATGTCTATATTCATACCAATTGGGACTGACTTATTGAAGATGACAATTATCTTACTGATTCTGGATTTTCAAAGTATAAACAGGTAAAGCTATAGCTATAATAGTGGCAAAGTAGCTAATTTTGTTGGACCTGTTAGCCTTAGAGGGAACTACACTTTTGAGTGTCTCTAGAAGTTTCATCATGTTTGAGAAGATTCAGGGACTATATATTAATCTCTGAATCCCAACCCTCCTTTTAGGGTCTATCAAGGTGCCTGTGTTTGTTGAATGTTGGAAGGTAGGGAGCAAGGGAGAGAAGAGTTATGCTTCACAGCAGCCTAGAAATTGGTCTACTGCCCTGTGTAAACAAGGTTTGCTATATGGCACTAAGGATTTTGATAAAATACTTCAAGTTTGGATTCTCTTTCTTATGCTAGTCTCCACTTAGGAGTTTATTACTGAGCTACGCCCATATTCCTCATTAATTCATCAGCAGCCTCTTTAGCGTATTTAACTTTCATTTAAGCCCCAGATCATAGCTGCTGAGAACACCAATGGGGAAAGTTTAACAGCCAGCATAATATGCTAATTTGTTTTCAATAAGCTTTAATTTAATTTAACTTTATTTTAATAGTTGACTTACGTATGACATTCACCCTGTAAGTTCACTATGACCCTTTTAAGTGTTTGTATCCTAATAAAAATCCATCTCTGTGAAATGTAACTTACTGTTATCAGAAATGTTATCAGTGCTCATATGTTTATTAGGTATAATGGTAGCTGGCTTATGTGTTGCATCTTTGTATATCATCTAGTCTTAAAACCTCAAACTAGTAGTTTGACTCACTAATTCTCATAATTTTCTATAAGGTAAAAATAAGTAAGATGTGACTGCCCTCCCTTTAGGATGTGGTAAAGGAATACCTCAAGGCTACCTCTGCATTTAAGGTAGCACCTTAAATGAATTTAAGCATTCATTAATGCTTAAATGAATCACCATTTAAGCTCAGTTTATCTAATATATGTTGATCACATTCCATTCCAGGCAATGTCTCTAGGTTTATAAAAATGAATACAACATGACCCTTGTCTTCTCAGATCATATAATGATTGAGGAAGTCACGTATATACATCACTTTAATACAGTCTGTTGAGCATTCTGAGATATGTGTGGGATGATATTGAAACCCTGAATAGGGACATTCAAACCAGCTTGAGGAGGAGGTTAGGCCAATGAAGAAATACTTGAAGAGATAATGCCTATCAAAATGTGAGTAGGAGGCAGCCAGGCAAAAAAAAAAAAAGATGTGGAGCTTCATAGAGCAGCAGGGAAAGGGGTTTTAAGTCACAGATATGATTAAAATGAAGGTCACCTCTCCTAATGTATGATATGGCAGTGAAAAACAGAATGCTTCCTGAAGAAAAGAGAAGGCTTCCTGAATGAGGTAAAGGTTGACAGAAGTCTGAAAGTATAAAAGTAACCTAAAGAAAGAATCGAGAAAGAATGTTTTCTAAATAGAAAGAATAACACCCAAAGATTGTGTTCATAAGCTTGCTTGACGTCCATTTGTATGGCATCAGTGAAAATAAATTTAAGAATCAATGGTCCTTTTGTTCTCATTCTCTGCATTGTAAGTAGTCAATGCATTGATTTCTACCTCTTTGAACTCTGAGTAAAATCATATAAACATAAAATTGCAAAACTGAAGGAAATGTAGTTTCTACTTCATTCAGACTCTCATTTTCTAGATGAAGAAATTGAGGAAGCTCAGAGGGGTGATATGACTTGTTCAAGGGTGAGCTGTTGGTAATTTTCAGAGCCTCAGTAAAATCCAATACCCCCATATCAGCAGAAAAACTTAAAAACTGAAGTATTTTAGTATTGCCTCCCTCAATACTGCAGATTACCATTAGAGACAGTAAAGTCTAGAAGTTAAAAGTGTTGGCTCTAGAGTTAAAATATTTGCTTTCAGCAAGTACATGTCAAGTGACTTTAGGCAAGTGATATAATCTCTTTTTGCTTCAGATCTATCATCTATAAAATAGGGGATAATAATGTAAAATGCTTAGATCAGTACCTAACACATAATAAACACTCCATAAATGTGCTATTACTATCTGTCTTTAGGCAATCAAGTATTAGCATACATGTATAGATGGTGGTATGGGCACTCTTGAAATTGATTTTATTATCCAAATCATTTTTAAAATATCGTTGTAATGACTATCACATCACCTATTTTACCAAAACCTTTCTAATTTAAAATGTTTTAGAACTGCCATGTACACAAAGTCCAAATTATATGATTTTAAATTATTATCATTAATGGAAAATATTAAATTTTTAGAAATTAAGTAATATGAAATACTGGTTAAAGGATATTCAAGTAGAAATTGGAAATCTGTCTATTAATTTTAAATGTGAAAAACGCTCCTACCTAAACAAAATTGTCTATGAATCTGTTTCTTGTACGAGAATATAGGAATGGCTATATAGCCTTGCATCTGATCCCAATCTTATGTTCCAGTACCCCTACTATATAAACAATACAACAGATTAAAACTGAAAGCAAAGTGGTATAATATCCATATTTTACAGAAAAAAAAAAAGATCAGTACAGCCCTGCATTTCAGAAGGATGATGGCTTTCATTCATTTGACAAAACCACTTTAAGGACATTTTTATTCTTAAAAAGTTTTGGTCTGATATAAATTTCCTATCCAGTGGATATTAGACTTTTACTGCAGAGCTTTTGGACATTAGATAGCTACATATGACATGAGACACCTCAGTGCTTCCAAAGTCATTATATTCACTGCTAATGAATTGAAACCTTTAGATCTATAATGTGATTCATAAATCAAAGCAACATTTTATACACATTTATATGATCTACAGTTGTGCAAACAGAAATTAACTAAATAGAACTATTAGCATCTTGGGAAAAATATGAATTTGTTTTGCAATTTAAATTACAAAGATTAAAAAAAAATAATTTGCTATGTCTGGAAGTATAAGTAATTTATAAAATGCAGAGGATATGATTTTTAAAATAGAGGTTTACAGTATATGACCTATAAATAAAACTGTTACATAAAATACCCAGTGACCAGGTGGTCACATTTCACAAATCATAGATTACTGGGTTTTCTTAACACAATAATATCCTCAGTGTTTCTGTATTATGGTATAAGTTTCTAGATACTATTATAAAAAACTTTTATTTATTTATTTTCTTCTATTTAAAAAAATATAGTAGTAATAAATGTTCAAAGCTTACAAGTTTAGATTATATTATTTAGGGAGCAAAATTTGACAACTCCCTTCTCTTATTTTGGAGAAAGAATTAAAAAGGAAACCAGATATCATGAATCTATTTTATTTTACTTTTATTTTTTTAATAGATCTTTATTGGAGTATAATTGCTTCACAATACCGTGTTAGTTTCTGTTGCACAACAAAGTGAATCAGTCATATGCATACACATGTCCCCATATCCCCTCCCCATTGAGCCTCCCTCCCATCCTCCCTATCCCACCCTTCTAGGTCATCACAAAGCACTGACCCAATCTCCCTGTGCTATGCTGCTGCTTCCCATCAGCCAACTGTCTTACATTCGGTAGTGTATATATGTCGATGCTACTCTCAGCCCCAGATTCACATTCCCACCCCATGTCATCAAGTCCACTCTCTATGCCTACCTCTTTATTCCTGCCCTGCAACTAGGTTCATCAGTACCATTTTTTTTATATTCCATATATATGCGTTAGCATATGGTATCTGTTTTTCTCTTTCTGACTTACTTCACTCTGTATGACAGACTCTAGTTCCATCCACCTCACTACAAATAACTCAATTGTGTTTCTTTTTAAGGCTGAGTAATATTCCATTGTATATATGTGCCACATCTTCTTTATCCATTCATCTGTGGATGGACACTTAGGTTGGTTCCATGTCCTGGCTATTGTAAATAGTGCTGCAATGAACATTGTGGTGCATGTCTCTTTATGAATTACAGTTTTCTCAGGGTATATGCCCAGTAGTGGGATTGCTGGGTCAATGGTAGTTCTATTTTTACTTTTTTAAGGAACCTCCATACTGTTCTCCATAGTGGCTGTATCAATTTACATTCCCACCAACAGTGTAGGAGGGTTCCCTTTTCGCCACACCCTTTCCATCATTTATTGTTTCTAGCTTTTTTGATAATGGCCATTCTGACTGGTGTGAGGTGATACCTCATTGTGGTTTTGATTTGCATTTCTCTAATAATTAGTGATGTTGAGCAACTTTTCATGTGCCTCTTGCCTATCTGTATGTCTTTCTTGGTGAAATGTTTATTTAGGTCTTCTGCCCATTTTTTAACTGGATTGTTTGTCTTTTTGATATTGAGCTCCATGCGCTGTTTGCATTTTTGGAGATTAATCTTTTGTCTGTTGTTTGATTTGCAAATATTTTCTCCCATTCCAAGGGCTGTCTTTTTGTCTTGTTTATGGTTTCCTTTGCTGTGCAAAAGCTTTTAAGTTTAATTAAGTCCTTTTTTTTTTTTATTTCTGTTACTCTAGGAGGTGGGTCCAAAAAGTTCTTGCTGTGGTTTATGTCAAAGTGTTTTTCCTATGTTTTCCTCTAAAAGTTTTATAGTGTCTGGTCTCACACCATAACAAAGAGTAGCCCCCGTTCACCGCAACTAGAGAAAGCCCACACTCAGCAACGAAGACCCAAAGCAGCCAAAAATAAATTAATTAAAAAAAAAAAGAATGGTATGTGTGAGTGTGTATGTATCTGTATGTCTGTGCCTATATCCATGTGTATGTGTGTATATGTGTGTTTCTGCAAACATGATAGAGGGAGGGAGAGAAAGAGGGAGAGAGGGAGGAAAAACACTAACTTTTATTGAGGAGAGAATTCAAGTCAAATAAGTGAGGTATACTAAAATTCAAGGAAAGGAAGTGTATATTAACTCTTCATTCCTAGCCTAACCACCAATATATAAATTAATGAGACTTCCTTAAATTTTAATTTGAGGCTAGGTTTGAAAAACATTTCTGTAGTAAGCAATACATATATTGACCTATTAAAAGTGTAGTTTATTTCAAGCATAACTGAATTCCTTAATTATGGAACAACTTCTGGAAAACAGCCTTTATTACACTTGATATAATTCAAATAAAAGTTAATCAATTCTTAAGGAGTGCAAGTTTTTTCTTTTTTCCTATTGTGACCTTTTACTCCATTTCAAAACCCTTATTTTGGCTTCTATTATTATTGTTGTCGTTGTTGTTGGTTTGAGTTGGCTAAAGATTCTTTTGCAGCATCTTATTAAAGAGGAAAGAACATTAACTTTCATTGGAAAACAAAAATTACACCTTCATTCAAAATTGTGTTATGGGAGCATTCTCTTACTTTAATAAACATGTTTTTGTTTGTACCATTAACTGTGAGTCATTTGGATCTACAGAAAATAAAATCAATGCCTGTGACTTACAGTTTTATTTTCACTAAGGCCTCATCAGTAAGATGGAAAAAAAAATAAAGACAAAAATTCTAGCTCCTGAATTTCTTCTCCCTCTCAGTAAATACAGCCATCTCTCAGTAATATTTTCCATTTTGGAGGCACATCACCAAGAAGGTAATTTGCGAAAGGTAATTTGTCAGGACTTGTGATTATGTATTTCTTGGACCCATTTGATTTCCACCAGTCTTTCTCCCTGATTTTCTGGCTTTAAGATTTATTTTCAAATTCCTTTTGTATTTACAAATGATGTGCTTGACAGATATGTTACAAGGATTGTTATACATGCAATAGAGTGTTTTAAAAAATTACTCACTTTGCTTATAAGCCAGTTTATTGTCCTTTGTGCAAAGTAACAAGCCGTTCTGTCATGGATGAAAGATCTTGATTTGAGTGTTTACAGCGTACAACTCCTTCATGGCTGAAAGCTTCTAGTGATTTCAATCTTTCTGTCACCCATACAAATCCCGTATCTACATATAGAGTCTGATTACAATAGGTAAAGATTTATTTTTCAATTATTAGTTGCAATAGTTTCTTGATTAAATGTCTCTATTGCTAAGAGAGCTCCATCCTTTCAAGACCTCTACCACCCCTTCCACCATCACCCTTTACCCAGCTGCCATCAGAAAAATCATTACTTGACAATAAAACACCATTTCAGAAAGATTTTTGTTTGGATTGGGGCTGTCAGCTTATTTTAAATTAATTCTTTGATTTTTAACGTATCACTCAAGTTTAAAGACATTATATGTGACAATTCTGACTGTCAATTCTAAATGTAAATAGTTATACATTTAGAGAATTTTAAGGTTCATACTGGGGGTGTTCTTATTATGAATGAATAAACCAGGTTCTTACAATGGAAAAGCTACTGTCTGGGAGTGAGCTACTTATACTGACATTTTGGAACTACCACAGTTCCATTTAGTAAAATGTTAACATAGTAGTTTAACGGCAGGGGAAAATCTGACTCAATGCCTTTCTTAGCCAAAAAAACAGATTGGATAATGAAAAATCCTTATTGACAATAGGAAACACCCTGTTACATTTGCAATTACAGTGTTCCTCTTAATCCAGTATCTCAGTATGTGTTATTACCCTTGCAATCCTTATATTAATCTGCACTAATTGGGGTAATTCTTGCTCCCATTTTGAGAACTGGGAAATGAAAAAGTAATTTTTTTCAAGGTCACGTATTATATCTATGATAGAGACTGAAACAAAAATGTATCATTGCAGGTTCCGTGCAATGTGTTCCTTAAGGAATTTCTGTCATTATTCTCAGTCAACTCTCTTAACCACTGAATAACTGCTTCTGACAAATCAATGAAGGTAACTACCAAGTCAAATCTAACACAGAGAAAGCAATAATAATAAACACCTAGCAGATGCATGGTGCTTGGCACTTTACAAAGTATTTTCACACCCATTATCTCATTTTTTTTAGAACAACCTTAGAAGCATGTAAGGCAGGTATTTTAATCCTTATTTTAGAGGTGTGGAATGTAAAACTCAGAGAGGTTAAATTACTCAGCCAAAATCACAGAGCTAGGAAGTAGAAGAGCCAGGATTCTAATGTAGATCTTTTGCCTCCAAACACTGCAATTTTAATACTAAAATATAGTGCCATCCAAAAACTTATAATTTGTAACTAGACAAATATCGAAGCATACTTGTCAAAACTCAAACATCATTTATCAGATAATTTCATTTTTGTTAAATGTACCTTATTCACAAAACTATGCATGTTAAGAAACAAAATATTCAGAAAACATAGATTTGAGAAACTGTTGTATCTGAGTATCTGTTCTATCCAATTATTTATATCCTAATGAATTTTCATGTCTGTTATTTAGTTATCTAAGATGAATATTACTAACCACATTTTATATGTGAAGAAACAGACTCAGAAAGTTTTAATAACTTACCTCAGATTGCAGTTCGTAACTTGGTGGAGCCAGTATTCAAACCAATATTTGTCTTGTCCTCTAAGGCTTTGCTTTTTCCTAAGTCATGTAAACAGTCAATAAAAGAGTTATTTTATTGATGGTGGAATCCTTTCTCAACATATACGTATATCAAACCATCATGTTGTACACTTTACATATATTGCAATTTTATTTGTCAACTATACTTCAAAAAATTTGGAAAAAAGTTACTTTGATATTGTAGGCTTCCCTGTACAGGAACTATTTGTATATTTTGCATATAAATGTTTTTGTTAAATATATTGCTAACTCTAACTGGGATTCCTCAAATACTTAAGAATTCAAGATCAGAGATATCTTGCAGAGCTTAAGGGTTATAGGGAGGGATTTAATGATAAGCTTGAGATGTATTCATACTTTTATTCTATATTTTAGAGTAAATGTGGAATAAACCTTTGCTGAGAATTTGTGTCAAACACTCTCCTGGACTCTGAGGATACAGAGATGTTTAAATCATGGTTCCTTCCCTTTAGAAGCTAATAGGGAATTAATTCATTCACTTATTCAAGAAGTATTTATTGAGCATCTAATAGATGGGAACAAAGAAAAAAAGGTGTATATCTACTTCAAAAGTTCAGTCTCTCATAAAATAGAAGGGACTTACTTTCTAAAAGTCCTTAAGTATTCTAGGTTTTCATCTTTAAAGCTCCATGTCAACTTAAAAATATTAGTTAAAAGAATCCCTTTCAAATGCTCCAAAACAAAGAGCAACGTTATTTACACTCATTCATGCTGCATAATGAGTGTATATTGAAAGTCACCATCTGCCCAGTTTTGCTTACTGACAAAGTGTTGTCAACACTGTTAATTACCAAAATCAGAAAGGATTCTGGATAGTTGAACTTCAATGTGACATCTTGGACCAATTTACATATTACAGGAAATATGAGTCTTAACGATAATATACGTATGTGGTCATTTTAACTTATCCCAATAACCTCTGTTTATCTGGTCAAGCAAACAAAATATTCTAAGAAATTCCCTACCTTCATGTCCTGAGTTTTGTAAATCAATTAGTCAATAGCTCAGAGGGGATGAAATTAATCCAAAAGGAAAGTACAAGGCTAAAAAACCAATAAATGCCTCTTATATCCCTCTCTCTGTATAATATTTTAACCTTAGTTCTCTGCTTTGTTGGCAGAGATTGTGAAATTAGATAATTCCTACCTTTATATGCTTCCAGTAATAATACTTTTACTAGTATGAGAATTTCAAGACACAATAAGTAAACCTTATGACATTTCTTCTTTTCTTTACCATTGCTGATGTCAATGTGTCAATAAAAGTTAGAATGTCTGATTCCTCCTAATCCTCCAATGCTTATAAAGCGACACATTTTATTTACACTTTAAAAATGCATATTTAATTCTTTTATTCTGTGAACGTCAATATTTTTCTGCTCAGTGGATGAATATTGAGTAGGGCAACTTGCCAGCTCTCCACTGGAGAACTGGGATCTGGCACTCCCTACACTTTCAAAACACGCTCAAGCAAAGCTCCTTGTTCACATAGGGCTCACATTAAAAAGCAAACTCAAAATATCTTCAAACAACACGAGACACCCTGCTTTATGTACTTAAAGAAGGTCAGTAGTCTTTCTCATGCCAAGGAAAGCATATGATTTAAATTTCAGAACATGATTTCATCTAAAACTTGCAAAAATGTTTTTATTTGACTGGAAAGTTAAAGAAGAAAAGAAAGTTGTTGCTGTTTGCATATGTTAACTCAATACCTTCAGACATTTCTCTAACAACCACAAACTCTTGAATTCTCTATGGTGGGCAATGTAATTTTTTTTAAGCTAGTAGACTTGGGCTTCTCTGGTGGCGCAATGGTTGAGAATCCGCCTGCCAATGCAGGGGACACGGGTTTGAGCCCTGGTCTGGGAGGATCCCACATGCCGCGGAGCAACTGGGGCCCGTGAGCCACAACTACTGAGCCTGTGCGTCTGGAGCCTGTGCTCCACAACAAGAGAGGCCGCGACGGTGAGAGGCCCGCGCACCGCGATGAAGAGTGGCCCCTGCTCACCACAACTAGAGAAAGCCCTCGCACAGAAACAAAGACCCAACACAGCCAAAACTAAAATAAATAAATTAATTAATTTTAAAAAAAGTTAGTAGGCTTTCAAAATGACATTTTGTACTTTTGTGATAAAATAGCTTATCTACCAACCAAATAAAGAGGTTTTGAAACTCCAGGGCAAATCGCAGTAGGTGTGGTGGTGGGGGAACAACTTTATGAACATACACAAGAACAGCATGTTTAAGCTCTTAATTTTATTACCGTAAATTTATTTTCATTTGTCTCTGTAACACAGCAGGAACAGAAGAGGGAGATTGCGTGCAAGCAAACAAAAATAGCTCATTTAAGTGCATAAGTTCTGTAGATGTAAAATTAAGCTCTCCTTAGTTTCAAAGCTCAGAAAGTTTTAAAGTAAATCATTAGATCTCTCTCGTTACCAATGACATGTTTCCATCTATTACCTTGTTTTCATTCTTTCTCCTCTTGAACATGCCAATTTGTACAAAGAGAAAAGACACTGAACCAAATTTTTAAAACTTGAAAGTTCTTCTCCAATTCCCTTTGTGTGAACCAGAATACAGTCCAAAGGGGAGGCAGGCCATCCCAGTTTTTTTCTTTTTTTCAATTTCTTTAAAATTTTCTTTTCTGTTATTTTTTTTAATAAAGATTGTATATGTTTAAGATGTGCAACGTGATGATTAGATAGATATATGCATAGTGAAAGGATTGCTACTATATTCATTGCAGCATTATTCACAACAGCCAACACATGGAAACAACCTAAGTGTCTATTCGTTGATGAATGAAGAATTTGTGGCATATATATGCAATGGAATATTATTCAGCCTTAAGAAAGGAGGTGATCTTGCCATTTCTGACAATATGGATGAACCTGGAAGACATTACACTAAGCTCAATAAGCCAAACGCAGAAAAAGAAAAACCGCATAATCTCACTTATATGTGGAATCTAAAAAAGTCAAATGCATAGCAGCAGAGAGTAGAATAGTGGATACCAGGGCAGGGAAGTGGATGAGATGCTGGTCAAAGGGTACAAGTAAAAGGGTCCGAGGTGACCAGTATAATCAATTAGAGTTGTTAATCTAGTTGCCTAGTGTTTTCACAACAGAGTAAGACTTTAGCTACTTACCAACCCAATGGGTTAAAAAGTTTAAAATTTTATTAAATCCTTAGTATCATTATTCATATTTATTTAATAGCTACTGTGGGCAGTACATTAGAATCCACCCCAGTCAAATATAACATCAAATTGGTCTGAAGGCAATTTTCTTGGAATTTTTAACCAGTTGTTTTGACATAATATAGACATGAACTAAGTTCTAGAAGTTCAAATTTCTTGAGTTTTTCTTATTTATTCTTGGGGTTTTCTTGTCCCATTAGCAATTTCCTAGAACATTTGCATATGAAAGAATATGGTATTTCCCTTCAAGTTTCCCACATGCATAGATGATGCTTTCGCAAACCATGTTAACTCCTTATATTTCCACTATCACTTGGGCACAAGCGATATCTGTGGAGATTATATATATCTGCCTTCAAAAAGCAATGATGCTGAAGGCAGTTGTTTTTAATAAGCAGAATGGTTTTCCTTGCCAAGATAAGAAATGGTTAATAAAAGCATCTGGATGAGATGAAATTACAACAGCACCCCATCCTCTACCTTTCTCAATGCTCTATCCTCCATCCCTCTATATTTTTTATCTTTTACTAAGTTTCTAAAGAATGGGAATTATGATGGTGCTACAGTAGTTCCTGCCTTCCCTAATACCTACCACCATATTTTGTCTAGGAATTGTTAACATGATTTTTAGCATTGTTAAATTACAAATTCTACAGTCTACTTTATCCTTTATATCTTCCAGTATAAGAAACCAAAGAATATTAAGGTTTTGTACTTGTGACTGCTATTATGAGGAAATCAGAAGATAGGTATGTCTCAAAGGAACTTTTCAAGTTAGGAGGATGTGCTTCTTTCATTGTTTTTCTTTAACTGAGCCATCTTAAATTCATTTGTTCAATACTGAATCAATTTAGAAATCCACATCTTCACTTTCCTTTGTCTTCTCTTCTTAAATTTTCTTTTCTCTGTCAATTCTTAAGCTTAGAATTTTGTAGCCACTTGAGTAGTTTTTCTCCATCTCTTATGCCCAGGCAATACTCAAGTCTTCTTAGCATTATTTAGACATGTTTATACCTTAACTTTCATTTCCAGAGAAAATATGTCATTCTAAAACACTATTCCCCTGTGAATGGATTATTACAGCCTACTTGTCTCTACAGTCTTTTTTCTCCCTGATTAAGCCCACTCAGTAAACCATGGCTAATCTAATTTCCTTTAAATGATACACCCATCATCTCATTCATCTTCTCAAAAACCTATGGTATTTCCCTATTTACCAGTACTACCCTGCATGACTTCCAAAGCCTTCTGTAATTGGATGATCCTTAGCTTAATGGTCAAGTCAATTTCCCACTTTTCCATAACACAATTACTCTGCTTTCATCAGGCTATTTTCTACACTGTGCTGCTCATGTTATCCAAATAACCTTCAAGGTTCAAGAAGGTCACAGCTCCTCCATGAATTCTTCTCTCTGTGCCACAGCCTATACTGAGTAATTTCCTTCACAACCCTCCTTTATGACCCCTTGTGTTGGCACTTAATTTTATAGTCGTGAATTTTAAAAATTATTATAAATGTTATGTTATTTTCATCTTATCTTCCTAACCAAAGTAGGACGGCATGGGCCATTATTCATTTTCTTGCAGATGTTCTGCACAACCGAGAATATCATTATATACGTACTAGATCCTCAATGAATATCGATTGATAAAGAAACTGTCAATATTTATTGATAAGGAGAGTTAAATGAGTTAAATCTCACTTCTGAATTTTTGACTTACTGCCATCAGATCATCCACCCAGCAAATGAGCACACTTGCCACGTACACCTTCTTCCATCATTTAATTTAACAGGAGAACACAAGTGTTTCCTTGCTTAATATAGCCTGTCAATTTATAAAACTTTACCAAAATTGAGCTAATAATTTATGCTTTAAAAACAGACTTTGGCAATTTTGAGATTCTGTATATTGTGTAGATTGACAGTCATCATCTATTTTACACTGTGGTGGTTGACATTTCTATAGCATACAGATCAGACATGCTATTATTTTTCTTTTCATCATCACATGTGTAGCCTCCCATTCTGAAATTCATAGTTTACAAAGATATATAACATACCTATATTTTTCAGTTCCAGTCTTAATCACAAACTTTCAGAGTAGGACAGAACCTTAGAGTTCATCTAATTCAAGTGACCAGTCTAATGCTTGAATCTTTTGTATGAAAGTTATTCATTTATTCAACACATAGTCACTGAACACCTCACATGTACTAGTCACTAAAGCAGATAGTACTTGACTACACGTAGTAACTTGCAACTCTCAGAGGCGTGAAGCCGCCCATTCTATCAGATAATGCCTTGTTGGAGAGGTCTCCCTTGTATTTCACTGAAATATGCTCTCTGGAATTTCCTTTGTTTATCTCATTTTAGTTATTAGGACACTATAAAACAATTCTAGTGTCTGTTCTGCAGGACAAGCCATTAGTATTTAAGATAACTCTCATGCTACCCTACAGTAATATTTCTCTTCTCTCTGTCACAACACTTCAACTCTTTCCAGTTTCCCAATAATCTGGTTCCAAGTCTCCTCACCACCCTGATTGTTCTGCCCTAAATATGCTCCAGTGCTGTTCTTATCAAGCTTATCAGATTTAATGACCATATTTTGCTACATCCCCTTTACTGAAATTAAACTCATAGGTAATATAGCCTACCTACACACATCACCTATAAAAGTCTATATAATTCTTGAACTTTAATATAAATGAGACATTCAATGAAATAGATTTATAATAAATAACATATTTTGCAATGTGTAAGTTACAACTAAAAACTTTTTTTTTTGTTTTGTTTTGTTTTTTGCGGTATGCGGACCTCTCACTGTTGTGGCCTCTCCCGTTGTGGAGCACAGGCTCCGGATGCGCAGGCTCAGCGGCCATGGCTCACGGGCCCAGCCGCTCCGCGGCATGTGGGATCTTCCCGGACCAGGGCACGAACCCGTGTCCCCTGCATCGGAAGGCAGACTCTCAACCACTGCGCCACCAGGGAAGCCCTAAAAACTTTTTTTAAGACAAAAATCACCCCAAGTTTTCAAAGTGTCCCCTGGGGGTCAGCAGCCACCCCCACAATGCCCTTTTCCAGCGGGTCTAAAGTTTTTTAAAATAAGGTGACTAATTTTGAATGCAGCCCTTCGTATGTAATCTAACATACTCATAAAGAGTAAAATTATCTTTTGCTTCTTCTACGTACTGCACTTCTACTATCGCAGTCTAAAATCAGAGGACCTTTCTTATTCACTCTTTGGGATTATTATTAAATAAAATCCCAAAGTCCTTTAACATGGATTTCTAAGTGTGAAGCCATGTCATTTTGCTTTTATACTTAAAAATTTTAAATATGCAAATTCAGCACATATCCCCATTAAGTGTCACCATGCTAGATTTGGAACATTGCCCCAATCTATTGAGATTTTTGAATCATGTTTGTTATGTTTCATATTCATTCTGCTTCCCAGTTTAATTTCATCTCTAAATTTCATCAATATTCCATCTCTAAATTTCATCAATATTCCTTTTACGTCCTTATCAAAAAAAAAAAAAAAAAGACTGGGAGAAAGAACCACTTAGCTAACTTCTAGGAAATGTACTGAGAATATTATAGCAGAGTTGAGACAACATGGCTATCTATTTAAGAATGCTTGCTCTAGAGTCAGCACTGGGTGCAAATCAAAGCATTGCTACTTTACTGGCTGTGCAAACTTGGAAAACGCTGTGCCTCAGTTTCCTCATCAGCCAAATGGGGTTGAATACAGTACTTCCATAGACTTGTTTTAAAGAACTAAGATCATCTTCTATGGGTCTGGTGCTTGGCAAATGCTCAGTAAATGTTTTAATGTTTCAAGAGCTCAAGTCATGTACTTGTTACCATGTTGAGTCACTAGCCCAGCCATTGTTCTGGTTGAATCAACTATTTACAAATCTGGGAAACATTTCCCCCCAATGAATAAATTATTTATTGCTATGCAAAAAATTACCCCACAACATAATAGCTTAAAACAACACACATTTATTATCTCACAGTTTTTGTAGATCAGAAAAATCTGGGCACAGCTTACGTGCGTTTCTATGGCTCAGAGTGTGTCATCAGGCTGCAATCAAGATGTCAGCCTGGGCTGTGGAGTCATCTCATAGCTCACCTGGGGGCAGGGGAGGGGGAATCCACTCCCACTCATGTGGCTGTAGGCAGGCTGACATCAAGTCCTTTACCAAGTGAGTCTCTCTAAAAGGCAACTCACAACGTGGCAGCTGGCTTCTCTCTCACAGTGAGCCAGTGAAAGAAGGGGGGAGATGGACGTCACAGTCTTTTGTAAATTACTCATGGAAGTGACATCCCATCATCTTTGCTGTATTAAATTGATTAGAGTCAAGTCACTAGGCCAGTCAAATGCTTAGTGGGGATTATATGAGGGTATGGAAACTAGGAGGCAGAGCTCATTGGGGACCATCTCAGAGGCTATGTACCACAACTAGCAAGATGCTGGCAGGGCAAAATAGGAAGGCTGGGGATCACCCAGATTGGGGTAGCTTTCCAAATCACTCAGTGGCCAGGCACCGAGACTGTAGCATATTGACTTACCTCATGCCACACTCACCACTTTTATGGTACTGGCAAAGGCCCAGAAAAGAATATTGTAGCGGACACAGTGCGACGGGGGAAAGGACACTGGCCTGGTTGGAATCTCACCTCTGTCACTTACTAGCTATTTTACTTCACTAAACCTGAGTGTCTTCATCTATAAAATTGAAAGAATGCCCTCTGTTACACAGATTCGTTGTGAAGTATAGAGATAATATACGTAAAATCTGTAGTGCAACACAGGTTATCAAAACCTGGAAGCTATTATAAACAAATATATATATGATATATACATCATATTTTATATGTACGATATATATCATATTTTATATGTACGATAGATATATCGTATATCTATTTAAATAGATGCAAATATATGTAAATAATAATTTTTAATTTAAAAAATATATGTGATGTACACACAGGTTCTGGCAAAGTTCCCGATACATAGTAGTTATCCATGTGAGTGTTTGGTGAATGAGTTTGGTCTCCTATCCTTCCATTCTGCCTCTTTGTCACACTAGAATGGCAATTCATTGAAGGGAAAGACTTTATGTCCCATTAATCTTGGTATTTCCTAATATCGAATGCCTTCTAGCATATCACAGGCATGTAACAAGTCCTTGTTGAATAAATACAACCATTAATCATTCACACTGCAATCTACCTTATTGTCCTAGCATCTTGCCCATTTTTTTCACAAGCATATCTGTGATCATTTCAAATGCATATTCCATAATAGGTCTCTTTAGTTAGAGGACATATTGTAAAGTAATTGTTTCTTCTTTAATTTATATCCCAAAGAACAGTATGATGTGGTCTACCTGAAGGAAATTAGGATATGAGCAAAGTCGGTATTCTGCATTCTTCCCTCATTTCCAGCTTTTTCTCTTTTCAAAATATTTTAACCATTTTCTCCCCTTCTATTCTCTTCCTCATGTCCTTTTCCTCTAAGCAATCCTTCCTGTCTTTGATCCTCCTGATTCTGACGACAAGTAATAGTTTAATGTATATTCGTGTATTTACATTTCAAGAGTCCTGTTGGAAGAGGAATCCCTAATGGTGAGATGCAATATATTGTGGCACCTAAAGGGGGGCACTTGTAGAAATATTGGGGTTTTCTTCTCTGTCCCTTAAATCTCGACATTTCCTATACTACAGTAGTCTATGATAATTATAACTTAAGGGTTTTTAACTAATGGAGATTTTTGTTGTTGCTGTAGTTCAGAGTTCACAGGTAATAATCCTTTTATATATTTTATGTGCCTCCTTTCCATAATTAATTGAAGTAGTTTTTAAAAATAAAATTCAAGGAAAATTAAAATCAGGTCAAGAAAAAGTGGAAAAGTTGATATAGTTGCTATAGTTAAGTATCAAGTTTGCCTCTGTGCTTCCTAGCAGCCAAGGGGAAAAAATTAAATGATTTTTACTATATACTGTACGCATATTGTGTGCCAGGAACTTTGCTAGGTGCACTGACATTGTATCTATCTTCACTACAGCCATGGAGAGTAGGTGTTATAATCCTCATCTTACAGATGAAGTTACTGAAGTTGGAAAAATGATCTTGCCCAGTGTCACAAAACTAAACCCTTAAGTGGAGCCAAGATTCAAATCCAAGGACTCTCTGACTTCATAGTCTGCACTCTGATATAGTTCTCAAGGTCAGAAAGGAGGAAATATAATAATTCCAGAGATAAAGGCTTTTGTCATTATATTATAAAATTAATTTTCTGTGTGACATTGTATAAAGGGGACATTAAACAATGTGATGAACAGTGCCCTTCATAACAGATTTACAATAAATGCAGAACGAATATCCGTATAGCTGTTTGGCTATTTTTTTTAATGACCTTTGATAACTGCCTAAAGCATAACATTAAAGTGCAAGCGAGTGAAACTGATTCAGCAAATACTAAGCTAATATGATCCTATGATACAGTCTCCTGGTGGCCTAAGGTGATTCAAGAATAAAACTGAAAGTATGTGAATCAGCCTTCAGAATGCTATTATATTTTATTAGCAAGGGTTTGGATAGAGGCCGAATTCATTTGTTCATTCATTCAGCAAAAGTGCATGGGCCATCTATATGCCAGGCAGTGTGCTAGGTTCTGGGGATCCAAATATATTTTAAAAAATATTTCTACTTCAAAGGGGCTTGCACTTATTTTCGAATTAGATGAGTCAATGCCTGCAATGAAGTAAGTTAATTGCTATAATGGAAGTATGTACGTACTGTACAAAAAAAGATGCTCTTAGGCCTATCTGGTAGAGTCAAAGAAGTGATCATAGTGGAGAAGGTAATGTTTGACTTGACGGTAGCAAAAGTTCTTCCCTCCAAGTTGTGTTCAGTTAGAAGTGGTTGATCAAACAGCATGAAGTTTTGGGGTTCTGATGTACCAGTTAAACAGAGATCCAGGGTCTCTAAAATTTCTGTCAGTATTATTCAACGAACACCGATTATTTCTATGACATGCTAAGTAATGGAGATACAGTAGTGAGCACAATGGATACTGCCTCTGTCCTCACGAAGTTTTCATTCAATATTTTGGTAGATACAGACATTAAACAAAGAGTCACAGAAATAACCATGCCATTTCACCTGTGGTGAATGCCATGAAATAAAGTTAAGGGGATCTCCATGTATAATAGATCGGACCTAGTCTGGGTAGTCAGAGTTTCCATAAGAAAGTGATAACTTACCTAAAATCTGAAGGATAAGAACTTAACAAGGTCAGGTATCTGTGGGGGTTAAAAGGTGGGAAGACCTGCAGGTAGAAAGCTTTCCAGGCAGAGAGAACAGCATACAAAAAAGGATCTGAGGCATGAACTTATGTAATGTCACTGAAGAAATTAAAAAGGGCCAGTGTGTCTTGGAGCAGAAAAAGCAATGAAAAGAAGGTAGAAATGTAGCTGGAGAACATAAGTCAGATCATGCTGGGTCTCATAGGCTGTGTTAGAGATTTTGGTCTTTATCCTAAGACAGTAGGAAAACACTGGCTTGTTTAAATCAGATCAGTGACATGGCCATATTTGCATTTTGAAAATATCACTCTGGCTGCAGTGTAGAGTGTTTAATGGAGGAGAGCAAAAGTGGTTGCAGGAAAATCAGTTAGGAGGCTACTGTAGTTGTCAAGTCAAGATGAAACAGTAGCTCAGGAAAGGGTGGTAGCAGTGGAGAGGGTGAGAATTGAGTGGATTTGAAAAATGTTAGAGGATAGATATGGGACCTGAAGATGAGGAGCATTGGGTTTCAAGGATAATTCTTAGGACTCAAGTTGACACAGCTGGACTGATGGTGGTGCTATTCATTAAGATAGGAAACAGTAAAAGATCAGGTGCATGGGAGTCAAATTCAAGATCTTGAGCTTATACATGCTGAGTCTGAAGTTCTTTCTTGATGTCCAAAATGTCAAGCAGAAAGTTGGCCATGTCAGTTTGGGACAAAGATAAAAAGTTGGGAGGCATTGGTATATATGGTGTAGTTGAGGCTAGGTGTAAGTGAGTATCTAAGTTAGGGAAAGTAATAACTGGGTATCTCTATCCAGTTAAGACACTACAGAACATGGAATAGAATTGTTTATCAATGAACTTTACGGGCTTCCTTTATGTACCCATCTGACATTAGAGTGTGGTCTATATACATTTTTACAGTCACTTCTGTCCAATTTAACTACTATCATCAGTGGGCAATGCCCCCAATCAAAGAAAAGACCTATTTTTTGTACAGAGGTTCATCTACTAGCATACTATAAAGTTGTTCCTACAATACATTCTTCCCATATGAATATTTATCTATAACTCTATAGATAACACTAACCCTACAGATTGGACAGAATGTTTATCTATAGGTTGGATAGATAATGGAGATTGATGAGTTGTATGTGAGCAGACAAGTAGCTAGCTCTCCACATATTTTATCCCTGTGTGTACTAGTGTATAAGTGTGTGTTGCACTGCAGTTCACACTCAAAAACCCCCTTTCTGCAGCTTCCCAGTTGTCTTCATAAAGTTAAATAAGGGAAAGGAGGGGAAGCCATTAGGGTTTAAGAGAAATTTATTAAGAGCTTATAGTCTTCCAGACACTGTTCTTAGTGGGTTTTACGTATTAACTCATTCAATCATCAAAACTACCCCAGGACATAGGTGTTATTATCCTATGTTTATAGATAAGGGAATAAATCCAAAGAAGGTATACTAACTGACCCAGTTCCAAGACCAGAAAACCACAGAAACAGAATCAAACCATGTTATGTGGCTTCGAAGTCTACTCTCTTAACCACTACACTGTTGTGCCTCCCATAAAGCATATAACCAGCATCGAATCTACCCTCTCAATAAACAAAGTCCAAGCTTGGGCTCTGACACATTTCTTCCTCTTAGAGAAGATAGAGAGAGAAAGGGCAAGGAAGAGGTCATAGAGTCAAAATTGCCTCTTTCCCTATAATTCTGTTTCTAGTAAATGAAATAATGTGATAAATCTTTCCGTTATTCCCCCATCTGACAGCATATGCCTTTAGTAGTGCCTTTGTTGGGGGAAACATAGCCTGCTGAGTCATCTCCACCAGTTTCTGCATCACGAGGTTTGGAGGAAGCCTCCCGTCTGACTACAAACCAGGTTCACAGCTGCTTATCTTAGGAGCCTTGACAAGGTCACAGCTTGAAATGCTATGGCTGTATTATAATCAGAGATTAAGTGAAAATGTATTCAATTTAATCATTCAAGAATAGTTTGCCTTGTGTCTGTTATAAATAACAGGGTATCGTTATCATATATTATTTTCAAACAAGCTTAATTAACTATATTTCTTTTTTTATTTAGTGCCTTACACTTGTTGATAAAGATAATGGAAAAGCTATACATACAAATATAGACAAGATGTCAAAAATATGCTTGAGGATAGCCTTGCTTTACATCTATATACAATGTATCAGAAACAATTATAAACCTCACTTCTGAAGACAAATGCCTTTATACCTGACAATGTGCTCCAATCTCTAAAGCCTGTATTTGTAAGATCTAGTTTTGTATAGAAGAATGTGAAAAGAAAGTTTCAGAATTGATCACTTCTTCAAAAAGACTTGTTGCTAACCTTCCAATTTTCTTATTACCCTGCCTTTCTCTTTCAGTGCCTTTCTCCTGAGACTGTTTTAGTTTTGAAGTGAAAAATAGTAATATTTTCAAAATAATTTAAGTCATATTTAACAACCAAGTTTATGTTCATTATATCACAGTAAAATATCTTCGGCCTTAACTAATTTTAAACTGGTAATCTAACATTTTTTGGCTAGACAGATACTTTTCTTCATTCATAGATTAGGAAGGTAGACACAGTTGATAAAATTATTCAGTAGGCTGAAAAGAAACACATATAAAAACAGAGAGATAAATTGATATAGATAATAATTCCACATAACTTTTTTGAATATATATAGATATATAGATCAATATAGATAACTATACTGAAGTTATATATATTTATATAACTTCAAACAAGTTATGTGGCAATATTACAAATCAATTCAAATCCTTCACTTTCTCCCTTAAGTAATTTGATTTCAAAATATCTTACTTGTAATTTTTTGATATTTCATTTTGTTTTCTCTCCTTTCTTCTATTAGTTTATCAACAGGACAATCAAGTTTTACAAACCATTTAGTGCGTATCTAGAAGGATGTGATGGTGTGAAAGAAGTAGAAAACATTACCTAACCCCTTGAGGAGTTTACAATCTGATTAAGAAAATAACATTTAAACATATTAAGTGATTAGAGAACAGGATAAGACAGTGCCCTGAAACCACACATAAAAGCCCCTATCCAATGGAGGGGAATATCGTGTAGGGGAAATAGGTGAGGCTAATACAAATTTATCCGGGTATATGTTAGTAGCACAAAGCAGTAATGAATGTACAAATAGATTAGCAAGGACTGACAAGATGTTTACACTCATACACACAGTGGTCTTCACAGGTAACAAAAAGTAATGGAGACCCTGACATTCAGAGGGCCATGCAGACATCTGAAATTTTATCATCAGGCCATTACACCTACTGCTTTAACAATAAATGTACTGTGCATGACTTTATATATTATCAGACATTGTGTTTTCCTAAAAATGGAAGCAATAAAATGTAAATAAAGGTTCAAATTTGTAAGCTGACATAAAAAACTGTAAACCTCTCAACATAACTTGGCTCTGGTCTGGAAGTTTTACATCTTTAAGTACAAAGCTCAGAGAAATTTGAAAGTGCAGACATAAATGAAATGAAATGCGTTTCATGTATTGTATTCCAGATAAAATTAACACACTTCATTTATCAATACAAAATAGTAATCTGCACACTGACTACAAACACATTACTATACATAAATATTGCATATTTATATTATCAAAAAAGTGGAGACATAATACCAGGACAATTTATATGGGTGTTATTTTTACCAAACAAAAACCAAACAAATGTAGGCATATATTATTACATTTCATAAATATTAATTTAAAAGAATTTGTAAAAAAAAATGTGCTTCAGAGATCGTATTTTTGCCTTTAAATATTCTACGGAAAGTGTTATACATAATTTGCATTCAGTATTTATTCATGTATTTTAGAAATTGTGGCTGTCTCTCAAAAATGCACAAGATGCAACACCTGTAAAATTTCCATGATGGGGTAGTTTACATGGTTTTTAAAGAGGCAGAAATAGAAAAATTGTATTTATAGAATAATACAGAGTAGTTGTTAGTCTTAAAAGCTTTGGAGTCAGACCGGGATTCACAACCCGACTTTACCATTTACTAGCTGTGTGACCATGGGGGAGTCATCATTACTCTTTCTGGGCCTCAGTTCTCTCATTTTAAATTATGGCTATAAAAATAGAACCTACGTCACCAAGCTATTGTGAGACTGAATGCACATAAAGCATTCGAAGTGTTTAGCACAGCCCTCCAGCCCATGACACAAATAGGCTCTCAATAAATAATAGCTGTTATAAGAATTATTTTTACAATTGAAATGTCTGTATCTATCTATGTATCTATGTATCTATCTATCTATCTATCTCCCCAAACGTTCAGTCTATTTGTTCTACCACAACAGTAAAAAATATGCCATGAATTCTTACTGTATAATATCCATTTTTCTGAGGTTGAATTAAAAAAAAAAAGGAAAACATCATGGTAGGTTAAGTTAAAGGAATTTGCAGTCAGTTATTCTCGAGTAACATCAGTTCTAATTATGAAGTTGTCAGCACTCTTTTCATTGTCAGGTCACTCCCTATCCACCATCCTCACCCACATCTTGATATCGCATTAAACATGGGGAGGAATATGGGGGAGAAGTGGGCACTGGGACTTCGCAGCTGGACTGGAGTGGTGGGAAGGACCCATGGTTTACGTACTTGGAGTTTGTGCATTTGAGGTGGGGTCGCAAAAAGGGCTTGGTGAAGGGGCATAAAAGCAGCAACAAAGTAACTCCCATGCTTTCCACTGCTGGATCAGAAAAGTTAATCCACCTCCCCTCCCCATATGCACCCACTGAGCAAACACGGTTTTATAGCAGAAGATTGGGGTGTGTGTGCAGAGCTGGTATCAGCCACCAGCCACTTGTAACTGCGTAACTGAGCATGCCTGGATATGGGCTTGCCACTGCGGCTGCTCTGAAGCTGCAGAGCCACGTATGGACCATCCAAATCCTTAGACTGCTAAACGCATGCTCTGAATTCCTACTCTTCACCACTGTGTTTATGTGGTTATATCCTTTTGGAAAGTTCTTCACTATGTGATTCTGGAAATCCTGTGCATCCCTCAGGGCCCTGCGCCAACGTCCCAGGGGGCCTCTCACACATGACAGGGCTCTGCCCAGGCTCCGCGGGCTTCTCCTGAGACTGACAGTGAGGACTGACCCTTCCCTCCCTAGAGCAGAGAAAGGGGTATCCCTCAGTCTCCTAGCCCTCTTCCAGTCAGCTCCACCGCCTGAGGGCTCTGAGGTTCAAGAGAAGTCAACACCCTGAACACCCACGCCCATCCTCAGTGCCATCCCCTCAGATCCTGAGGCTTCCCTCTTGACCACAGGGTCCTAACCCCACCCCGGCGGGAAGTGGAGCCTGGGGAACTACATTTGGAATGCACCCCTCAAAGATTCTGGCGCAGGAGCTCAGGGGACTCAATTTGAGAAATACAGGGAAAAACTGGTTTAAAAAATAGGTTGAAAAATTTTAACAGACACCGGTAGAGGGGCTGAGACAGGAGCGGCTGCAGGCGAGACCTAATGGGGAGGGCCTCTTTGCCTCTGCCAAACACTACCATCCCTGGTCAAGTTCACTATCTAATTGCAGCAAAGAGTCTCCCGAAATTGCACCAAGGGCACATTTGTTTCTTCGACAGATAACTTCAGCGCTCCTTCTAGCCTCATACTTGACTGTATTTTAGCTTTCAGAATTATTTAAGTAAGGATTTTAAGAAGGCTACTTGGTTGCTGTCCAGAGGGTAGTGAAACTCCCCAAGTAGGATATCAGGGGGCATGGGCAGGCGCACTAGATGTGTCCACACGGAGAAGCCTTGGGCATCCCGAAGCGCTGGTCCTGGGTTAGTCTCCCCCTCCTCGCGGGCTCCACTTCCCCCCCTCGCTCCCGCACTTATCCCATCCCTCCCAGTCCGGCGTGTGCTATCTGGCACCCCAGGCCCGCTCCCCCCGCCGCCTCCGCCCCCTCACACTCGCCCCCCGCGTCGTCTTCGTCCCACACAGACTTCGCTCCCGCCGCGCCGCCGGCCGCGCTTCTCGCCCTCGCTTCGATTCGTGCCGCCGCCGCCCTAGCCGCCGCGCGCCGCCTGCGCTCCGCTCCCCCTGGCCACCTCTCCTCGTCCGGCCCGGCCGCCCTCGCCTCCGTCGCCGCCGCGCCCCGGACTCTGTTGGCTCCGCGCCCCGCGGACGCCCCGGCCCCCGGCCGACTCAGCCGTCCCCGCCGCCGCCACTCGCCCGCCGCCCACCATGGCCCCGAGGCAAACAGGTAGCAGGAAGCGGAAAGCGCCGGCGCTCGCGGCGTCGTCGCTGGGCTCGGCGGCGGCTGCGGATGGGGACGGGCCGCAGCCTCCCAAGAAGCCCAGGCGGCCGGCGGCGCTGCGCTCGCTGCTGCACTACCTGAAGGGCCGCGAGGTGGGGGCGCGGGGCCGCGCCGGGCTCCCGGGCTTCGAGGGCAAGCTGCGCGGCTACGCGGTGCAGAAGCTGCCCGAGCTGCTGAGGGAGCGCGAGCTGGCGCTGGGCACCCTCAACAAGGTGTTCGCGTCGCAGTGGCTGAACGCCAGGCAGGTGGTGTGCGGCACCAAGTGCAACACGCTCTTCGTGGTGGACGTGCAGTCGGGCCAGATCACGCGCATCCCCCTGATGCGGGACCGCGGGCCCGGGTCGGCCCGCGCCCAGCCGAGCTGCGGCATCCACGCCATCCAGCTGAATCCCTCCAAGACGCTTCTGGCCACCGGGGGCGAGAACCCCAACAGCCTGGCCGTCTACCAGCTGCCCACGCTAGACCCCGTGTGCCTGGGCGACCGCCACGGCCACAAGGACTGGATCTTCGCCATCGCCTGGCTGAGCGACACGGTGGCCGTGAGCGGCTCCCGCGACGGCACCGTGGCGCTCTGGAAGATGGACCCCGACATGTTCCACGGCAGCATCGCCTGGCACAACGACGCGGGCCTCCCCGTGTACGCCCACATCCGTCCCAGGGACGTGGAGACCATCCCCAGGGCCAGCACCAACCCCAGTAACCGCAAGGTGCGGGCCCTGGCCTTCAGCGGCAAGAACCAGGAGCTGGGAGCCGTGTCCCTGGACGGCTACTTCCACCTGTGGAAAGCCCGGAGCAACCTGTCCAGGCTGCTGTCCATCAGGCTGCCCTACTGCCGAGAGAACGTGTGCCTGACCTACTGCGACGAGTTGTCCCTGTACGCGGTGGGCTCCCAGTCCCACGTCTCCTTCCTGGATCCGCGGCAGCGCCAGCAGAACATCCGGCCCCTGTGCTCCCGAGAGGGCGGCACGGGTGTGCGCTCCCTGAGCTTCTACCAGCACATCGTCACCGTGGGCACGGGCCACGGCTCCCTGCTCTTCTATGACATCCGCGCGCAGAAGTTCCTGGAGGAGAGGGCCTCGGCCAGCCCGCACTTTTCTCCGGGGCCCGCAGGGAGGAAGCTCAAGCTCACCTGTGGCAGAGGCTGGCTCAACCACGATGACCTGTGGGTGAACTACTTCGGTGGCATTGGCGAGTTCCCCAACGCGCTCTACACGCACTGCTACAACTGGCCCGAGATGAAGCTCTTCGTCGCTGGGGGGCCTCTCCCTTCTGGCCTCCACGGGAACTATGCCGGCCTCTGGAGCTAAGGATGGCCTCCGTGTCCTCAAAGTGCCCAGATAAACCTTCCAGTCCCCTCTTGCTTTCCTCCTTCACTCTGTGTTTGTGCTTTTACTCTGTGTGGCTTTTATCTTCCAGGTGGAAAGGGCCCAACTTACCTCTGCTCAGTGTATTAGGCAAAGAGAGAGAAAGAAACAAGGCAAAAGTGGTCTCTTGGGCAATCAAAACTTGGCTTTCAGATTTTTCTGCACCTCCTCCAATATCACCATTTTTTTTTTGCCTCTCTTACAAAGAATTTTGACTAATCCTTAACTGTGTTCTCTCTGAGTGATTCACATATGCTGTTTCTCTTGGCTGATGTAGTCATGGTTCCAACAACCGTTTAGTACTTTAGTTTTATCAATATTTCAACAGTATGTTCAGGTCTTTTACACATTTCAGATGTATTTCTGGAAAATGTGTGCTAAAAAGTGTCTTTTGGGCTGGTCTGAGGAACAACCCATCATGTAACAGAGCAGGTTTATAGCCCTGCTCCAATTAGAAATGCATTTCAAGTTCTAGATTGCCACCATTTGGGGTATGTTTCATTTGGAGGTTGGAAACTCAGTGTTTGTATATTGTTGGTGTATAAAATACTTTAAAATATGTTCTCTTTGTTAAGAAATCTTACAATGATGTTCATCCTATTAATCACAGTTTTGATTATTTAGTAGAAATTTAGCATCGGTACCCCCAGGCCCTCAGCCTTCTTCTTTAAATCTGCTATATTATGGCCTGCTTCCTTGGGTAGCATTTATGCTACAGATTTTAAGAGCTAATCAAAACTGGCCTATATGTGGCTTGACAATCAGGGAGGTACTTTTGGGGGTAAACATTTCTTTACATTTCAGGTAACACTATCCAGGCAGCCATTTACAGAGAAAGGCTGATTGTTGTGCTCAATGCAGGTGTTGACAATTTTTTATTGTATACCTGGATAAGTCTTCTATCTGGATTGAGTATATGATGTATTGCAGGAAAAAAAAATAAAACATATTCAGCATTTTAGTAATTAAGTGCTAGGCTAAAGTTTTTGAATGCTTAAACATACACTTTACTTTTTCTTAATTGTCCTTCTAGGAATATATTTATCAAAGTCAAAATCTTCCAGGAGAGAAACTGAAGCTGAAATATCACCTATGCATACAGTACTCTGTACATTTGTTTTTGAACAGCAAACTTATTCTATTATGGGTTAAAACATTCAATGACATCTTCAATACCTTATCTAAATATACTTGCTACAGGTTAGGACAGTTAGGGGTCTTGTCGTGCTTTTAAGATGATTTAACACACTGTTTTTCATCTACACAAACATACATATTGTGCTTATAACCACCTACTCACATATACTGTATATTTGTGTATATGTATATGTTACTTCCCATGTGAGGAAAAGGCATAGATGTATGCCATTTTACATATGCAGATATTTCATATATTTTAAACTACATCTATCAAGACTTCCCACTTGGTCTCTATTTTTGTTTTGTTTTATTTTAACTTAAGTAATACTTGCATATGAAAAAAGAATCATACTTTATAAAAGGTGTATAGTGAAAAGTGAGTGTCATACCCCAAGTTCCCTGATCTGCCCATAGCTCAAAGGCAGTACATCTTGTGTGTCTATCCATTTACAGATAGTCTATACATATATAAACACATATGTATGTGTGTATGCAACTTTTACACAAATGGTAGCACATGTTTTACATACCTGTGCCTTTTTTATCACAAAACCTTAGAGTCTTTCTCATACATATCTACCTAATTCATTTTAATTGTATATTATTCCCTAAAATATGGCTGGAACATATTTTATTTCTTCATTACACTTTTGATGAGCATTTATATTGGTTCTTATTTTCTGTTACTATGAACTGTTCTGCAATGATTACTCAGGTGCATACATCTTTATGCACATGTGTAAGTGTATCTGCAGGGATAAATTCCTAGAAATGAAATTGCTGGGTCAATTTTATATTTAATAGCCATTGCCAAATTACCCTCCAAAGAGGTCCTATCAACTTAACCTCCCATAAGTAATGTATGCAAGCCTGCTTTACCACACTCTTGCCAACAGTGTGTCATCAAATTCTGTGCTCTTTGCCAATCAGATATCCACTTGATCTTGATCCTTTGTTTCTAAGCCACTGTGGCTGAGTTAACTAGATTTGTGGTCAGAGTACCAAGTAGGTTCTGAAACAAAGATCAAGAATATGAGGAAATGAGGGCAAGCAATAAAAATACTGTCAAACCAAAGGCAGAGAACACCGACAGTTCAGGTTCACATATCTGCAGATGGATTATAAAAGACTACATTTCTTAAATGCTTAGCTGGAGCTAGTAGCGTTTCCTGGTTTATTGCACCCTGGTTTCTCTTGTATTCAATGCATCACATGTCACTGAAGAAAATCCAAGAAGGAGATGATGAGAGCCTGCGCTAGGATATTTGAGGTAAGTGTGGAGAGGGAGGAAGGTATTAGAAAAATGAGGGAAAAATTAAGTGAACAAGCAGTATTTGGTATTTCACATGAAGGGTGAAGAAAGCCAAAGAATTTAGGTGGACTCTAAGGCTCTGAGATTGAATGCAAATGAATAGTGGCAACAAATGAATATAGAAAATATAGCCACGGATGACACACGTGGAGGGTGATTAACTCAATTGCGGACATGTTGAATTTGCGGTGCCTATTTGGCATCAGGAGAACACACCCAGTGAAGAACTGGTTATATATTCCAGAATGAGATTTCTCACTGCTGGGAAGGTGAATGATATGAAATGCTGGGAAACGCTCCCTTTTAGGGGCAAGCAGAATAGAAGAGCCTATAAAAGGGGGGGGGGGAATGTAAAATAGAAGAGGCTTATTTTACTCAAATGCCATGACCTCATCAGCATGAGACAACAAATATTTCTAATTATTTTATAATTACAATAACTTTTGAGTCTCCACCTCAGTCACAAAAGGCCAGTTTTACTGCTGGCACCAGTATGCCTGGCAGTCATGCCAAAGCCCTGGCAGCCTCACAGAGGTGGAGTATCACCTCATCACCAGCTGCTACTAGCCTGTGTTTGAGTTCCTGCCTCAATCCCACAGGTGCAGGCCTCTGCCACTTTTCCCATTCTACCAAAGGACAAATGGGGTGTCCAGGAGAGGATGCTCTTTTCCTCAGCATCACGATCACAAAAGCACAAATAAAGAGAATTAGAGGTGAAAAAGAAAAAATAACCACAGGCACAGATTTATTTATAAGGCAGGTAACTGTAAAATCTGAGTGAAGAAATTATCAGAAGATACAAATAACTAAACTTTTTCCAGAAGAAATGAGAAACAAGAACAGAAAACTGTGAATGCTATCTTGTTTAATCTTCCCTTCCCTCCAAGAAAATCACACACATAAACATATAAACATATAATAGGCATGCTCAGCCTGATGGTCTCACAAATAAATTATTTCACATTGTCAAGGAATATTTCATTTTGAGCCACTTCAGGGCCCAAAGAGAAAAGTTTACTCTTTCCTATATGAGGCCAGCATAGTATTAATAAAAAACCTGACTAAAATTGTGCAAAATGAGAAGAGACCAGTTTTACATATATAGATAAATAAATGAAATGTATCTTTTAAAAACACTGAATATAATCCATCAGTGTATTAAAAGGAAACCATACCCTGGCAAAGTGGAGCTCGTTCCTTGAATGCAAAGCGTGTTCACTATTGAGAAATCTATTATTTCAATGTATCATATTAACAGGTCAAATAAGACACATGCTCATGTTAATAAATTCTAATAAATAATTTAATAAAACCCTACTACAATTCTGATAAAGTCCTTAGTAAAGTATGAAGAAATATAATCTTCACATGGTGAGTGTGTACGTGTGTTGTGTTTCAAACCTGAACCATAGTCTTCTTTAATGGTACAACATTGAATAGAGTTAAATAGAACAATAAAATTCCTCACAGAGGAATTCCTATGAAAGTAAGGAACAAAACAAGGATTCTAAAAATCATCACCAGTATTTAATATTATTATAAAAATTCCAGATATGGCAGTTTTAAAAGATAGGAAAATATTGGAAAAGAAAGAAGTTATAATTATTTGCAGATGATATGACTGTAAAAAAAAAAAAAAGAAATCCAAAAGAGCATCAATAGCAGGAGTGATTTTTGAAACGGCAAGCACAGTTGGAGAACTGTCCATGTATGGGCTTGGCTAGCTGGACCCTTCTCCAAATGATGGAATACTAGACAATTCTGGAGTTGATTATTTACTGACATGGAGAAGTAGCCTTGATAATGTTAGATGAAATAAGAAAACTGCAAACCAGAGGCATACTATAATCCCATTTTTGTTTCAACTAGGAGGAGGAAGATGAGAGGAATAAGCATACAGTATATATAAGAATATATACAAATGCGTTAACTGTATGTCTCTAAGAGATGGTATAATAGGGGACTTTTTTCTTATTTTATATATTTATGTAATATTTGAACAGTCTGTACTGACATGTATTTCTTTAGTAAACATAAGGGGAAAAAAACAATGAAGACACATTTTAAAAGGCCTGGTTGGAGAGGGGAGGAGGAGGAAATGATCAATGGTGCTCAATGCAGCAAGACGCTAAAGGTGAGACAAATTCGTTTTCATGTAATGTGGAAGTCCACGGAGGCCTTTTGCCAGAACAATTGCAATAGTAATCAACTGCATGCTCTCCAAGAAGGATAAAGATTTCAGTGTGTTTCAAAATTGACCATGGGACCCTTGGTCCCATTAATACCTGACAGACTGGTTTTCTATTTACCTCTTCTCATCTCCTCAAACCAGTTGATTTCAGACAAGTAGGGTGAGAGTTACATAGGCACTACCTCACAGTGTCTGCAGAATAGTGATTAAATGTTCCCGATCCAGATGCGGAGCAAAGAGAAGACATGACCCAGCACCTACCAATTTCAAGAATTTGTGTTGTACTTTAGCCTTTCCTGGTTAAAATTATAATATGTTATAATAATAATTACAATATAATATATATCTGAATTATATATACATATATATATAAAATTCATAGCCAGAGGCTAATTTGAAGAAACTCTAACACTAGAGACTTTCAGTTTTTTTTGATACTCATTTTTTCCCCCAAAACATCCTGCTTATTATATGCCACAATTTTAGTTTGAGTCTTGACACCTAAATGTCCATTAATCTTCTCTAGCTCCACATTCCCAACTATAATTATAGGGGAGAGGTGAATTTTAGCTTTGGAATAGACCAAGGTATATTCTCAGTAATTGCTGTAACACTTAAATCCATTCCCATCTCTGATAACCTTAACTGATAATAAGGCCAGTCCTACACTATAATTCATTTAATTTCTGATGAGGTTTTATTATTTATAGGAGGCTAGGAGAAAAATAGTCACTAAGAACTTTTAAAAGGTGTATGGAGTCTATAGTCACAGACGGGGGAGAAACATAATTCATAGTCTTTTTTTCCCTCAATATTAGGACTTGAGCACTGTTAACACGTGGGAACATATTTGCTGCGCATACTTCCCTATGGTTAATCAGAGGTCTTCTGAAATCTAGACACTTTCACTTACAAAGGATTAAATATCACAAATATTTAACATTGGGAATATAAAGCAAAACTGAGATATAATACATAAATTTGCTCATTTGTCTTGCTTTTCACTAGGTTTTACCCAGTAATTACTCATGATATTGACACACAACATAATAGCTGATTGATATAACTATGAATGAGTCGATTCATTGAGAATCATTCAAACCAGTGATTTAGACTAATGTGGACCAAACCACCAACTGTTAACAGTAATAATCTTCCTCAGCCAGCCCATCTAGCTGTTTTCAATTTGGCAACCTGAGAATACAATATTGTTCTGGAAAACCAAGTAAATATTCTCTATAGAAGAACATAAAAGACTAAAATCATGCATTAAATAATTCCCTTTTTAAAAGGCAACTTCCCATAAGCAAAGAACCAGAGACATCACAGTAGGATCAGAACCTTCTGCTGAGAAGGAGCATTAGATAGAGACAGATATTTGACCTTCAGGATCTCAATAGAATAATGATCCTTGTGTCACATCTATATACATAAGTAGTAGCCATTATTTCATCTTCACTTGCAAAGGGATTTCATTACTATGCCTGTTTATTGGGCTCTCTATCTTTGTGTGAGTGTTCACATATATAAACACTTGCTCCAGACAGAGATAAACTATCTTCAACGTGAGGAGCTCAAGGTAATGTCTTATTAAAATCTTGAATCTTCTTTGTTTTACGTTATAACTCTCTCTGGGTGATTCACCCAGTCTCAAAATGAAAAACACAAGTCAAACTAATGGCAGAGCACTGCAGTCACCCCCGGCATCTGTTATTGTTGTATTTTTTCCAATTTGCTGGTATGAGCTTTGAGTAATGAATGATAACTTGGCACCACCATTCTTTGAGAACATATAAACATTTAAAAAAATCTCAAAACTTCAAATCTAAGTAATAACCAAGTCTTCACTTTACCTCAATATTTTGAGTTGCTGCTCAGATAATAGCAATTAGTTCTGACATTGTAAATGTCAAATATCAAGGTACAAAGTGTATACTGTTCATTATGCAGCGCTTATGGGAAATCAGATGACGGAAGTGACTACCTTTCAGAATCTATACTACCAATTAAGCTTCTCCTAAGGTTACTTCTTATAAAGAAAAAGAAAACGGTAAATAAATATGACAATTTATTCATCTGTTATTATGAGTATGCACCTACAGAATATATGGTCAAGAATAGGTAGGTGTAGGTCTATACATTAAAGATCATATAGTAAAACACTCTGATTTTTAAGGATCAAGATACTTCTGATAATGGCCATTTTAAATGTATTTCCTGACTTATAATTTTTAAAATGACAAAATGTACACATAATGTAACAAAAACTCATGTTTCTACCTTCTAGAATTAACTGAAAGTAAAACCATGGATGAAGTAGAAGCCCTCCTTGAACGCTATAAATTACCTTCTCACCTCCCCAGAGGTAAACACTCACTATAACAGTTCAGCAAGTATCTGTCCAGTTCAAGTTTTATACTGTTATCTATTTATATTTACTTAACAAATTCTTAAGTACTTAGCATGTGCTAGACAGTTAACACTTTCCAAAGATTTGCTTACTTAACCCTCATAGTAATCCACATTTTACGGATGATCACTTTACAAAGGAATAATTAAATAATTTGCCCAAGGTCATAAGAGGTGGTAAGATGCTGAGTTATATCCAGAGTCAGTCCATACATATAAATGTTTCCATCTATAATATACAGAATGACTTTTATTAATTTTGAGTGCATTACAAAATTTACATAAATTATATACTGAATTTATTCAGCAATTTGTTCTTTTTTTACTCAACATTATGTAATTACAATCTTCTAATGATATGTGTATGTATCTATTTAGTTTATTTTCACCATTGGATCATCTATTATATGAATATACCACAATTGGTGTATTATATCAATGGACAATTGGGTTCTTACCAAATTTTCTGTGTTTCAAACTATGTTGCAATACACACATTTAAAAAAATATTATGATGCACACATGAGATAACTACTCTAGATTTTTCTTAAATGAAGAGGACTTGTCATTTTACAGAGTGTGTGCATTTTCAATTTGCTTCATGCTGCCAAAACAGAACTCTAAGCTTCCTGGGGTAAGAGTAATTCTGATGACCCCAAGGATGGCTGGCCTCAGGTACACATACACCTTCTCCCAGCAATACAAGAAATAATCATGCTGTTAGGGGATTTTGCAGATATAATTAAAATCTCAAATCAGTGGATTTTAAAATAGGGAGATTATCTGGGGTGGACTTAATCAGGTGAACTCTTAAAAGGGACTGGGCTCTTCCTGGAGAGAAAAAAATTGAACCACGAGAGGTTTTTGACACAAGAGATATTCTCTGTTGCTGGCTTTGAAGATGGAGAAGTGACATTAATAGGATCTGTGGGTGGCTTATAGGAGTTGATAGTGACCCCCAGCCAACAGTCAGCAAGAAAATGGGAATTTCAGTCCTTCAACCACAAAAAAAAAAAGACAAAAACATAAACAAAATACTGAATTCTGACAACAACATGAACAAGCTTAGAAGTAGATTCTTCCCCAGAGTCTCTCTCTGGACAAGAACAAGGTAGACCAAGATCTCGATTTCATCCTTGTAAGATTCTAAGCAGATAACCCAGTTCTGTTGTGTCTGGACTTCTAACCTACAGAAGTGTGGGGTAATAAATGGAGATTGTTTTAAGCTGCTCAGTTTGTGGTAATTTGTTGGGCAGCAATAGAAAACTAACACTGGCTGTGTCAAGTTTTATTCTTGTAAATGGTGTATAAAATTTCCTTTTGTCTCATATCCTCACCAACACTTGATATTTTTAAATATTTTCATTTTTTTCCAGTCTGGTGGATAAAATATGACATGTTATTGTTGTAATTTGAATATCCTTGTTTACTAGCAACCAGATGATTTTATAGAGGATTAAAGTTAAACCAGAGTGAATGTGTTTACTCATGTCATACAGCTAAGTAAGAAGCAGAACAAGGATTAAACGTTTGACTTAATAAAATGAGATATATCACTCTTCTGAAAACCCACTGAAAAAGCTTTTATCTTAGTCATTCAATAAATATAAAGGGAATGTATGTCTTACATCTACATCACTGTACGTTGTTTATCACTGTACTATAAGTATATTCTACAGCTGAAAGACAAGCTGAGAAAAACATGGTTGAGATGAGGAAAGGGATAATTACGTATTTCATTGTTTTTTCATAAAATGTGGCTTATTGACTACATTTTTACTAATCATTACAGCTGCCACTGTCAAAACAAGCATGCACTGTTCCCTAATTCTCTTTCCATTAACAATTAAATAACAGTGATAGAACCTGAAAGAATAAACATGCACTGTGAATTCAGTACTATTTTACAGTAGCTCCTACATAACTGCTACCCAAGTTCCTCATATGCTTTGTAAATATAAAATAGAAGAATACCCATCTTTAGACAATAGTTATAGGAAAACCTCTGTAGATTACAAATTCATCTCTGAAGTTAAGAGTCACAGATTTTTCCTTGCTTATTTATTCAGTATAATAATAGCACAAGCATTGCATGCTAAGTGTATTTTTCTATGTAAAAATAAATATTGAAACTTCTAATTAAATAAAAAAATAAGAATGGCAATCCTTAAAATTGTAATGGTAACTGTTAACATGTTCACATCTGTAGTGAATACACTTTTTCTACCAGTGAGTTCCAGATTTTAGTCAATTGAATAATGGCAGAGTTTAGAGGGAATGCCTCTATATTGCTAAACATTAACAAACAAGCCTAAACAGATGTATACATATCAAGGTGAGGCCTAGACATATAGCAGGGCTTAAGACTAGACTCCTCCCTCTCCATTCCCCTAAATCATCAACCTATTCATGTCTAGTCTAAGATGCCTCTTGGATTTTTCTCCTCAGGTTATTTCCTGCTACTACTGGCCTAGTTCTGACCCTCGTCTCCTCAAAATGGAATTTTTAAATAATTTCCTATATTGTCCTACATCCTCATTCTTTACCAATCCATATTTTATTGTCAGTATTTACCTTCCTAAATCCAGGTCTCCTTCTATGCTGTCCAGTATGGTAGCCACTAGTGACATGTGGCTAGTAAAATTAAAATTAATTAAAATGAAATAAAATTTCACCACAGTTCCGACAAGTGGTTAATAATAACATCTGGCCAGCAGCTACCGCTTTGGATGTTGCCAATACACACTACTTCCACTATTGCAGAAGATTATAATAGACAGTGATGCTCTAGATTATTGGTTCACAGTTTTAGTGGGATATCAGAATCAAACTTTGGATCCACACAGAATTTGTACAAGAATGCTTATAGCAACATTACTAATAATAGCCATTAGGTAAAAATAACCCAAATAGTGATCAACTGAAAAATGGATAAACAACTTATGATATATCTATACAATGGTATATTATTCAACAATAGATGGGAATAAAGTATAACACATGCTACAACATGGATGACCCCTGAAAAAATGCCAAGTGAAAGAAGCCACTCACAAAAGACCGCCTATTTTATTATTCTGTCTATATGAAAGGTCCAGAATAAGCAAATCCATAGAGGTAGAAAGTAGATAGTTCTGATTGTTGCAAAACTCTGTAAATATACTGTAAACCAAAGAATTACACACTTTTAAAGTTGTGAATTTTATGATGTGTGAATTATATCTCAATAAAGTTGTTATAAACAACAAAAAGAATTGAATTGTGGAGGTTTTAAACATCAGACCCTGGGTCGTAACTCAGTCCCACAAAATTAGAATCCCTATTCAGGATACAGGAAGATAGATAGATAGATAGATAGAGCGAGCTAGAGATATAATATATAATGTCTCTATAATGTCTATCTACCTATCATCTATCATGTATATATATATATCAACAAGTTACCCTGATGTTCATACAGAGTTGAGAACTACTGCTGTTTGCTATGATTCCCTCAAGGGCAGGGACCATGTCTTATTGAGCCTTTGATACTCAAAAATACTACAAAACGAATCAAAATTGAATTGTAAAAAATGTTCAAATAACCCACAGCAAGGTAGGAAAAGTAAAAGAGTCAACCAAAAGTGGAGAGAACAAAGACATAAGCAAAAGAATACAATGGCAGACTTAAGCCCTAACATATCAATAATTGTATTAAATGTATATGATCTAAATATGCCAATTAAAACTCAGAGATTATTACAATGGATTTATAAAGCCTGACCCAGCTGTATTCTGTCTACAAGAAATTTTCTTCAAATATAGTAATATAGTCAGGTTGAATGTAAATATATATATATATACACACACACACATATATATAATACAAAATTTAATCAAAGGAAAGCAGGAGTGGCTATATTAATATCTGATAAATTCAACTTCAGAGCAAAGAAAATTGCCAAAGACAGAGAAGGATATTATATAAAAGAGTCAATACCCCAAGGACACGTAGAAACTCTAAATGTGTATATATCAAAGAACAGAAATGCAAATTATAGGAGACAAAGCTCATAGAATTGAAAGAAGAAGTAGACAAATCCACAATACTTTAACACCCTTCTCCTGACAACTGACAAAACATCTAAGTAGAATATAGCAAGGGCATAGAAGAAAACAATACCATCATCTAATAGCATCTAATTGACATTTATGGCATACTCTACCCAACAACAGCAGAATACATATTCTTTACATGTTCCCATACAATATGTACAAGATAGACCATATCCTCAGACAAAAAAGAGAATTCAACAAATATAAACATTTGAAATCATACAGAGTGTATTCTTTAAACACAATGAAATCAAGCTAAATTAAATAACGTAATGATATTAGGGAAATCCAAGCACTTGGAAACTAAACAACACACATTTAAATAATGCATGTGTCAAAGAGGAAGTCTCATAGGGTAATAAAATATACAGTTGACCCCTGAACAACATGGGGGTTAGGGACACTGACTCTCCGAGTAGTCGAAAATCCACATGTAACTTATAGTCGGCCCTCTGTATACATGGTTCCTCCATATCTCGGTTCCACATCTGCAGATTCAACAAACTGCAGATCCTATATTACTGCTGTATTTACAACTGAAAAAAATCTATGCATGAGGGGAACCACACAGTTCCAATCTGTACTGTTCAAGGGTCAACTGTACATTGAAATGAATGAAAATGAAAGTAAAAAATATCAAAATTTGTAGGAAGCAGCTAAAGCAGTACTGAGATGGAAATTTATAGCACTGAACATGTACATTAGAAAAAAAAGAAAAGTCTCAAATCAATAATCTAAGCTCCCATCTGAAAAACCTAGGAAAAGAAGAGCAAAATAGGTCCAAAGAAAATAGAAGAAAGAATATAATAAAGATTTTAAAAATCAATGGAATTGAAAACAGGAAAACAATAGAGAAAATCAGTGAAACTAAAGATTTGATTCTTTGAAAAGTTCAATAAAATTGACAAACGTCTAGCAAGACTGACAAAGAGCAAAGATACATATAATCAACATTGGGAATAAAACAAAGGATATCAATACAGACCCTAAAGACATCAAAGAATAATAAGAGAAAACTACAAAAATCTCTTCACAGATAAATTTGATAAATTAGGTGAAAAGGATGTATTCCTTGAAAAACAAAAACTACCTCAAGTTACTTAATATGAAATATACAATTTTAATAGAAGTGTAATTATTAATGAACTTTAATTGGTAATTTAATAACTCCCCCCCAAAATCTAGAAATCTATCAAATGTTTAAAGAAGAATTAACACCAATTTCCAATTCATTTTCTGAAGTTAGTAATACCCTGATACCGAAACCAGACAAAGAGAATACAAGAAAACTACAGACCATTATCCCTCCTGAATATACATGCAGACATCCTTAACTAATATTGGCAAACAGAATTCAGCAATACATACAAAGAATTATTCACCATGACCATATAAGTAAGGTTTTTCCAGGTATGCAAGGCTGGTTAAATATTTGAAAATCAATTAGTATAATTCATCATATTAAAAGCCTAAAGAAAAAAATCACATGAGCATATCAATCAATGCAGAAAAAGCACTTGACCAAATTCAATACTCGTTCATGATAAATAATTACAGAAAATTAGGAATAGAAGGAAACTTCTTCATCTTAATTAGGACTATCTACAAAGAGACCACATCTAACATTATACGTAATGGTGAAAAAGCTTTCTCCTAAGTTCATGGACAATGCAAGGATGTCCTCGCTCACAATTCTCACTTACCATAGTGATGAAAATCCTAAACATTGCAAGGTAAATAAATTAATTAATTAAATATGAATCATAAAGGAAGAAGTAAAATTGTCCTTATTAGGAGATGACATCTGATTGTCTATATAGAAAATCCCAGAGAATCTACAAAAAGAAATCATAGAACACACGATTTCAGCAAGATCATAGGCTATATGAAAACATGCAAAAATTAATTGCATTTCCACATGCTAGCAATCAACATGTAGACACCGAAATTTAAAATACAATACTACTTACAATTTCTCAAAAAATTGAGGGGTTTCCCTGGTGGCGCAGTGGTTAAGAGTCTGCCTGCCAATGCGGACATGGGTTCGAGCCCTGGTCCGGGAATATCCCACGTGCTGCAGAGCAACTAAGCCCGTGCACCACAACTACTGAGCCTAAGCTCTAGAGCCCGCGAGCCACAACTGCTGAGGCCCGCATGCCTGGGGCCCGTGCTCTGAAACAGAGAGGGGCCACTGCGGTGAAAGGTCTGCGCACTGCAGCGAAGAGTGGCCCCTGCTCGCTGCAGCTAGGGAAAGCCCACGTGCAGCAACGAAGACCCAACGCAGCCAAAAATAAAATAAAAATAAATAAATACATTTATTTTAAAAAGGAAAAAAAAAGTGAGATACCAGGGCTGGTATCCCTGTCTGGGCAAGGCCAAAGGCTCTGCTCAGAAATTGTGCTAGTCCATAGGCTGTCCTCTGTCGTGAGGCAGGGCTGGAGGAAGAGCTCTGCAGCTGCCCTGGTACTCTGGCTAAGCTCCTTGGTAGAGCAGGACTGGAGACTATGCTCCACGGGAAGGGCTGCTAACTCATTTCCCTGTCCAGGTGGGCCACAGAATGTGCTCCACGACTGCCAGACATCTATGGCTAGGCTTCCTGTTGGGGTGAACCAGAGGCTATGCTAAGCAGTTAGGTGGGGCAGTGAACTTGCTTCCCTGACTGAAGAGGACTGTATATAGAATGGGCCCCATTGCCAGTATGATATGTTAGCTGGAGACCCATACTAGGCAGAACCACCTACTGAGCTCGCTGGCCAGACAAAGCCACCAGTTAAGCTCTGCAAATGGGCCAAGCCACTGGCTGCATTCTCAACGTGGGGGCCACCACCTGCCAGAACATGGTCTGCCAAGATCTGAGCACGGTTGCTGTAATCCCTGTTTCTATTTGATCCCACATGGTCCAGCTCCACAGATTACCGCAAGATCCCCGTGAGGTGAAAACCAAGTGGTTCTCCCCAGAAGTGTCCTGCAATGCTGGAAAAGCTGAATGTTCACCCTGGGCTCTCTTTTTCTCACTGGAGAAACCTTAGGCCCAGCGTGGCGCTAAGTTAAGTTTTTGCCACCTTTTTCGAGGACAATTCTGCAATGCACATCACACCATGCCTACTTCTGTATCTTAAAGAAGTAATTAAAGTTGTGCAAAAATATGTACAAATATCAGCATTCACAAAGTGGAAAGGGCCGTTGAATTTATTATTAGTTAATTTTGGATGTAAGGGTCTGGAACTTTCTGCCGGTCCTAGAAATGGACTATGTACGATTATTTGAAGAATTTGAATGCTATTACAAAACAGTTTATGGGTGACTTTGCATGGTGCTTGACATGACTTCAATATGTTCATTCCAGTGGAAACAGGAATTCTTGATTTTAAAAAAATGGTACTGGGGGGGATAACACATAAAGCCATTCGTGTTTAGAGTGAATGGGTTCCTCATCTAAAACACAGAACATTAAAAAAAAAACTATTTGAGTGATTCTTTTCTAAATTTCCCCAAAGATAGAATGGAACTAGAACCATTCTAGATGCACAAGTAGAGTTACTTCATTACATACAAGGAATGCCTTAGGGCATTTGTGCTTAATTTTAATTCTCTCTCTAGAACCCAATTGAGTTGGGTTCTAGAGAGAGAACAGTAGTAGCAGCTACTGATATGAAAAGCAGAGAATAGGTTTCTAATAACCAGACCAGCTACTGATATGAAATTGCTACCCAATTGAGTTGGGTTCTAGAGAGAGAACAGTAGTAGCCGCTATTGATATGAAAAGCAGAGAATAGGTTTCTAATAACCAGACCCTGCCAGGAGGTAAATTTGGATACGGGAGAATGTAGGAGGGAGAGATCTAGGACGTGGGGCGTTTCCTGGACTAACTGGACATATGTGGTTAGCTCTATCTCGGGGCCCTAAGTGACAAGAGGAAATTGGGCACTGTCATTCATTTGTTTGACAAATATTCATTTAGTACACAGACTTTGATAGGCATTGAGTATAATAAAGAAAATAAAACATAGTCCCTGTCCTCAAGAAACTCACTGCAATTATTACTAAGCAATTATTTTTTTAAACTACATAATGCTAAATAAAAGTAAATATTAATCAATGTGTTAAGTGATTATATTTGTTTTCTATTGCTACACCACAAATCACCACAAACCTAACAACTTAATCACACATCTATTTCTTACTTCACGGTTCTGTAAGTCAGGAGTCCAGGCACAGGTTAGCTGGGTCCTCTGATCAGGGATTCACCGGACTGAAATCAAGGTGTTGGCTGAACTATGTTTTGATCTGGAGCTCACGCTTCTTTCTAGAAATCATTCAGGTTTACACTTCAAATCTCCCTGACTTCAGGAAGGGCTCAGTCCCTTTTAAAGGCTCTCCTGATTAGGTCAGGCCGTGCAGGATAATATTCCTTTTGAAGAACTCAAGTTTAACTAGTTAGTGCCCTGATAACGGGAGTAACATCCCATCATATTCACAGGCCCTGTCCACACTCAAGGGAAGAGGATTATACAGAGCATATACACCAGAGAGTGGAAATCTTGGAGCCCAGGTGAGAATTCTGCTTAGCATAGTGATATAAAATATATAAATAAATTCAGTACCCCAAACCACAGAGCAGGGGGCATCAAACACTGTTTAGGGAAGGAATAGTAAGTAGCAGGCTCACCTGCCACATTCTACCTTGCCTGTGGCAGAACTCCTTTGCTAATGGCTCCAGGCAATTTCTCGCTAAACTGAAATGTGCTTTAACAACCATTTGTAACAAAACAAGTTGAAACTGCTTTCTGATTCTTAGCCTAGGGTAATTAGGTAAGTTGTCACAGAGGACTTGATGTTTGTGCCTCTAAGAATGGATACAAAATCATTATGTGAAAAAAGCAGAGGAAGTACAGTTCAGGCAGAAAGAACTATTTGTTCAAGAATATAAAATATAGCAATGCACAGGATTTTCAGGGTAAATAGTTTCTTGTTTCTGGAGGGTAAAGTACAAGTAGAAAAGATAGAGTGGGAAGTACAGCCGGGGACCAGACTATAAAGAAGTTCATAAATTGGGTTAGTGACTATCCTATGGATAGGTTGATATCATCTAAGCTGGAACCCTTTTGAGATATAAAGGTGGAACTATTAATGATAATGACAGGACTACAGGTATAAACTGGAGTTGCCGCAAGCAAACCCTACTTATAGGCAATGACAAACCAAAGAAGGATTTTAATCTGGATAGTGACCTTGAACAAGGGCATAGAATAAAAGAAGGTGGTTGGAAAATCAAAGGCCTATTTTATTCAAATGCAGTTTCCCCCTTGGCTGTTCATGCTGATAATTGTCCCAATTTGTTAGATGGTCCCGGCTTTTGTTAAAGGTTTTCTCTAAAGTTTCGGTAATCACAGTGAGAATTGCACTAGCTGTTTTAGATTATTGCTGAATTACTTCTGGTTGATGTGAAAAAGTATGCCTACCCTCCTATAATATTTAGGGCATCACGATGTTGTAGTCAATGGAAAATTCAAGGGCAGGATGACCATAACTTAATACACATCCATTTTAAAAGTTTAAAAAAGAATCCAAGCTATGGTTTTTCTGATTGGTACAATAAATACAGATTAAAAACCAACCTCAATTCTGTGATGCCGTTATTTTCTGTGTCATTTTGTGAAAACATAAGCTGAATAAATAGCTCAAGTCATATGAAAACACAGCAGGAAGAAGGCTGTTCCTCTGAATAAATACCCTTTAATGAACTGAACTCCATTGTGGTGATATCATTTTAGATTCAACCATGTAAAATAGACACATGATTCTAAATTACTCTAAAGTTTTCGATCTGGATAACAAATAGAAGTTTGCTTTTCCTATTTCTCATCATCTGGGATGACATGATGTGGTTAAATATGACTTAAATTCACCATGTAAATTGGGTAGAGACTACAATGTGAACCACTAACAATGGAATAAATTCCAGCTATTTTCCCTAGGGTATGGTATCTCAGTTTATGAATGTATCTGTATTTCATAAATCATTCTCAAGAGCAAAGAGAAAAAATGGAAATACATTTTCTTTAGACCCCATGGGTCTTCACTTAATGTTTAATGAAATAGGGAAGATACTTTATCAATGGCAACAATAAAATAGTTTCCACATTCAGCTTTGCAAAAAGACTTATTGAAAATGTCAAAGACCTTCCAAACATAATGGATCTGTAAAGGAGGATGCGGGGTGAGAGAAGAAGAAATATTGTAATAGTATTTAACTCTGAAAAGTGGAGAATGACCAAAATGTAACAATATATGATAGCATCATGCAATGCTCCCCATTTCAGCATGAAACAGATAAAGAATTTTGGATATTTAAAAGACCACTTAATTTTGCAAGGCAGATAGTTGTCAGCGTGCCACTATATTTTCCAGATTTGCTCATTATCTGAAAGCTGTTCTTTTGGATTGCGACAATTATCAATTTGTACTTGATATGTTAGTGTCTACTTGACTGAATTTTTTAGTTACATCTTGCAAATCGTAACAAAAACTAGGAGAGAAAAATTATAGTTAACTGAAAATTCTGTTGACCCAGTGAACACTTTTGTCCCTAATTTTCTTCGTCTCTCATACCTTTTTATATTCCTATATTCACTCAGTCATTTGTTCATGCATTCATTATTTATATAGGGACTATTATATGCAATAAAACAGACAAGGTACAGTGATGGATAGCGAAATATATGTCTTAGTTCTAGTAAGATTTACATAACGAAAATACAAAAAGAAAAGTTCTGGGCAGATCAAGAGAAGTACATACAAAGGGAGGATTTTAGGAAAGGTGTCATAGAGAAGTTGAAAAAATAGAGTCTGAAAAAAAGGGAAAGAAGATAGAAAACATCAGAACAATAAATAGTCATGTTTTCCTGGACACTTGGAAATCACTTTTGGTGTATGCAGACCAGTGGCAGGAGAGAAGTATGGAAATGTGGGTTTGGGTGAAATTGAGCAGTGACTTGAAAGGCAAAATTAGACACTTAGAATCTGCTAAACTTCTGAGTATCATTTAAGGATCTGTCATTGTTATTGTTTGTTTTATCATGTAAATCATTTTAAATCAATTTCATGGAGTCATAATTTATACATAAATGTACTCACTTTGAATCTATAATTTGAGGAATTTTGACACATATACAAAACCATGTAACCACTACTACCGTCAAGAAACATCCCCAATGCCCTAAACAGCTCCTTATGCCCCTGTGCACTTAAATTCTAACTCCTTATTTCCTTTGTGACTAGTAAGGTTGAGTGTCTATTTGTGTGCTTATTAAACACTTGTACATCTTTGTGTCATGTACATTTTTATTGGGTTATTTACCTTTTCATTATTGGTTTGCAGGTGTTCTTTATATGGTCTATATGTAAATCCTTGGTTAGACACATGTTCTACAAATATTTCTCCCAGTACATATTTTGCCTTTTTATTTTACTAATAGTGTCTTTCAAAGAGCAGAATTTTTTTTTATTTCAACAAAGCTCAATTTATCGTTTTGATTTTTTTGTGTTTGTTTCTTAGTAATTCCTGCCTTTTGTGTCCTACATAAGAAATCATTGGCTACTTCTAGCTTTGGAAACTATGCTATTTTTCCATAAATATTATAGTTTTATCTTTAGGTTTCTGATTAATTTTATGTTAATTTTTATTTATGGCATGAGGTACAATTTGAGGTTTCTACAATTTCTATATAAGGATACCAGTTGTTCCAGCACCACTTGTTGAAAATACTATTGTTTCCTGTGTTAGTTTTCTATTGCTGTGATAAATTTCTACAAACTTACGAGCTTGAAACTACACAAATTTATTATCTTACAGTCCGTAGTTCAGAAGCATGACATGGGTCTCACGGGGCCAAAATCAAGGGATTCTCAGGCCTGTGTTCCCTTCCGGAGGCTCTAAGGGAGAATCCATTTCCCTGTTCATTCAGGTTATTGGCAGGGCCCGGTTCCTTGTGATTGTAGGTATGAGGCCCCTGTTCCCTTGCTGATTGTCAGCTGAGGGTTGTTACCAACTTCTAGAGGCCACCCCCATTCCTGTGTCCTCTTTCTATATTCAGTGCTAGCAATGGTTGGTCAAGTATCTCTTATACTTTGAATATCTCCTGCCTCTTTTTCTGTCTCATCTATCTGATTGACACTTCTGCCTTCACTTTTAAGAACCCATGTGTTTACATTAGGCCCATGTGGATTATCCAGGACAATCTCCCTATTTACGGTCCGTAACTTTAATTTCACCTGCAAAGTCCCTTTACCATGAAACATAACATACATAGGTATAACAAGAAGGGGCAAAGGTCATGAGGACCAAAATCCTGCCTACCACACTTCCCTTTCAAATTGCCTTGGCACCTTGTAAGTAAAACCAATTATCCAAATATGTGTGGTTCTATTTCTGAACTCTCTATTCTGTTTCATGGATCTATGTTGCAGTTTATCTTATGACAGGGTTTCCGAAAGTAAGCTCATCACACGGGATGAATTGTGCCGGAGCACAGCAGTAGAGGGCTGCCGCTCGCTCAGGCAAAACAGCGCCGCCGTCTGTCCTGCTGTGGTAGCTTTTATTAAAGCATTATCTATGTTTACATTTTAAGTCCTGTTTTCTTAACATTCCAGAAATGCCAAAGCAGCAACATGTGCTTTTATTTATTATACAAGCAACAATGGGCTTTCTTGAAGACGTGCTGTGCTTCGGCCTTGAGCTCATAAGCAGCACAAGGACCTCTCCTTGTGTTCCCATCATTTTGATTATACTAAAGTAGCACAAGGACGTTTCCTTGTATTCTGATTATACTGAGGTCATTTCATGGATCAGTGCCCAAAGTATCCAGGACTGCCTGCAGTCCTGGCTTATTCGCCCGCCCTCGGTTTGCCGAGGGGTGCCAGCCCCTTGCTTTGCAGAGGGCGTCTGGCCTATTGGCTAGCCCTCAGTTTGCCAAGGGGTGCCAGCCCCTTGCCTTGCAGAGGGGTTCTGGCTTATGGGTCACGTCTCCTTTCCCTGTCCTCAGTTATTCCACTACAGATCTATACATCTATTCTATGCCAATAACACACCGTCTTGATTACTGTAGATTTATAGCAAGTCTTGATATTTGGTAGTTCTATCCTCCAATTTGTTCTTTCCCAAAATTGTTTTGGCTATGCAGGATCATTTGCATTTCCATATGAATTCTATATGCAGATTGTCAATACATTCATAATTGAATTGAATCTAAAGTTAAATTTGGGGATAATTAGCATCATAACTATATTGAGTCCTCCAAATCATGAACACGATACACTTCACGTATTTAGGCCTTCCTTAATTTTTCTTTTATTTAAGGTGTTTATATTTTCAAAAATTTTGGTAAGGTGAATTCTGGTCTCATGAAAATAGCTGGAATGCATTCCCCCCTCTTATATTTCCAAAAGAGTTTGTAAAGGATTGATATTATTTCTTCCTTGGTATTTGATAGAATTCACCATTGAAACCACTGTCTGGGCCTACAGTTTTCTTTATGAGAACATATTTCATTACAAATACAAATAGCTGTATTTGTATTTCCTATGTTTACTTGTATCAGTTTTAGTAGTTTGCATCTTTTAAGAAATTCTTCCATTTCATCAAAGTTATCAAATTTACTGGCATAAGTATTATATTTATTCATAATATTCCCTTATTCTTTTAAAATGTTACATCGCTGGTGAGTTTCTCTTTTCCATTCTTGATATTGCTAATTTGTGTTTCCTCTCTTTATTTCTTAATTCATTTAAATAGAGTCTTTTCAGTTTTACTTACCTTTGATTATTTTTATAAGAAACAGCTTTTGGTTACCTCTAATGTTTATTCATTTTCTCTGTCATGGGTCTCTTATTTTTATTCTGCCCTTCTATTTTTCTTTATTATTTATTTATTTTTGCGGTACGTGGGCTTCTCACTGCTGTGGCCTCTCCCGTTGCGGAGCACAGGCTCCGGATGCACAGGCTCAGCGGCCACGGCTCACGGGCCCAGCTGCTCTGTGGCATGTGGGATCTTCCCGGACCGGGGCATGAACCCGTGTCCCCTGCATCGGCAGGCGGACTCTCAACCACTGCGCCACCAGGGAAGCCCTGTCCTTCTATTTTAGGTTTATTTTGCTTGTTTATTTTATACTTTTATAAGGTGGCATCCTAAATCATTTATCTTAGATTTAGTTATTTTTTAATATGAGTATTTAATGATGCTATATAACATCCTCTGAAAGCTAAAGTAGCTGTATTTCACTTTTGATATGTTTTTTCATTATAATTCACTTCAAGATATTTTCTAATTTCCCTTATGATTTCTTATTTGATCCGACGGTGCTGGTTACTTGCCAAATGTTTGGGTACGTTTCAGATAACTTTTAGTTATTGGTTTCTAATTTAGTTTTTATTTTGTTTATTTACTTATTTATTTTTGCGGTATGTGGGCCTCTCACTGTTGTGGCCTCTCCCGTTGCGGAGCACAGGCTCCGGATGCGCAGGCTCAGCGGCCATGGCTCACGGGCCCAGCCGCTCCGTGGCATGTGGGATCTTCCTGGACCGGGGCATGAACCCGTGTCCCCTGAATCGGCAGGCGGACTCTCAACCACTGTGCCACCAGGGAAGCCCTCCAATTTAGTTTTATTCAAGTTCAGAGGGAATGGGGATACACAGTGTGGTTTCAATCTGTTTAACTTTATTGTGACTTGCCAGGTAGCTCTGAACATGGTCTACCTTGGAGAATGTCCAGGTACACCTGAAAAGAATGTGTGTTCTGCTGGTTTTAGTTGGAGAGTTCTACAAATGTCAACTAGGTCAAGTTCTTCACTAGTGTTTTCTATGTTTCTACATACTTACTGATTTCTGTTTTTTCAAGTGCTAAATTATCCAACTGTAAGTGGGATTTGTTTATTTTACTTTCCTTTCTGTCAGTTTTTTCCATTTTATGTATTATGAAGATCTGTTTTTAAGTACATACACATTTAGGACTGTTACATCTTTTTAATGAATTGAACTGCTATACTCATAAAATGCCCCTCTTAGCCTCCGATGATATTTATTGTCCTGAGGTTTACTGTCTGACATTACACAATCTAGCTGTGTTATGATTAAAGTTTGCATGGTATGTCTCATTCTATCATTTTACTTCTAACCAATCATCAATATTTACATTTAAAGTGAGTTTTCTCTGCACAGCATAAAGTTAGATCTTGCTTTTTTTAAGCCAGTTTTATAACCTCTGCCTTTTAATTCAAGTGCTTAGAAATTTTACGCTTAATGCAATTTTTTATACTGTTGGCTTTAAATCTACCATTTTCCTATGTTTTTTTATTGGTCTGTATCTTATTTGTTCATAAATTTCCATCATTTCCTGCATTTATTGAGGGCAATTATTACATTTTTAATATTCCATTTTATCTCCATTCTTTACTTAATAGCTATTCCACATTGTTTCATGTTAAGTGTCTGTTTTGGGATCGTTATGTGCATCTCTAACTTATCATAATCTGTCTTAAAATAATATAGCATTTCACATCTAATTTAAGAACGTTAGGAATTTACAATAGTCTATTTCCATTTACTCTTTTGTGTTACTGTTACTTAAAATTTCACTGCTACATATTTTATAAGTTCCACAATACAGTGTTATTATTTTACCTTTAAATTGTCAACAATGTGTTTAAAATTTATGTAAAAATTTATATTTGGCCACATATTTAACATTCCCATCATTCTTTATGTTTTCATGTATAGTCAAATTTTCAGTTAGCATCATTTTTCTTCACTCTAAAGAGTGAAGAATGTTCCCTTAACATTTCTTATAATGTAGGTTCACTAAAATTCTCTCTGCTTTTGTCTATTTGAAAAACTATTCATTTTACTCTCAATTTTGAAGAATAGTTTCCTCTGTATAGAAATCTAAGTTGACAGTTTCTTCTGTCAACAGTTTAGATATTGTTTCGTTGTCTTCTGGCTTGCATTATTTCTGACAAGAAGTCTGCATTCATTCTTGCTTTTGTTCCTTTATAATAATGTCTTTTTTCCTCTGGTGATTTTAAGATTTTCTCTGTATCACTGATTTTCAGCAATTTGATTTTGATGTGCCTTGGCATGTTGTTCATATGTATTCTACTTGTGTTTGTTGAGTTTTGTGGTTATGTGGGTTTATTATTTTCATCGAATTTGGAAAAGGGGCCATTTATTTTTTCAAATAGTTTTTACTGTCTACCCTCTTTCCCTCTTTCTAGACTTCAATTATATATATGGTAGACAGCTTGATAGTATCACACAAGTCACTGTCACTCTGTTCATGGATTTTAAAGCTTTTTTTTCCTCTGTGCATTTCATTTTTGATAATTTCCATTGCTGTAACTTCAAGTTCACTGATCATTATTCTGCAATGTCTAGTTTGCTGTTAGACTTATACAGTGAAACTTTTTTCAAATATTGTATTTTTAGTTCTCAGTGTTTTATTATATTTTTCATTTATCTCTTATGTTCATACTTTTCTTTAAAACTTGAATGTATTTAATAGCTCCTTTAAATCCTTTTTAAAAAAAATTTGGTTAACCATACAACCTGTATCATGTGTTGAATATAATGTATTCTATTGAATGATATTTTCTCCTGTACTTCTTCTTCATATGTCTAGTAATTTCTGATTAGATGCTAAACATTGCAGTGCTGTGTTGTTCAATTTCTGGATTTTGTTGTCACCCTTGAAGGATGTTGAAAATTGTTTTTTAGGTTGTTAGGTTAATTGAGAGTCAAACTGGTCCTTTTGTGGCTTGTTTTATAGCTTTGTTATGGTGATATCTCTAGTAGCTTTAAATTTAGTGTTATTTTAGCCTCACTACTAAGGTGTGACCTTTCTGGTGTCTCTACCAAATGCCCTGGATATTCAAGCAAACTATGCAGTCTAAAAGGTGGGAATTAGAATGATTCCCAGCCCTGTGTGAATTCTAGGAATTGCTCAGGTTGTAACTCACTGGTAGTTTCTTACCCAGCCTTGTGGAATTTCATTTTAAGCATGTCACATAGTATTCAGCAATAGACTCAGGGATGCCTATGTGGATTTTTAGATATTTTTCTCTGCATAGCTATTCTATTCTCTTGTCTTCTGCCTCAATCTCACTAAACATTGTTCTCTGAATTTTCAACAAAGTAAAACCACTGCTATCTGCTTGGGATTTCTCTCTCTTTCTGTGACCCAGGGACACTTTTAGGACTCACTTCATTTGTTGTCCTTTTATGGACTACATTTTTATTTTCTTTTCACCCCACATACCAGCACTACAGAGGGAAGAGTTCAGGCTTGCAAGAACTTTGGATGGTGCTCAAGGGGCTATAGCCTCAGAGGCATCTGTCCAGTCTGCTACATAATGATAGATAATGTTGTTTTTCCCCCTAGTTTTATTGAGATGTGGTTGACATGTTTAAAATGTAAACTTTGATAAGTTTTGATATATGCATGTACCCATGAAACTATCAACACAATCAAGATAATGAACTCTCCATTAACTGAAAAGGTTTCCTTTTTATACCTTGAAACCCTTCCACCCACTGTTCCTCCTACCCAAGGCCCTAGGCAACCACTGATATGTTCTATGTCACTACAGAATAGTTTCCAACTTCTAGAACTTTAAATAAATGGGATGATACCATATATACTCTTTTTTTGGCTTGACTTCTTTGATTCAAGCTAATTATTTTTAAAGTCGTCCACATTGGTACATGTTAATAATTAATTAATTTTTATTTCTGAGTAATATTCCATTGTCTACACACACCAGACTTTGTTTATGCATTCTCATATTAATGGACTTTTGGTTGTTTTCAGTTCTTGAGTATTGCTAATAAAATCATTATGAACATTCTCATACAAGTCTTTGTGTGGACATGTGCTTTCAGTTTTCTTGGATATATACCTAGGAGTGGAATGCCTAGGTCAATTGGAAGACTTATGGTGAACTTTTCTAGGAACTGTCAAATGTGTTTTCAAAGCAGTTGTGACATTCTACACTCCAACAAGCAGTCTTTAAGTGGTCTAGTTGCTCCACATCCTCACCAAGACTTTATATGGTTAGACTTTTTAACTTTACACATTCTGGTTGGGGTGTAGTGCTATCTCATTGTGGTTTTAATTTTCATTTCACTAATGAATAATGATGCTGAACATCTTTTATGTGCTTACATACCACTTGTATATGTTACGTGATGAAATGTCCGTTTAAATCTGTAGGCAATTTTTATTGTGTTGTGTGCTTTCATGTTATTGCATTTTGAGAGATTTCTTTTATAGTCTGTATACAAGTCCTTTATCACAGGGGTCTCCAACCCCCGGGCTGCGGACCGGTACCAGTCTGCGGCCTGTTAGGAACTGGGCCACGCAGCAGGAAATGAGCAGCTGGTGAGCAAGTGAAGCTTCCTCTGCCACTCCCCATTGCTCGCATTACCGCCTGAACAATCCCCCCCAACCCCTACCCCAGTCCGTAGAAAACTTGTCTTCCACGAAACTGGTCCCTGGTGCCAAAAAGGTTGGGAACCACTGCTTTATCAGATGTAAGATTTACAAAACATTTTCTCCCAATATTTGACCTGTATTTTCATTCTTCTTATGAGCTTTGAAGAGTGAGAATCTTAATTCTTATAAAAATCGATATATCATTTTTTCTTTTATGGATTATGCTGTTGATGTTATATATTTAGATTTCATTGAATTTCTGGATCACTGGGTTTATTATAGTTTTCATCATACTTGGACATTTTTCAGCCATAGTTTCTTCAAATATTTTTTTCTGCCCCTCACTTTCTCATCCCGTTTGAGGACTGCAATTACACATATAATAAGCTACTTGAAGTTGTTCTGGAGCTCCCCAAAGCTATTTTCATTTTATTCTCCACTCTTTTCTCTTTCTGTTTCATTTTGGATATTTTCTACTGCTAGTCATGCAAGTTCACTAATATTTTCTTCTACAACGTCTAATCTGTTTAATCTTATCAGTATATTTTATCTCAGATATTTTGTTTTACATTTCCAAAATTTCATTTGGAATATTTATATTTTCATTGTCTCTACTTAACATGCTTGACCTTTCCTTTACGTTCTTAAATATGTGTATAGTAACTCTTTTAATGACTTTGACTCCTATCATCTCCGTTTTTTAAAAAATCTGTTTCTATTGATTGCATTCTTACCTTATTATTTCTTATATTTTCCTGCTTTTTTGCTTTCTGGGTAATTTTTTATTGTGTGCCACATATTGTTAATTTTACCTTGCTGAGGGCCAGATTTTTTGTATTCCTCTGAATATTCTTGATCTTTATTCTGAGACATAGTTAAGTTATTGAGATTTAGCTTGATTCTTTCAAGCCTTATTTCTAAGTTTGTTAGGTGGGACCAGAATAGCCTTTAGTCTAGGGATACTTTTGCCCCACTAGTGAGGCAATATTCTTCTGAGTACTGTACCAATTCCTCATGAATTACAAGGATTTCTGCTGGCTGGTGGGAACAGGTACTTTTCTTGGCCCTATGCAGTTTTCATCGATTGTTCCCTCTGCTCCTTATGGGTGGCGTTTTTTTTGGCCTCAGGTAGATTTTAGCACATGCAGGAACTGATCAATACTTGGCTCAAGACTCAAGATGAACCCTCTGCAGATATCCAGAGCACTCTCTCAATGCAACCCTTGCCTCTCCATTACTCTATCCTGTGAACTCTAGCCTTTTTCACCAGTTTGGTCACTCCACTCAGCTTTTCAACTCAGATAGACTGTCAGGTTCCTCTCAGCTTCTGGCCACTGCATTGCAATATGGAACCTCTCTCCAGAAGGTAAGCTGGGGCACTTGTAGGGCTCACCTCATTTATTTCCTTCCTCTCAGGAATCACTGTCCTGTGTTGACTAATGTCTGATGTCCAGAAAATGTTGTTTCATACATTTTGTCCAGAATGTTATTCGTTCCAGGTGGGAAGGTAAATTTGTTCCCTGCTTTTCCATTTTCATTCTTCTCAAAGCAGGAGTTCCAATCCTCTGGGTTTTGACATTTCAATATAGAAAAGCATGTGTTTCATATATTTTGCCCAGTTTTCTCATTGTTAACTTACAGAGGAATCATGGACAGAAGTGGAAGTCCCCATCAATGATTTTGAACATGCTTGCAGGATGGGTTATATTTTAAAAGGAGTCATAATTGAATAAATAGAATGAGTAGAAAGGTGAAGAAGATAAAAAAATAGAAATCAAGTAAATGACTAACGAAGACTACAATTATGATGCAATAGATGATAAATTGTATTTTAACAAACAACCCAATCAAAAAATGGGCAGAAGACCTAAATAGACACTTTTCCAAAGAAGACATACAGATGGCCAAGAGGCACATGAAAAGATGCTCAACATCACTACTTATGAGAGAAATGCAAATCAAAACTACAATAAGGTATCATCTCACACCGGTCAGAATGGCCATCATCAAAAAATCTACAAACAATAAATGCTGGAGAGGGTGTGGAGAAAACGGAACCCTCTTGCCCTGTTGGTGGGAATGTAAGATGATACAGCCACTATGGAGAACAGTATGGAGGTTCCTTAAAAAACTAAAAATAGAACTACCATATGACCCAGCAATCCCACTACTGGGCATATATGTTGAGAAAACCATAATTCAAAAAGAGTCATATACCACAATGTTCATTGCAGCACTATTTACAATAGCCAGGACATGGAAGCAACCTAACTGTCCATCGACAGATGAATGGATAAAGAAGATATGGCACATATATACAATGGAATATTACACAGCCATAAAAAGGAACAGAATTGGGTCATTTGTAGAGACATGGATGGACCTTGAGACTGTCATACAGAGTGAAGTAAGTCTGAGAGGTAAAAACAAATATCGTATATTAACGTAAATATGTGGAATCTAGAAAAATGGTACAGATGAACCTGTTAGCAAGGCAGAAATAGAGATACAGACGTAGAGAACAAACATATGGACACCAAGGGGGGAAAGGGAGGGTGGGATGAATTGGAAGATTGGGATTGACATATATACACTAATATGTATAAAACAGATAACTAATGAGAACCTGTATAGCTGTATAGCACAGGGAACTCTACTTAGTGCTCTGTGGTGGCCTAAATGGGAAGGAAATCCACAAAAGAGGGGATATATGTATACATATGGCTGATTCACTTTGCCCTACAGTAGAAACTAACACAACAGTGTAAAACAACTATACCCCAATAAAAATAAAATAAAAATTTAAAAAAAGATTATAAATTGTGTTTTAGATATGTATAACTTGTGGTATCAATGAGACATCCAGAAAGATATCAATCAGGAAATTGGAAGTACAGGACTGGAATTTGGGAGAAAGGTCAGAGCCATACTGCCAAGGAAGAAAGAGAGAAGAAAGAAAATAATGTTGGAAAATAGCTCGGGGTCTTATTCATATTTATAATTGCAACACTTAGCATAATGCCTCGCATCCTGTAATTGCTCAGTATATGAATGCTGAATAAATGAATGAAAAAAATTAGAGCTACATTTACTATAAAGAATAAGAAAAAAAGTCAGACAAAAGATGATTAGAGAGGCAAGAGTTTCCTTGATATTAAATTCTTGAAAACAAAGTCCTGTAAAATTTGACTTGTGAGCAGTTTTGGAAAAAAACTATATTTTTAAAAAATAATGAAAAGCTGAGGAGACAAAAGTAGTATTTTTGTAGTCATCTGTAGTTTCTGTATGCCATCTACAAAATAAATGGCATGATATACACTTCTCTGTGTAGTCATTACCTGGCCCTTATTGACAATCAGATCAAGCTGCCTCATTATTGCATTCCTCTTCAGGTTTATAAATGGAAGGCTTAAAATATCTATAGAACCAAACGTAATTGGCACTGCATTGTGTGCTTTTAACTCTCTCGTTTTTTTCATCAGTGAAGTCATCCACGACTTTAGAAGAGTGTTTTCCAACAAAGAATCAGTTTTCAAATGAAAACTTTGCTTTGCTGTTATATTGGCTGTGTGAATTACACTACTACGATTTTGCTACTGAAATATAAGTGGCTTTTGTTTAAATAAAGAAATATATTAATCCAGAAAATATCATAAATTGTAATCTTATTTTTTTAGGAAAAAGTTAATTGCATTTCCAGGCTACCAATGTAAGTTATTTTCATCATATTTTATTTAGCATAGCATCACTCATCTGATCCTGCAAACTGTATCCTCCTTAGAAGGCATTTATATATTTTACAAAAGTTAAAAGTACTTCCATAACATAACATAAATAAAACCTCCCTTTGGAGGTTTTTATATCCAAAAAAATATTTTAAATTTCTTAAATTGAAACTTTTAAAATTATACTTCAATTTAGCCTTCTCATTATGGGTTGGGCAAATGTATCAAATATAGAATGACAATAACAAGACTACTATCTTTTTACATGTGTAGACTTTTATCTATTTGTGATTTTAAAAATTAGCCATTCTAAACTTTTGGGTTTCATTAAATCATTTTGTGATCAAGATATATTTTGTAATAGGAAATATATTTGATAGATGAAGTTAAAGCACATTAAAACCTCAGACTTAATTTTATGAAAAATAAGAGTAGCTGGTTTGCTTGTCCTCTGCCTTTTCTAAAACTCTGCTTCTCGGTGAAACAATAATCATCTCACTTTAAAACCATTTTGACCATGTCATTTCCCTTTTCAAAAGCCTGTAGCTCCTTACCACTGGTTTTTGTAAAATTTCTCTTATCAGGTATCTGTGGCCTCCATCAGCTCTCACTTTCCCATCTCATTATGCTACAATTCACCAACTTTATTTTTAGATACTCTCTACCATGATCTGCTCTCCAGCCAAGAAAAGTAACTTCTCATCCCTACTGAAACTTTTCTTACATCTTATATCTGCCTCCACAGGTTACACTTAATTGTTCAATGACCATTCTCCCTAGCCATATTTATACTTGATTTCTTTTAAAATCTTGATTTAAAAAATATTCTATTGCAGAATTCTTCCTTAATTAGCACAAATCATATGTATACATTTTGTATCCCTCTACCATTGATTCATACAGCTTGCTCTACATAATCAATACTTAGTTATACATTTATATTATACATTATGATTGACATTTTCACAGTTGTCTATTTTGGTAACTCATTATGACCTGATTTCACTCTGGTTTGTAGGTCTCTCTATGGAATTCTAAGAAACATTAATCTAGCAAAGCCATCTCTGAGACAATATTATGTCAGAGAGAGAGCACTGGCCCTGGCCTGGAGTCATAGCCCAGGTTCCAGTCCTAGTTTATAACTGTTGGTTTGACCTTTGGTAATTTACCTAACATTTCTGAGCCTCCATTAGCTAATTACTCCATATATAAAATGGGGTCATAGCAGTAGCTGCTTCCTAACTTTAATCTGAAGATTAAATTAAATAAGCATATAGTAAGCACTCAGTAACTGAAGGTTTATCGGCATTAGTATGGCCCATTCTACCAAATTAATAGTGATCCCAAAGGATTTGTTTCTCATCAACAGCTTCCATAATCTTGTTGCCCTTTGCACATCTGCTCTACTGCATGTGTACTCTATTAGCTGAATCTTGTTAGTGGGCCAATCTAGCAGTTGTTTACACTGTCCCATTTCCTCTATCCTTCTGAAATCAGTTCTGCATTCCTAGGGATTTGGTGAGAGGTCATTTGTCCCACGTGGCCTCACCCACTCTGATGCTTGTAGGCAGGCATATTCAGAAAGTTAGTCTAGATTTCATAAACCCTGAATAAAGTTAGAAAGTGATAAGTACCTTAAGGACGGTACAGAGAAAATTATGTAGGAGTTCAGAAAGTTAGCACTTAAAAGTCAACTACAGGGCTTCCCTGGTGGCACAGTGGTTGAGAGTCCGCCTGCTGATGCAGGGGACATGGGTTCGTGCCCCGGTCTGGGAAGATCCCACATGCCGCGGAGCGGCTGGGCCCGTGAGCCATGGCCGCTGAGCCTGCGCATCTGGAGCCTGTGCTCCGCAATGGGAGAGGCCACAACAGTGAGAGGCCTGCGTACAGCAAAAAAAAAAAAAAATATATATATATATATATACACATACACTGCATGACCCAGCAATTCACTACTAGGTATATACTGAAGAAAGATGAAAATGAGTACATGTGTCTAAGGAAAGATTTCTACAAGCATGCTCTTAGCAACTTTATTGATAATAGTCAAAACAACTAATAAACACTAAAAGTACCCCAAATATCCATGAAGCTGGAATAGATAAACAAATTGTGGTATATTCACAAAATGGAATACTATCCATCGATAAAAAGTACAAGCTACTGATATATGGAAAATCGTGGATGAAACTAAAAGAAATAGTATGTCAAACAAAAAAAGAAGCCAGGTACAAAAGAGTATATGATTCAAATTATATGAGGTCTGGAACAAACAAGGATTAATTATGGTATCAGAAATCAGAATAGTGGTTAACATTGGAGGAGTATTTACTGGGAGAGATCTTGTCTGGAAAGCAGCATCTCTGGGGGTGATGAAAATGCAATATTGCTCTAGATAAGATTACAAGAGTATCCATACATAGATAGAATTTCTTCACAAAGTATGCATTGTGCTATATATAAGTTCTACTTCAATAGAAACTGCAAAAGTACAAAGCAACAAGGAGGCAGATGTCTAGTAAAATATTAAAAGATGACTTCTACAATGTGTAAGTAATGTTTACCTGTGGGGGGGGGTGGGAAAATATAAATATATATATATTTGTTTTTCATTATTCCTTTCCTCTAATATATGCTGTTATGAGCTTTACTTTTTTAATTATTATTTTTCATTTCTAAAATATATCAAAGTTATGCTGCATTTTCACTGTTGGCATGGGGCTCCTGATACCTCAGGACAAATGTTTACAACTTATTATTGGCTTGGCCGACTGCAAAACATTTATCTAAGGATCACTCTATAGGAGGATAGTTGATTATTAGTCTAGTTTAATAACTTGATCTCATAAATTTTGAAGCCTGGAGCATCATGGAGGGCTATTTTTTTGGATGCATACTTGACCATATTGTATATTTTTAAAGATTCTTTTACAAGTGTTCATAACCTAAGGCTAATGTTGTATTTCAGTATTTTAAAGCAAACTAGCAAATGCCATAGTGCTGACAAAGTAATAGGCTCTGACTTATTTGACGTGAGAGCTCTCTCTTGCCTGTTCCATCCATCCTCCAATCAGTTTCTAAGCTTTATGAAGAAGTTCTTAAAACTGGTATGAGAAGCATCCAACGTTGTGAATATGAAGGGAGGTAAAACATAAAACAAGCTGTACAAAGCTACTCTGCATGAAAATGCTCTTCTACTAGTGTGCCCTTGTTCGAATAAATTTTAACTGACTTAATTAAATATAAACACTGATGTGTCAAAATAATTAATAACAACTAACAATTGTATAGCACTCTCTAATCTACAGAGTGCTTTTGCAGGTTTTGTCTCATTTGGTAGCCTATTATATTTGGACAGGAACACTTAATGGAATGTTTTGCTTATAGAGTGTTCCCATACACCACAGTCTTGTTACTTGACTAGAACCATTATGGATATGGCAATCTGGACTCTAATTCTGAATATACGAATGTCTCTTTCATTTTGGCTTTGTGGAGAATTGAGTAGTTCGACATAAGTGGATTTTCCAGATAAATACAACTTAGCATTAAAAGCACCAAGATGATTAATTATAACCACTTTTAAGAGGAATCATTATAAAATCTATATAACTTTTTATCTCCTTTGTACAAGTCACGTTTGACATGTATTTTAGTTGTAAAGAAATACAGGACCACATTATAATATTTGGAAAATATAGAAATGTGTGAGGAAGAAAACAAAAAAAATTCCATATTCCTACAGTGTTTATTCAAAGATAAACACTGTTAATATTTCAGTACGATTTCAGCCTTTCTACAGTGAAATATATTTCTATGTGTATAAATATAGTTACATATTAATCTTATACTTTACATACTGTTTAATCTTGCTTTTAAAATCAGTATTATATCATGATTATATTTTTCATATCATTTCATGTCTAGACATACTAATTACTAGTCATATTTTCTATATCCTTTTTATCTACCTTTTAAGGTAATTGCTAAGTATTTGTATTATAATTTAATTAAATAAATATTTAATCAATTTCATGATTATATTTACATTAAAAATTAAGGATGCTTAAATTATAAATAACAGACTTCAATCTATTCTCATAAATCTATATATCATACTACATAATTTATAAAGAATTGAACAATTCAGTGAATAAAGAATCTATGCTATGTAGTTGGAGAAAATCTTTTTATATAGTTATTCTGTGATTATTTGTAGTTGTCTAAAATATGATCTCAATCTTGAGAATCTGTGAAAGATTTAAAATAGACACTGTGTAGAAGGTTCTTAATAGGGTTAAATTTAAATCCAGCATTCTCTATGTTTCTTAGTATGCGTCATTACTTTGAAATATAAAATACTAACAATAAACACAATAACAGTGAAGAAGCAATAATTAACCTGAAGCTTCAAAATATATATGCACTACTAAGTATAAAGTTGTATGATACTGTAAACATAGGATAAAAAGGCCTTCAAAATTTCACAAAAAAGGAACACATCTCTGTATTATCGAATCAGAAAACTTCAAGGTGCCTTCCTCCTTGAGATCCTAGGAAACACAACATTAAAATGGGGGTGACATCTGCGTTTATATTGAGTGATAGGTACAAAGATAGCTACCTACACAAATATACTTTATATGGTTCCTTCTCGACACTGAGAATGACAGATGACAAATATAAACCCTTAGGGCTTTATTTATAAAGTCACATCTGTACATTCACATTGGCTCTGTTTATGAGAAGAGACAGACTGGAAAAAAATAGTCAGGTATGATAACCCAATGAAGTGCTCAGAGAATGTTGTAAAACACATAGTCAACTATAAACCAATTGGCCCTGTATTAGGGCCAATTATTCAGAAAACTCTAATATAAATTTTCCTTAAAATCACACTAAACCACAATTTTGTCTCTTCTTTGAATTTTAACATGGGTACAGTAATTCTACAAGCTCCATGAGGACAGGACCCGTGAGCATTTTGTTCTCTCTTGTATTCCTAGCACCAAGTATAGTGCCCCACATTCAGTAGATGCTCAATAAATACTTTCATTGAATAAAAAAATATAGATTGGTTATAAAGTACTTGGAAATTAGAAATAGGACATCCTGGGGAGATTAAAGTCTGCAGCTACATATATGATAATATTCATATGCAGGTATATGGATATTTACATTATAAAGTAATTTAAAAACATAAAAGTCTCAATAAAGTTTTAATCAATACTTTCTTTTCCCTCAGAAAAACGTATCATTTAAAAAATATTTTCATCCCCTTAGTGTGAAGATCTGAGTTAAGAAATTTTAAGAAAACAATATGATTTAACTAGTTAATAATAGTGTTTAATATTGCCAAGAGATGTAGCAAAACTTTCAGGCATTATGTAAGGAGGTACAGGAGACGGGTTAACTATATGCAGATATTATGGCAGGCAGGCTAGGCCTGTCCAAAACGCTGCCTTTAAATTTTTACTGTTTTTTTCTTGTTCATCTTTGGTACTCATAAGCTAATGTTTTCTATTTTTAGGAATCATCTTCAATGTAGTGTCTTTGAGAGTTCTGGCTGTGGTAGATGGGACCTAAGGTAGTGAGAGATATTTGTTGGTGTTGGTCATTTTAGGTTGAATATATAGAATATGATCTATATACATTACACTGAATATTTTCTTTGCTCAAATAAAAGGGAAAATATTTAAAATCTTAAACAAAATAGTGGAGTGTTCTGTCTATGCATATCTATATACAGATGCATATGTCTTTGTGTAGGTCTTAGACATGTATATTCATTTTACTTGTACTGGAGACTGTTTAGCATGCAGTTCATTAAAATATGTCATCATTTTCCCAATGATTTTATAAAAATACCAAAACTGCCATTTTACACATCAGGAAAATTGTCCTCTGCTACAATATAAAAGCAAAGGTTTGTACATCACTTTCATCTTAATGAGTTTTGTGGTAGTAGGTTATTTATGCTTCTTTTATCTTTTTATTCAGTGAATGCTAGTATAACAGGATGACAGTTTGTTCATCATAGCTTCATTGAATTGATTTTCATGATATTTAAATAATGAATGCTATTTTTTAATAAATGTGTGTTTCAAAATAACGTTCTGGTATATTTTCTCATTTTAAAGTGTGTGTGTATGTGTCTGTGTGTGCGTGTGTGTTTTGATTTGAAGATTTTCTGCTGCTATCTTTGATACAGCTGTTAATGATCTCTCATTCAATTAAACGGTTCTTTTATACCCCACCCATCAGAAAATGAAGGAATGCAAATTTTAAATTGAGCTAGAGATACCAATGCCCAAGAAACAGGCATTTCAATATATAAAGGGTTTTATGGTTTTGATGGGGTATCATTATATTTTGTTGCCTAACCGCCATTTAAACACCAGAACTCAATATGAAAAATAAAAGGAAGCTCATTTGCACTGTAGGGGGCTCTCTCCTCAGTGTGCAAGTTACTCTCTAGGAGTCAGTCACTTAGGTAAGGTCAGTAAGTTTTTTAGTGTTGAGCCTCCCTAAAAACCAACCAAGTGGTAACTGAGTGACTTTAAGTGTATTAAAATTAACATAATGCATCGGGGTACACAGCTTTAGTTAATTTCTACAGCAATCGTGTGAGATATGTTTTTATCCCCATTTTGCAGATGAATAATCTAAAACTCAGAAAGACTAAAAACATTGCCCAAGGTCCTAGAGCTAGTAAGAGACAGCTGAGATTCCATCATTGCTCTCCTACCTCAAAGCCTGTGTTTCCTTTTCTACTCTGTTCTGTCTCCCAGTAATGTTAACACTGTATTTAGAAGGCTAAATTTTAACTTAAAGCTTCTAAACGTATACCCCTTTCAAAACTGCTCTCATGTTTACTCAGAAAAGTCACTGAATGTAAATGAATATTTGCCTCCCATTCAGTTGGTATTCCCTAGAAAAAACCCCGACCATCTTATTCTACAGTGAAACACTCCACTGCTATTTCGAGAAAATACTTATGGCGTTGAATAGTTGGAATGCTTCACAGGGTAAAATACCAGTTCTTTTTGCTCCAGCTCTAGCTAGATTTGAAATGTCAGGTTGAGTCATTTCTCTATATTCTGAAAGAATGTGAGACAGTAGGGATTATTTGGAGATGCTATACACACACAATGTGGCATCCAGACCAAGGGGAGTGATAGGTCATTGCCTGGCAGATGGCATAATGAGCTGGAGAGGCTAATGGCAGATGGACTTGACGATTTGGGCAAAGCAGAAGAGCGTTTGGCTACTAACACAAAGTACTAGGAAAGCACTGAAGGAGTCTACTCCGATCTGATGATGATGCCAACTTGGATTTAGCAGATGATATGGTGAGAATGAGGCATATGGACGATAAAGTGATATTTTTTTCTAGGTATGGTAAGGAAAAGGCAGCTAATGTAAGCAAAGCGTTGAGGTTTTTGGTTAACTAAACTCGTGTGTAGGGACATATTTTTAATATACTCAGCAATGCTTTCATATTGTCAAGGTAAAGTATGAATTTATAAATTGTTCATTAATACTATAAGGTTAAACTTTAAATCTTACCACAGCCTTCATGAGTTAAGCAAATTAACTCCAATTATTTATTTTGTTAGAAAAATGAGATACTCATACCACTTGAAACAACTGTAGTAAGTAGATTTTCTAAGCTATATTTTTGCTCTGAAACTACTTGAAAGGAGCCACTATTTTTTCATTTATTGATCAAGATAGCTTTTTGTGAGTGTAATGTCCTATCCATCTAAAAAGATGAAACTATTAAACAACCAATAACAGAGCTTTGAGATGTTTCCCCCAGTAGTGATGATTAATTTCCACCAATTCCACCAGATTCTTTTATCCATCTGTAACACATACTATGTTGAATAATTGATTGGCAATTTCTGGTTAAAATGTATCTGAACTTTAGCCCCTGCTGAAGTCTCTCCCAACTTCCTATGGAAATATTATGAATCCATAGAAAATGATGAGAACACACAGATCGAAAGATTAAAACAAACAAAACAAAACAAAAAAGCCAGTATCTGGGTTAATGAGACCAGACTAAGTTATGAGCCAAAGTTTGCCTCATGAAACTAAGATGGGTAGGGGTAAGATGCGTGAGGTTTTGCAATTCTACACTATGGCCGATGGCCCAGAGTCCCTATACTAACCAAAACTCTGGACAACCATATCTCTACTGTGAAGTTGCTACTTTATGAGTCAAAAAGAGTAGGCCTACCCTCATCCATTTTACTATGTTCATTGAAAGACAGCAGCTCCCAGAACTGACAGTAGTATATTTTATCCTGGGAACATGTAAGACTCACAAATAAACTGTGATAACTGGAGACTAAAAATTATAAATGTTTATTGTACATTCTGGAACAAGGTTAAGGGTAGGAAAAAAGTTACTGAAGTAAAGCAAAGCTATGTTAAGCACGTGGTAGCTGAAAACTGGAAATAGGACTTAAATATGTGGGCATTAACCTATCCTCTAACTATGGACCAAAAAAAGCTATTCAACCATTCTCTGAATTGAGAAAGACTGGGACCAAAGGCAAACAACTCGCTGGTTCTGTTGCCAAATATTTTGTCTGAAGAGAACTTGCCTCATTTGAAAATGAGTAAAGAGAAAAAACTCACCACATTGGTTATGAAAAAAATCACACAGGACTGGGGAAATGGAACATAAATTTCAAAAGAAGAGAAAATGAGTCCCTACAAGATCCAGTAGAAAATATCTTAAAACTCTTTGCCATCCTAAACACATTGGGAGAAAAAACATGTCTTGGAGATACAAAAGCATAAAGTCATAGGGACAACATTCTGAGATGTGCAGGCAACAAAAATAGGTGAAAAGGGATATGGGCAAGATAAGTAAGGGTTTCAATGTAACTAAAAATGCAATAGAAGATTAGGAAATTAAATGCATATTGGAGTTACTAAAAAGAAGAAATATACTGCAGAATATCAAATTAGTAATGCAGAATAAAAACTTAGGAAGCTTTACTGGAGTCCTGAGAAAAGGAAAAAGGGATGAAAATGAGAGGGAAAATGAGAGCTAGGGAGGAAAGAAAATGGAGATCTAGCCTATGAATAATTGATGTATCTGAGGAACAAATGTTACAGAAGTTGTTAAAAATATAGTGGAAGACAACTTTTATGAATTCAAAAAATACCCATGTATGTACCTTGAAATGGCTTACTAAATTTCCAGAAAAAATAATGAAAGGAAACTCATATCTAAATGTATTCTGGTTAATTTCTTACATTATAAGGATACATTTTAAAGTCCTGCAGGCATCTGAGAAGGGGAAAATATAATAAAGATAATCTAGAAAAAAGAAAGCTGGCTCTGGATTTATCTGTGACATCTTAGTCCTGAAGGCAATGTAACAACATCTAAAGAGGCAAAATCTAGAGGTGACAAAAGGATTTGACATGTCTTTTATATTCAGCCATGATGACTTCCATGTGTGAAGGCAATAGAAGTAAATCTTCAGATGCAAAAGGATTCAGATATTATACCACCCACTTAGAATTTTCAAAGAATTTACTTTAGGCTTTATTACAGCCAATTATGATATATATATATTTTTTACTCTGAACATCACGTTGAAGAATCATGGTGAGACTGTATGTTTTCAGGTGGATTCTGTAACCTGTCTTCAGATGCTATTCTTCTTTCATTTCCACTCCTTTTTAGTACCAAGAAATGTGTTTTCCAAGCCGAGTCTTTTATCTCACAGTTCAGATGGAATCTTGTCATGTTTAATGACAACTTACAACAATTATTGGTGGTGTACCATTCCAGCACTTGTTAGCAATAGGTAAACAATTTACATAATCACTGTACCAGAACATTGTGCCGAGAATTACTGAATAATTTTTACTCTCTACAAAATCATACCTACTTAAAGGAATATGACAGACTTATTCATTATAAAGAAACCTGAGTAATAATTTACTGCATCTTTAAAATGCATTGACTGTCTTGACTAATTGCTACTATAGATTGATGCTTTGTGATTTACCACATGTAAACTCAGGTGTGATCATGATAATGCATTGAGTAATTACTAAGGTTATGGGGGTGGTTTGAGAATTTTGAGATGCATCTTATTCACCAAAATATCTCATTTGCACTAGAATGTGGAATCTTGTGTAAAAAAAGAGAAAAGAAAAGAAAAACAGTAAATGCAGAATCTTCCACCTTAACTTCGACCAATACCCTTAATTACACTAAGATCAATATTGATGACCCAGGGCTTTCCTGGTGGTGCAGTGGTTGAGAATCTGCCTGCTAATGCAGGGGACACGGGTTTGAGCCCTGGTCTGGGAGGATCCCACATGCCGCGGAGCAACTAGGCCCGTGAGCCACAACTACTGAGCCTGCACGTCTGGAGCCTGTGCTACACAACGAGAGGCCGTGATAGCAAGAGGCCCGCGCACCGCGATGAAGAGTGGCCCCCACTTGCCACAACTAGAGAAAGCCCTCACACAGAAACGAAGACCCAACACAGCAAAAATAAATTAATTAATTAATAAACTCCTACCAACATCTTAAAAAAAAAAGTCTTATTTAAAAAAAAATATTGATGACCCAGATACACAGCATTATTCATTTATTCAGTCAACAAATATTTATTGAAGTACTCCTGTGTACAAAGGATTTTACTGGAACCTAGATACACATCTGTGATAACCTTGCCTGGTGATCACCTCTTTTCCACTTTCTCACGCTTAGTAAACCTTTTCTTCAAAACCATTGAAATATTCAGATCAACATCATACTACTTTAACGATCTCCTGGATTTAAATCACTCCATACCCGTGCCACAGCACAAAGCCAATCATTCCAACTCTACCCTTACCTTTGTCCTCAATTCCCTGATCATTTTTATTTTTGCTGGTAATCTCTGACTTGTATAATAGACTTTATGATATACGATGGGAAGGTTTTTGATCAGAAAATACTGACAAGGCAAATATTTATCTTAGTAAAACAAAATAATACAAACATAAAACCTATTACCCAGTGCTACATGTACTTCAGGAGTTGGAACTAATTTTACCAATATTATGTGAAAATAAAGTAAGAACCTAAAATTGGGACATAAGAAAATGTTCTACCATTCTCCCAACTGACATTTCTCACTGGGACTTTGGAATTCAGGTCTTTGGTAGATAAGGTTGAATTCGATCTTTGTAAATATGTGCGCAGCTTTGGGGGTGAAATCTAAAGATTATCTTGAAAGGAGATGTGCCTTGTCTAGATCATTCTTGCAAACGCTATGCAGTGATTTTTATATATGAGTTTACTCACGGTTACCAATTATATGTGAAGGCAAGTTGTACATAACCCTCCCATAAGTATAACTTTGAGGACGATGAATTTAGATCTCACTTTACTTCAAGAAAATAAGTCTCCCACTCATCATCACATACTATGAATGGAGGGTCAAGTGAGGAGGAAGGAAAGCTATGAAAGCTATATATAGGTTATATTTTTTTAATGGGTTCTCATGGACACCCTGCAGAAAGTTGGGAGGTATAGAAAGAAGAATTGATTTAAATAGCTTACTGAAAGTTCAGGCCATATTACTCTTTGTCCATCTTCTTCTTACCGTCCCATTTCTCATTATTTTATCATGAATAAATTTCCAATATATTTGTATTAGGGTGTTTTTCTTTAAAAAGTTTCTGTGGGAAGTTGTATGCCATAATGCATAACAGAGCAAGAGTCTGAAACCAAGTTACTTGGGTTTGAATCCTGACTAAGCCATTCCCTAGGTATGTGACCTGGTACTTCAGTTTCCTCATCTGTAAAATAAAGGAAAACGTTATACCCATAAAAAATTCCTATGAGGCATATGGAATAATATTAGTACCTGACTCAGTGTGGTTTTAAGAATTCAATTATATTTATCTGTATATAGACAGAGTCTGAATGCCATAGATAGGCAGATAGATAGATAGGTAGATAGATGATAGATAGATACTTGCTTTTACCTACGTTAATCTTCTTTAATCCTCACAACAACTTTATGAGGTAGGTATTCTAATTATTGTCCTTATTTTGTCGATGACTAAATTGAGCCATTGAAAGGTTAAATCAGTTGCTCAAGATAACACAGCCAATGAGTGGGAGAGCTGAGTTTTGATTTAATAACAGTCTAGCTTCTGAGTCTGTCCTCCTGACCACATTATGTCTTTCAACCCTATAATGAGCGAAATTTACTCCAGGAGCATTTATTACTATCCAGGGCTAAAAACTCAATTGCTAGTACTTCAGCACTTAGTTTTCTTGATGTTTTAAAGATAGGCTTGCTCTTCTGCTTTTAACAAGAAATCCGTTAGTTATCTGTATCCTTTCATTAGTCAACTAAAGGTGAAATAGAATATAATAGCAAAAATCATGACTGCATTTACAGGTGGCACTAAAATTCATAAATTATCCACATCTCCATACTCCAATTTCCATGTCACTTACATGAGAAATTGCTGATACGATTCAGAGCATCATTTGATGACTGCTTTTTAACTTCTCTGGCACTGCCATTAAGAAATAGGAATATTTAAATGTGCAGGTGGTTGTCTCTGCCCTTCACATATTGGCCTTTAGAATTTATTACCAATAGCTTCAGGCATTTAATAATGTATTTTATTAGCAAGATAATATTAGTGGGGTCTTTCCTATGCCAACCCAAACTGCATCTTTACATTGGAACTAACTCTCAGAATATTTAATGATGAAATGAGCTGTAATAGGTAAAATAAGAATATAGGTGAAGAGCCAAGTGAATAAGTACATGTTATATCTATCACCAACTCATATTTTGAAAATGCTTAACAGAGACAACTCTCACTCTGATAATCAATGACTACATCTCTATGTTAATGTCCATGATTTTTAATAACATTGTCACATGAAATCGTATATCTATATTGAATATACCGAGAATAAATTAATAAGGCGCTACTGAACTTGGTTTTCAGAAGCTGTTAAAGCGAATAATGGATATTACTAATGTTAAGATATTTCTGTCACTATCACAAAATATTTATATGTATATGTACATCCAGATTAAATATTGCTTTAATAAAATAACCCCTGATTGCAAAATATTTCTTCGAATGTTTAAAAAGAACTTTATACCTCACATCTCACAACACCCACCCCTATATACTTTGATCCAACCGCAAAAGTACTTACCAAAGCCTTGCCTTGGACTAAAAGACCCCACATATATTTGCCTGAATCCTTCATTAATCTGTAAATTCTTAGAAGATAGGGACTATGCTTAACCCGATGCACATCAAAATAGTTAACAAGTAGTAGGTGCTCAAAATATTCCTTAAATAAATGAAAGAGCCGTTAAATGAAAAATTAAACATTTGATTAGCATACAGATAAAAACTGAGGACAAGGGAAGAAATTATGTTTTCCAGAAATGACTGTCAAAATGAGAACATAAAAATGGACATGCATAGAGCCCAAGGAAGCCCAGAATTAAATGAAGGGGTAAGTGATAGGAACAAATAAAGGATGTTCAAAGAGGCAGGAGAAAAAAGAGAGAGTAGTTATAAAACAAGGGAAAAGAAACATTCTAGGAGTTGGGACTTACTGACAATGGCAAATGTGGAAAAACTAAGCAGTTTGAACACTGAAATTAACTATGATTGTTAAATCATTCTTAGATATGGAATTTTATGTATAGTGTGGTAGTGTCAATTCGAGCAATGCTAAAAATTTAGAACAAATAATTTGAATTAAAGTTACTCCACACATGGTAAATCACCAAAGCTGGTCCATGTTGTACACTACAGAAGCAATATGAGACTTAAGGTAAAGGTGTTTATTAAAAACAAGATATTTAGTTTTCCTTTTGCATTTTAAGAGAATGCTGGAATAGGAGACACAAATTAACAACGTTTATTGCTGAATATACAATTTCAATCAGAATTGAAAAGCCTTGAAACATCTAAATGGAAGTAAAATTAATAAATACGGGAACTTTAATTAAAGTAAAAATGTTCTTTTAGCATTTATCTCAGATACAGTGATTATTTTTACAGTGCAAATGAATTCAAATTTCATACCTTTAAGCTGATTAAATAGATCCTCCTCATTCAATTTCATGAAACTGCCCAATTCACAGAGAATTTGGGTATTAAAATTTACTGTACGTGACAACTAGACTCATTCTCAGAATGCAGTCTACCACCTCTATGTGGTTAGATTTCCTATTATAAGCTCTGAAAAGGTTAATGAAAACCTTTGCCAAGCAGCTCAGGTTTTATAATTGGGTGTAATAAGTAGATACGGAAATGGAGTTCTTCGTTAATGTAATTGTAATGCAGTTCGCAATGTGTTATAAAAACAACACAGTGAGGGATCTAAAGAGAAATAAAGACACACACACTTGTTGCTTGTAAATATGATCGAGAAATACATTGTATGTTTCTATTTGTCTATTAACTGCAAAATATACCTCAGAAACAACTATTTATTCTTTTAAACTCTAAACAAAGTTAGAATGGCCTGGTGACTTGAATTCCAATCTCTCTCTCCCAGCCCCCTGATGAGAAAGACCGAGAGAGAGAAAGAGAGAGAGAGAGAGAGAGAGAGAGAGACAGACAAGAGAGAGAGAGAGGAGAAGGAAGGCTAGGGGAGGGAAGAAAAGAGAGAGAAGAGAGAAATGAGGTATGAGAATATTTGCTCTTCTTTGTTACCTGTGTTTCCTCTCCGCTTACCATGAAAATAACATACTTCAAGTATTAATCTAAAGTTTACTTCCCCCAGGACAACTGTAATGAATGCCGCCCTACACAATTATCGCTTGCTTCCTGATCCTTAACTTGTACTTTATTCATAAAAGCTGTCACCTGTACATTTATCTATAGCATAGTGGTTAAGAGCACAAACTCTGGAGACAAGCCTGCCTACATTCAAATCTCAATTCTGGTTAACTCTTAGCTGTGTGCTCTTGAGAAAGGAATTTAAAAATATACTTAAAGCAGTGTATTTCCTGCACTATACCCTGACTAATATTGATATCAAGGTGTTTTCCAGCTTGGCTCAGGCTTTCCTTCCAAGCCTCATCTTCTATGACTTCTCCCTAATGTGATATGCTCTACCCTAGCACATGTTCTTAAACACATTGTCCATCTGAATGCCTGTGTCTCAGCTTGTACTATTCCTTTTGCCTGTAAAACTTCATACCGTAGGAGAAGCTACTACATTTTAACATTCAAATGCCGCCTCCTCTTTGAAGCCCTCCCTAAATACAGTGAAGCCTTTCCTCATCTGTGATTTTATAGCATTTACAATTCTTCCCCCTAAATGAAAATCTGCTTTCAAAGTTTATTGGTGAGGTGCGAGGGAAAAGAACAGTGGAGTAAGGTAGTTTTCAACGCTATTTATGTTCTAGAGTAATCTAAAATTTTTAATAACGTAACTTGAAAAGATTTGCTTGGTTAAAAAAAGTGAAACATCAGGATTGTTCTATGGTTTTTCAGAAATTACATGATGGTTGTATCGGAAATAAAATCAACTACTAAAAAAATTCTGAACTATATCCGTATATTCTCCTGGTTCTTTTTAACTCACTAAGCCAGATCCCTTTTCAGAAGGTCTGCCTTCTCAATAGGACTTTTCTCTAATTGTCTCCTTGTTTGTAAATGCAATGGGAATTTTAGGCAATTTAAGACGTATCTACTCAGGCTTTTATAGACTTTAAAAAATGACACTTATTCTGAACAGTATTACCAATGTGCGTGTTAACTTGCATTTAACAAAATATCAAACAGGCATTGAGGAAAGCCACTGGTGAGTATTTCAAATAATCTTGGGTAAAGAGCGTGTCAACTCCAACTAGCCATACAGATGAAGGTAAAAAAAAGTCTAAGTTAATTATTTCCATACATCCCTTAAACCAGGAATTTAAAACCCATATAAGCCCAAATAAATTAGTGTTACCTTTCTGTTACTTTCTATTTCCAGAAATGCTTAAAATACTTTATATTTACAACATATAATAAAAATGTGGGGAAACAAAGAAAGCCATGGTAGGGAATAAGCACATGTGAAGGAGATGTGTAAAGGCAGAGAGAGGAAAGAAAATAGAGAGGCAGAAAAGAAAAAGTGGTAGAATTAATGTCTCTTAATTGTGACTCTTGGCTCTCTAAGGAATTTTTGATTCTGTGTAACAATTCGATGTCTCATATTGGAGCTGTTTGATAGGCACTCAGGAGTTCCCTCCTGCCCACTGAGGGAGAGAAAACATACTTTTAAGTGTCATTAGCTACCTTTTACGTCAGGAGATTCTATTTCTGTAGACTTTTGGGGTTCTTGGGTGATTTAAAAGAAAATGAAGGCAAGTCGCTTGGAAGCTATTATAATTTTTGTTCAGCCAAAGAAATACAGTGTCAGGCAATATAGGAACTTAAGTCTGTTCCCTAACTGTACATCTATATTCTCTTGATGAATTCTTGTATTTATCTGGTAAAATGTTAAGCACTAAAAATCTGGGCTTAACTAAAACAGTTTCATGCATGGAGCCCTCTCCTGTCTGAAAGAATACCATTTAGAGAAAAAATGAAAAGCATTTTATCATTGAGGCTATAGTATTGATTATTTCTTTCTAGAATAACCATGACTGCATACCTCTGATGTTTACATGTGATGCTCAAAATAATTTCATAATTTCATCTCGATAAATTAAGTTATACTGCAGTAACAAACAACTTCAAAATGTCAGTAGCTTAGAACACCAGAGATGTATTCCTCACACATAATACCGGTCTATTAATGGTTGTCTGGGGGCTCTGCTCCAAATCACCTTACTCTGAAACCCAGGCAGATAGAACCATCACCAGCTTGAACAGTTTCAGTCATTGTGACAAAGAAAAAAGGAAGCTCTGGAAGGTTTTTCATATCAAATTAAATGCTCTGCATTGGCAAGTAAATGGCTCACAACCCTAGCCAGAACTAGTTATAGCTCCATCCAACCACAAGGAAGTGGTACAGAAAATGCAATCCTGCCTTGTGCCACTAAGGAGAGGAGAATGGGAATATCTGGTGAAAGTATTAATGATTTCCACACACAATTCCAAATGAAGTCTTCCTAGCAAGTTCTAAATTTCAAAGATTCCGTGCGGAGCAGAAAATGGATGAGAAGGAGCAACATTTAAATGAAATTGAATATACATACACACAGTATTGGGGAAGTTTTAGGGATTTCTGACAATATTCTACAAAATGCATATCTTTAATTTGAAAGTACTATAACTAAGAAAAAACTATGAGGGAACCTGCTTAAAACTAGCAAATAATTCTTTATATAAAAATCATGTAACTGGGTTGTACCAGGGTTAAAAATAACAATCTGAGCATACTATAGTTAGAAAAAATATTAGGAGCTTCATATTTTTGATGGATCAAAAAATGCTGTGGACATCTTACAGATGCTGAAGAGATCGCTGCTGGGTCAGCCCTTCTATTCTCACCCATGACACTGCTTTATAGATTTTCCCATTACTATCCCTTATTTTCTACTTTCTGATTTACAAGGCATTTATTTTACTGTTTCACCCCCACTCAACCCATTCCACCACACTGCTGCCTCATCCCTGCATATATAACTCTGTTCTTTAATTTTCAAGAGGCATGGTAGGCCAGCTGGTCCTGATGTCATACCTTATGTCTAGTTCTCTAAGATTCCAGGCTCTTTATTAAAAGGTAAAGAGGTTCTCTCTGATTTGTTGTTTTTGTTGTTCAGTACCTAGTGCTTGAGGGTCCATAGTTTAACATACCATAGGTTGGTAAATATTTATTTTGAATGCCCTAAATTATAAATAGCTTAAATCACTGTGACTTCTGGACATGATGGAAGGAAAACTCAATTCTAAAATAAATTTTCATAAGCTGAAAACCGCAATGTAAAAAAATATAAACTTAGGTAGTCAAGGGTGAAATCTGGCAAAGGCAGGCAACAGGGCAAGGACAAGAAACTTGAACTGGATAGGGCTTTATCAGATCTAATCTCATTACAATAAGTGAATGAAATCAGTTAACAGAACATATATTAATAAGCTACTACATATTACAATAAACATGCAGAGTTACATCATTCTATATTCAGTTTCCCACTTAATCTTCAATACAAACTGGGAGGTAAATTTTCTCATACCTATTTACAGATTAGAAACCCAAAGCTTAGAGAAATTGAGTAACTTGCCCCAGCTCGCACAGGTAGTAAACTGTAAAGCTCAAATTCAAACCAGATTTGTCTGAGTCCAATGTACATGCTTTTTCTCTTATAGTGATTATGGTTTATTAAAATAACTTATTCTTCACATTTCTTTGCACAAAAGTGAAATTTTCCTTTTTTGAATTTAAAAACCTAAAAAAAATTCAATTTTAACCTAACATTTATTACTTGATGCTTTCTAATTTGTAGAACATAGTTGTTCTTTTAATTTAGTGATATATTAAGACCAAGTCTTACTTTTCAGCAAGAGTAAGGCTAACTTTCTAATGCAAAAGTCACAGGCTCTATATGCAACTCCTAAAACACGCACCCTGTTCTCTTATATGAACTACATTACTAACACTGTTTGAACATTCTAAATATACATATCTTTAAACTACATAGCACACGGTATGTATCCTTTGTCCAATGTCTCTAAAACCTCTGACTTCCTGCCAGAGAGTACTGCTGAACGCTATTTTTATAGTCTCGCCTGTTGAACGAAACACAATGCAGCACTAGTAGAAAATGAAATTAAAATATATTTTAATGAAATTAAAATATATTTAATATATATTAAAATATATATGTAAGAGGGAAAGAACGTGAGTATTATTAGGCTGGTTCATGCCAAACAGATTACAACTGTTGTAATTATTAAGGTTCTGTTAGGATTTTCTTCAAGTGGGGGCGGATTTGTGTGTTGAAAATTACAGTTATCTAAAACTGTAGAGTATGAGATATTTTAAAAGATTACAAGCAAAATTATTCACTTTTGACAGATGGATAGCTCCTATAAAGTTTCAACATGTTTGGAGGGGATGTGTAGTTTCCAAAGGTTCACGTTAATATCATCTAAAATGATATATTGGGCTTATTATTTAACTGTATTACAATAATTTAGGAGAAGTAACTAAATCATTTTTAACTAGCTTCCCTTACCTTGAAAATACTTTAAGCTTGGTTTGTATATCAAACAAGGACTAGCATTATAGAAATATATACTAATTAATTGAATAGAAATGATGACACTATTTCTACAAATCAGGAATGGAGATTTCTCAATTCTTCCTTAGAAACAATCCTTTAAGCTTAAGTGCCCAAGCTTGAGGTATAACTGGAGTAATGAGGCATTTTTAGCAAACATACTAGAAATTATGCAGCCAGCGATCTGAGGTACCATGTGATGTAGTCAACTTGGAAGGTTATATGATGATGAGTATTACCAAGTTAATTAACATATGACAGTTATAAAGGGCTGTCCAAACTTGTCAGCAAATTCAGATGAAAATATCATGGCTCTCTCCAGAGAACTGAATGTAATGACCTAAAAATTGCTATATGATGGGACTACATTTCTACCAAAGCCATTTTGCAAATCAGATTTAATCTGATCAGCTCAACTCGGGTAGTCTGAGAATGCCGCATCTATGTTTATTTAGATGTTAGATGTTTGACATGTTTAAATAACATCTCTGTCAAGCATAATCTCCTATTTCATCGTCACTTCTATCTTGAGAAGCTGGTAAGTAATGTGGTATTCTGCAAGCTTTTTTCTCTGAAAAATGGACACGGCTATATTTTAGCACCATATCCAGCAAGTTCTTTCCACTCTCTGGTTAAAAAAGTAAAGTGTCAATATCCAGGACGTATTGACAACCTCATATATACCCACGATAGAATGAACAAATAGACTGCAAGTGAATCCTGGTCGTAATGTTGGGGATTTTTTAAGGGCAGTCTGTAATTCAGCAATACCATAGCACAGTCTTTGAAGTCTGGACCATCAGCTCAGCCTTGTGAAGCTATTTAGCTTCCCAAATTCTATTCCCTATCATTTTATGGAAATGAGAACAGAAAAACAAGATGCCAAATCCATTGAATGACATCAAGCATAGCTTTAAATTAAAGACTCTTTTCCAAGGTATTTGTTTTAATTAGCACAGCACTGGGATAAAGTTCCAAAAAAGGTACATGAGAATTCCATCCTCTTATTTTCCAAGTCTAATTTCTTGATTTGCTATGAAGAGTAGTAGAGTCAGATAGAAGAAATATGGTGAAACTTATTTTAAATCCAATTTTATTTATTAAATTAGATCTAATTGGCTTAAGTGGAACAAGTGTTCCAAATAGTAGCAGTCTATTATATTTTACAAGGATGTCTACTAAGGTGCCAGAAGAATACCATTTTACCTATTAGTGTTATTAGTAATATGAAAAAAGGAATATACCACATGTAAATAATGTATTCAGCCAGTTTTAAAGCTGCTATTATGTGTGAATTTTAGTATAGATGAAGACTTCGATTGAAAAATTTTGTTCTTATCCATACCAATATTTAATTTTAGGCATAAACTGAACTCCCATAGACTTTGGGCTTCTGTCTAATCAGGAGTGGATTTACACAAATTATTATGAACTGTTTAGTTTATTTTGAAATATCCTATAGGGTGTCATGCAATTTTTACATGTAATTTGAAACACTGAATTCAATGACCTAAGTTTTATGATAATATTATAGAGGAAAGTAAAAATATGGAAATGTAAGTTAAATGTAATTCATGATCTTAATTGAAGGCACCAAGGATTATAAAGTACAAAGTAGTCAGACCAATAATCTAAAAAACAACTTCAGGTGAACGAATATCAGACTTTAGAGATTCAAGTATTCTAAAAAGAAGGAAACAGTGAATATGATTTTCTGAATGTGATGGCCTGGGCATGAATGATTTGCCCTTTGAAGCACAGTGGAGTATGTCCCATCTTTAGAGTACCCATAAAGTACACATTCAATTTAAAAAATATGCAATAAATAAATAAATATATATATACATTTTACTCAAAGGAAGATTATGTCAATGATGCTGTACAACTTGAGATCTGATCTTTTATTAAAGCTCATATTCATATTTCTACAATAATGCTTATGCTCAACTTTCTTGTAGTATTAGAAGGAGACAATTCTTCTAGTAGGCATTTAACTGATTTTTAATGTTACATATTGTTCAGTCTGCTAGGCCAATAGTTCATTGAGATGACAAAAATACGTATTTATATATAGTTTTTGGAGACTCAGTGACCTTACGTGTTTGGTCACGGACTCATAAATCAGTATTTATGAATTTCAAGCCTATGCTAGTATGATACAACTTAAAAATTAAAGGCAAGAAGAGGAACAATCCAAGCCATGCGTCTAAACAAAACTTTTTCTTTACAACAGCCAAAACAATCAAAGTAAATATAGAGACATAGTTGATAGAATGTTGCAGATAAAGTGCATAAGGCAAATAAGAAATGAGAATACGATATTCATTTGAAATCAAAGTGTTCAATTGTTTAAGTAAAATGATTAAGAATAAACATCCATAAGTAGACTCAAATGAAGATTAACATAAATATTTGAAAATGTACTTGCCCTATAATCTAGGTTTCTTTAAAGAAAAACAAAAGGAAGTTCTGAGAGGACAATTGATGAAGTTCTTCTAGAGTGATGTATTGTGATGGAATGGTAATTAGAAGCTGTATGCCACACCATGTGAAAAGCAGAATTTATTTGACAGTCCCATATAAATGCACAGCTGCTATCATATACCTTTGTAACATCAGAATCAGAACTGAAAAACATTTTTCATGAAAGCAATCCCTATAGATAGGTTGAAAATTCTCCCTGAGTTCTAAATGACAGTAACTATAGCTGCTTGTCATTCTTGTTTTATCTTCTTCTAAACAGTGTCTAAAGAGTAGTTTAATCACAATTATTTTGAATACTCACATTGCAAGTATGTTTGCAATATTGACAAATTATGCTACTTTGTCACAAGTACGTTAAATAATTACAGTACTTGTCAGATATCTCTAAATCCGATTATTTCATGCAAAAGAAAACTTAGTGTATCCATACCCAAATCATATTATATTCTGCCCTTGATGGGACATCACATCACTTTGGTTGACAGTTGATAACATTACAGATAAAGAAGCCTATTTTATCAAAGGATTATGCCTGTCATGGTATAGGAGATTTAGTGTCACTCACTAGCAGCTAGTAACATTCTTTTTGCAAGTTTGGGGAGTTAGGGATAAGGCTAGATGACAGGGTATCACAAAGATTTTGCATCCTTCAGTACTTTAATACAAATGGACACGTAAGTTTTTCCCATTTAAAAATTTTTTATTTGAGTTTCGAAGTTTCCACTTGAAAGATGAGGTGCATGCCTGTGATAGAAATGTTTCCACCCATTCCTTTCTGAATGTTAAACTAGTTTCTAGTTGGAGAAAACATTTGTCACTTCTGATCAATTCCATGATAGCAAGGAGAGACTTCTTTTTAAACCCAAGATTTTACTTCTCAATAAGACAGCATATATAATACATAATGAATATCAAGATTGCCAATATTTATAATACTGTCAGTGAGATCTTGACTGATATATTAATAATAAAGTATCAGAAAACATGAAGATTGTAGATGCTATAGGTCTCCTCAAATTGTTTCTCCATAGTAGATATGTTATTAATAGGCAACTCAAATTTAATATATCCAAAATCTAGTTTCTTATCCTCTCCCTACCAAAAAGATTCCATCCACAGTCTTTTCCCATTTCAGTCAGTGGAAACTCTTTCTCACTCCCCATATCCTGTCCGTCAACAAATTCTTTTGGTTCGAACTTCTATATAAATCTAGAGAATAACAGGTTCTCACAACTTCCACTACTAGCTCCATGGTCCAAGAAATCATCATTCTTGATCAACTTAGAGCCTACTAACTGCTGTATCTGCTTCCACCCTTCCCACTCCCCACTTCTGTCCATACACACTGTCTAGTATTCACACAGCAACAAAGAGATTCATTTATCTAAGTCAGATCTTGTCATTACTATGGCTGTCAATATCAAATAAGAGTGTAAACAAATACCCTTACAATGATCTAAACACTAAACAATATTCTGCGTCCCCCTTACTTTTCTCTCACTTCATTTCCTACCATTTTTCCCTTATTATATTTGCTCTAGCCACAGTCCTCCTTGACGTTCTTCCAAAAAGAGTCACTCTCTCAACCTTGGGCCTATTATTTCTATAAGCGAAGACAAAACTGACATAGAATTTCTCTTTTTTTCATCATGCCTAATAAAAGGGGAAATACTTCATGTTAACTGGCTTTTGAAGTCTGGCATCCCTAAGTTGCCAGTATTATGCCAGAGAAGTGATAGTGAAGCATTCTGTTACCAGAGAACAGCTTACACATTGGTAAGATATGGTTCTCAGGTTTATAGTTCATGCAGAAACATGCCTATGCTATACTAAAATAGTACATAATAGAGCATTAAAAACACATAAACTTTCGGTGCATTGGGTTATCTTTGTGTGGTATATCTATGATATTTAGAAAATAATGTTAGAAAGGTGTTGTTAACTCAAAGTTATTTAATTAGAAAACTTAACAAAAGAAGTGAGGACTTGTGAACATATGTATGTATTGGAGAGGAGATAGTATATACTGGAAATAGGCAACCTTTTTTGAGGTTGATGACTTTCATACTTTCTAGAGAGAAATAAAGCATACTGTACACATAGAAAATAAGAGCCTTGGTTCTCCTAGTTTCCTAAATTTTCAAAGTACTAATATTCATTTAGACAGTGCTACTTTTTTTTGATAAATTAATCAACATGCTTCAGATACTCACAATACCCTGAGTGTTATTAAGAATCTACAGAGTTGGCCCCCCTCAATTAGGAGCATGATGGGGCAGCACATTATATGTTGATTTGGGGAGCTGCATTAATTATCAAATATAATCCAGAATGAAATCAAATACACAAAATAAATCAGGAATGGGTCTTCTTTTAAAATCAATAAATGAACAGTGAGTCAAGGGTAAATGTTTGTAGGAGAGAATCCAACTTATTATCTAAGATAGGAAATATTTCTCAAATGTCAAATAACTACTTTTATTTCAAAGGGAAGTTTAGAAAGAAAAAGGATATTTGAAATTTTCTTTTGTCATGAAATTCTCCTTTTAAGACACATCAAAAATTATTAAAATCTGGACCTAAATAATTGAACTAGGTACAGTAGCATTTCTATTTTCAAAGAAGGCTCTGTCTCACCAGTGCTTGTTAATAAAAACCCCATCATAGTAAAATACAAGCTGGCATTTATTCCATGTTGTTTTAAACAAGTTTGTGTAGCATACTTGAAGTGTATTTTCTTGATAATTCCTATTGTACCATACATGGCCTCCTACTGAATGAGCAAATGATGATAATAGCAATCATCCAAGTTATAGTACTTCAAGTCCTGTTACAGTTAACTCCAAAAAGAAAATGCTGTGGACTGTTGGTTGTCATAGTGTTACATTTTTTTTCAACTTTCACTTGGCTCTTTTACTTTTCGGTTTTTGTAAAATTGTTAGGATGTCAAATCAGTCTCCATACACTTAAATATTATGAAACTGCTTAACAGCTATGAATGATGACGTTACAGAGGGTAGAGGTTAGTATAAAACACCTGAAGGTCAAAAGAAAATTTTAGTTGGAACTATAACCCTTAACAAAACATGGGACCTAAGCCTAACCCAGACATATGTGCTAAAATTACTTTTTAAACATGATTTTATTGTTATTTATATATTTTGGTAGATGAATAATGACGTCTTTTGCATATGCTTAAAGAGTAATTTTATGTGAACCAAAGCTTTAGTAGTAACCCACTTTTTCAAAAACTGCCAATTTGAGCAACTAAAGAACACTGGATTTCATTTTAACTGAGTTCAAAAGAAGGTTTTAGATAACTACTGATCGATTTATTTTTAAATAATTCACTTAAAAATAGATTCATAGGGCTTCCCTGGTGGCGCAGTGGTTGAGAGTCCACCTGCCGATGCAGGGGACACGGGTTCGTGCCCCGGTGCGGGAAGATCCCACATGCTGCGGAGCGGCTAGGCCCGTGAGAGGCCCGCGTACCGCAAAAAAAAAGAGAATAGATTTATAAAATCTTCTGAAGGGAATCACTCCAAATTTAAAACTTCAAATTCTTTCCAAGGAATTAATGTTTCACTTTGCCACAGAGCTTTGCTTGCCCAAATCCAGAAGAATATTTTTTCCCTCCGGTTATAGTTTCTTAGAGCAGAAGTAATTTATTCCTGCATACACAATTATTTATGATGTTTTACATGCTTATTATGGTAATGTTAGCTTTTTTGCAAAAAAGAACAAACAGTGTTCACTAATAGAGAGTGGTGGGATTCTATTCTCACTGGACATTATTAAGAATCATTATTAGCTGCCTACCCTTTTATAGCATCAATACAGCCTTCTGGTATTTAGTCAATATTTTCTCATATCTCATATTTAATTAATCTCAATGATAATAAATTGATGTCTGTCTCCCATTGTTTTAAGTTTAACCTTGAAAAAGCATTGTTCTTTAGAAAAAAAAAATTTATGGGAATCATCACTTTAATCTAGTATGTATTTTTAAGCCATTGATAAAGATCACCTATCCCCTGACATTTCATGGGGTGAAATTAGCATATTCATTAATTGTGTTTCTATTTCCATTTCTATTCCCAAAGTTAATTAAAGAAGTCTGACTTAATTATGTACCTTATAGCCATTTCTGTCAGATACAGGACAAAGAAACCCATTTAAATATAATACCACAGATCCATTTCATGGCTATGGCATACTCTTGTGTTCATTTACACTATATGATCTGATTTTTTTCCTGAAGAATATGTTCATTGACATATTATCAGTTGGGACTCAACGAGAGAACCTGAATCAATAAAAGATGTATAGATATAGATATGAAAGCTTCAGATTCTTTCCTAATAAATCTTCAGGCTTATTAAAATAACTTGGCTCACATAATTGTGGGGCTGGCTAAGGAAACCTAAAATCCATAGGCAGGTTGTAAGTAAGGGCAGGATGGATCCCACAGGCATGGGCCTATACTGTTGTCCACAGGCTGAACTCATCTCCCTCTTTCTCCATCTCTCTCAATCTCTCTAAAATTTCAGCACTGTTTTTAAGGTCTTCCAGCTGATTAAATCAGACCCACCCAGATTATCCAGAGCAAGCTCCTTTACTTAAAGTCAACTGATTAGGGAATTTACATTAGCAACATAACTTCACAGCATCACCCAGATTAATGTTTGAATAAACAGGGAATGTAGCCTAGTCAAGGTGATACATTAAAAAACAAACAACCTGTAGCCATGAAGCCTAATTTAAATCAATAAAAATCTATTACCATTTCAAAATATTATACGAATTTAAGCTTTTTATGTATTGGTGTTATATCTTTAGAAGGTAGAAAAAAAAGTAACCGTTTGAACTGATCGGCCCTTTGATATGGCTAACAGGAGCAAGAGGAAATTAGAAGACATGGGAGTAAAATACTCAACAAAGTACACCAAGAATATATTCCTTCTCAACCTGAATCCCAAGACAAATAAATAACTCCTGCAACCAAGGAAGACTGCAAATACGGTTAAATGATTCAGTCATGAAACTTTATGTAGCAAATATGTAGCAAATAGCATATCAAAATATATACAGGAGGGGCTTCCCTGGTGGCGCAGTGGTTGAGAGTCCACCTGCCGATGCAGGGGACACGGGTTCGTGCCCCGGTGCGGGAAGATCCCACATGCCGCAGAGCGGCTGGGTCCGTGAGCCATGGCCGCTGAGGCTGCGCGTCCGGAGCCTGTGCTCCGCAACGGGAGAGGCCACAACAGTGAGAGGCAGTGAGAGGCCCGTGTACCCCCCGAAAAAAAAATATACATATATATTTTTCAAACAAGCCATTCTGCAAAAATCAACTAGAAAAGCTGTGGAAAATATCGTGTAAAATATTTCTGAAGGCATGAGTGAGCTGCCAAGGCAGCCAGAATCTGCAGGGCCAAAATCCAGAAACAAAGGGAAAAAAAATTTAAGGAAGGCATTTCAATTCAATTTTCCCTTCAATGCATTAACCAATTATTATACGGCTTCTGAGAGGCTGAGAAACCATCAGTGCTTTGAGCAGTCTCATGAGTCAAAGGGAGACAACCAGAATTCAGAGCTCAATAAGGAGGAGTATCTCTCAACACACCTGGCTTTCATTTTAGACTTTTGAAGGCTCATCTTTCAGGAAAACAGGGAACTGGACATAGACAAGACCACATAAAGGATTAAATTCAGCTTCTAATGTAACCAATCACTGAATTTATGGAGGTATTATGTCCATATTCTAATGAAAGTAAGAAGCAAAAGCAAATCCTCTCTTAGGAAAGACTGTACAGACTCCTAAACTTAACGATGATTTCACTTATGATTTTTTGACTTATTGTCGTTTGAAAGTGATACGCATTCAGTAGAAACCATACTTTGAATTTTGGTCTTTTCCTGGGCTAGTGATATGTGGTAGAATACTGTCTTGTGATGCTGGGTCAACAATCAGTACACTTACAACCATTCTGTACCCATACAACCAGTCTGTTTTTCACTTTTTGTTCAGTATTAAACAACTTACATGACATATTCAACACTATTATAAAATAGGCTTTGTGTTAGATGATTTTGCCAAATTGTAGACTAATATAAGTATTCTGAGCATGTTTAAAGTAGGCTAGCTACGGTGTTTGGTAGGTTATTAAATGCATTTTTGACAGGATATTTTCAAATTATGATGGATTTATCAGGACATAACCCCATCATAAGTCGAGGAAGATCTGTAATTCTGAACCTCAAAGTATCTTTAAAACACTTCATATGCCATTTCTGTCATGTAATAAAACAATAAACATACTAGCAGATAAGACCAGGTGACCAATATCAACAGAAAACTAGATAATAGAATTATCGATAGATGTATAGGATATTTAAATGTTAAGGTTACCAGACACAAAATTTTAAATAACTGTAATTAATATTTTTAAAATGAGAATTTCAGTACAGAATAGGAAGCTGTAAATAACAAACATATGGGCACTTCTGGTTTTCCAGTTCAGCATATAAGGAACTTAGAAGTCACCACTCTATTCCAATAAGTAAAACGCTTAACAAACTGAAACATCAACAGCTCTTCTTAGGTTGATCAGAAAAGTGAGGTCACAAGCAAATCGCTGCCCCCAAAACTGGAAGGAAACACAGGCGGATACAGAGAATCACTACATACCAGAACAGAAACCAAGGAGCAGAAATCTCCACAGGAACCAGTGCCAGGATAGGAAAACCTGAACTGTAATGAATGAAGTGCTGGAGGCTCAGTATGTACAAGTCTGAGAGATAAAAACTCCAGGGGGACCTAGTCATAGAGGGACCCCCTCACAGTGAATACTGGAGAAAATCTTCCTCATGCTTCTGGCAGGGGAGGGGAAAAAGGAACCATTTTGAAGTATGCCAGATCATTCTGTTCTTAATAAAGTCTGCCCTCAGGAAAAACTATTTAGCCAGAGCCTAATTTACTGAGGTTTTTTTTAGAGCCTAACCAACCTGAGTTGCCTAACTTCAGCTCCCTTTAGCCATCCTGCCCCATCTAAGGGAGGAGACTGAGAAGCACTGGTCAAGTTCATAGTCCAGGAGCACAACTCACCAAAAAACTAAAACAGAATCATGAGACTATAAAATTCTTCCCCTCCCCCAACACCTTATCACTGCATTACTAAAGACTGATTTACTGCAATTCCTTTTACCCACTACATAATGTCCCCTTTCAACAAAAATTAAAAGGCACACTAAAAGGCAAATACACAGTCTGAAGAGATTAACCAAGCATCAGAACCAGAGTCAGAAGTGGCAGGAATGTTGAATTATCAGACCAGGATTTTTTTTTAAACTATGAATAATATTCTAAAGGCTTTCATGGAAAAAGTAGAAAACATGCAAAAACGGATGGATAATATAAGCAGAGAGAAAGTCTAAGAATCAAAAAGAAATACTAGAGTTCAAAAACACTAACAGAGATAAAGAATTCCTTTGATAGGCTCACTAGTAGACTGAACACAGCTGAGGAAAGAATCTTTGAATTAAGGAAATGACAATAGAAATTTCCAAAACTTAGAAGCAAAGGGAAAAAAGAACAAAATAAAGAACTGTGGGATAACTACACAAGGTATAACATATGTGTAATGGGAATACTAGAAGAAGAAATTAATGAAGGAACAGAAGAAATATTTGAAGCAATAATGATTGAAAATTTACCCAAATTAATGTCAAGACACCAAATCACAGATCTAGGAAGCTCAGAGAACACAAAACAGGATAAATACTAAATAAATAAACAAATAAATAAATAAAAGCAAACCCCTACAACTAGGCATATCATATTTAAATTTAAAAAAATCAAAGATAAAGAAAAATATTGAGAGAAGACAGAGGAACAAAGATAAGAATTATATCCAACTTCTCAGAAACCATGCATGCGAGAAAAGAGTAGAGTGAAATTAAGTATTGAAGGGGAAAAAAGCCCCACCAACCTAGAATTCTGTAACTTGCAAAATTATCGTTCAAAAGTGAAGAATAACAACTTTATATATAATTGTGTGTATATATACATAATGTGTGTGTATATATATATATATATATATATATATATATATATATATATGGAAGGATGCTTATCTATAAGTGAAATGAATGACACCAAAGATACAAAGGATGGGAGGAAGATATTAGGAATCTTATTGGTGAAGAGTTACAGCGTTATTTGGAAGAGTTATAGTGTTATTTGGAAACGTAAGTGGATTAGTTGTAAAAGTCTATTTCAAACTTTAGGGAAACAAAAAGGTTTGAAATACTGCAAAAATTACTAAAATGTGACAGAGACATGGAGTGAGGAAATGCTGTTGAAAAAATGGTGACAATAGATTTGCTTGACAAAGGGTTGACACAAAACTTCAATTTGTAAAAAACAGAGCATCTTCAAAGTGGAATAAAGCAAAGCACTATAAAATAAGGTATGCCTGTATAAGGACACATATAGATTAAAAGTAAAAGGCTAGAGAAATATATACCATGCTAACACTAATCAAAAGACAGCAGGAATAGCTACATTAATTTCAAACAGAACAGACTTCAGAACAAGGAAAATTATCAGAGAAAATGAGGGGCATTATATAATGATAAAGGGGTCAATATTCCAAGAAGACAAACAATCTTTAATGTATATGTGGCAACAACAGTGTATCAAAATATGTGAGGCAAAAACTTAGAGAGCTTCAAGGAGAAATAGATGAATTCATTATTGTAGTTGGAGACATTAACATCTCTCTATCTGAAATGGACAGATCCAGCAGTCAGAAAATCAAATCAGTAAGGACAGAATGGAACTTAACAGCAACATTATATAGCTGGATACAATTGACATTTATAGATTATTTCACCCAGCAATAGCAGATTACACATTCTTCTCAAGCTCATGTGGAGCAGTTTTCAAGATAGAACACATTCTGGTTCATAAAATACATCTTAACATGCTTCCATCTGGGATCACTTTCCTTCAAAAAAGACTTCAGTATTTCATTTGGTGCAGGTGTGAAAATATCTTTAAATTGCTCTCCTTTTTGAAGACTATATTTTTCTGGATATGGGATTATAGATTGGCAGTTATTTTCTTTCAGGATTGTGAAGAGATCAGACCACTGTCTACTGGCTATCAAAATTTATGTTGTTGAGTCAACTATCAGAGTTATTTTCCCTCCTTTGGGATTACTGTCTTTTTTTCTCCAGCTGCTTTTAACATTTTCTCTTTATCTTTGATACTTAGGAGCTTTAATATGATTCAGCTAGTTAAAGTTTTCTTTATGTGATCCTATTTGGGTTTGTGTTACTTCTTGAATCTGTGGCTTGATAACTTTCATCAGTTCTAGAAATCCATCAGCTATTTTGTTTTCCAATATTGCTTCTTCCCCAGTCTTTCCTCACCACTGGGACACTAATTACAAGTATTTAGAACATTTTGTCTTGTCCTATATGCATTTTATTTTTTCTCCTGGGTTTTCATTCTTTTTTGTTTCTGTCAATGATTTAATCTGTACCCACAAATCATTTCTTTAATTGTGTCTAATCTGCTGTTAAACCCATCTATTGAGTTCTTATTTTGAAATATTTTATTTCTCAGTTCCAGGATTTCCATATGTTTCTTTTTTAAAATTAATAAACATTATTTTTTAGAACAGTTTTAGGTTCACAGCAAAATTGAGCAGAAAGTACAAAGAATTCCCATATACTCCCTGTCTCCACACATGCACAAACTCTCCCAATATGGTCATCCCACCCCACAGTGGTACATTTGTTAGAACCAATGAACCTACATTGATACATCATTATCCCTCAAAGTCCATAATTTACATTCAGGTTCACTCTTGCTGTACATTCTATGGGTTTGAATAAATGTATAACTAACTACATGCACCCTCCCAATGTAGTATCATACAGAATCATTTCACTGCCTTAACAATCCTCTGTGCTGTCTCTTCAACCTCCCCTGCCAACTAAGACCTGGCATCTACTAATCTTTTTACTGTCTCCAGAGTTTTCTTTTTCAGAATGTCATATAGTTGGAATCATACAGTAGGTAGCCTTTTTAGATTGGCTTCTTTCACTTAGTAATATGCATTTAAGTTTCCTCCATGTCTTTTCATGGCTTGATAGCTCTTTTATTTTTAGCACTGAGTAATATTCTACTGTCTGGATGTACCACAGTTAATTTTCCATTCACCTATTAAGGGAAATCTTGGTTGCTTCCACGTTTTGGCAAGTAAAGCTGCTATAAATATCCATGTACATGCTTTGTATGGATATAAGTTTTTAATTCACTTGAGTAAATACCAAGGAGTGCAATTGCTGGATCATGTGGTAAGAATATGTTTAGTTTTGAAAGAATATCAAAATGTCTTGTAAAGTGGCTGCAACATTCTGCATTCCCAGAATCAATTAATGAGAGTTCTTGTTTCTCCAAATCCTTGCCAGCATTTGGGGTTGTCAGTGTTTTGAATTAGGCCATTCTAAAAGATGTGTAATGCTATTTCATTGTTGCTTCAATTTGGAATTCACTAATGTCATATAATATTGAGCATTTTTTCATATGTTTACTTGTTATCTGTATATCTTCTTTGGTAATGTATCTGTTTAGTTCATTTGCCCATTTAAAAAAAACATCTGGCTGTTCATTTTTTTACCATTGAGTTTTAAGAGTTCTTTGTATATTTTCAAAAACAGTCCTTTATCAGATGTGTCTTTTGCAAATATTTTCTCCCAGTCTGTTGCTTGTCTTCTAATTTCTTTGACATTGTCTATCACAGACAAGATTTTAAAAAAATTTTTAATGAAGTCCAGCTTATCAATTATATCTTTCATGGGTCATGACTTTGATGTTGTGTCTAAATAGGCATCATCATACCCAAGGTCATCTAGGTTTTCTCCTATGTTATCTTCTAGTAATTTTATAATTTTGCATTTTACGTTTAGGTCTGTGATCCATTTTGAGTTAATTTTTATTAAGCGTGTAATGTCTGTGTCTAGTTTCTTTCGTGTGTGTGTGTGTGTGTGCGCATGCATATGTCCAGTTTTTCCAGCACCATTTGATGAAAAGACTTTTCTCCTTTATCTAAGATGACATAACTATTGATGCGGGCCTACTTATATGCTCTCTATTCTATTCCTTTGATCCATATGTCTTTTCTTTTTCCAGTACTATACTGTCTTGATTACTGTAGCTTTATATTAAGTCTTTTTTAATTTTGCTTCTTTATTGAGTATAGTTGATTTACAATGTTGTGTCAATCTCTTCTGTACAGCAAAGTGACTCATATACTAAGTCTTAATGTCTGGTAGTGTCCTTCTGATTTTGTTCTTCTCATTCAATATTGAGTTGGTTATTCTGGGTCTTTTTCCTCTCCATGTTAACTTTAGAATCAATAATTCAATATCCACAAAATAACTTCCTGGGGTTTTGATTGGTATTGCATTGAATCTATAGATCAAGTTGGGAAGAATGGACATTTTGACAATATTGAGTCTTCCTATCCATGAACATGAAATATCGCTCCATATATTTGGTTCTTTGATATCTTTCATCACAGTTTTGTAGTTTTCATCACATATATCTTGCACATATTTTATCTATACCTAAATATTTATACCTAAGCATTTCATCTTTGGGGGTGCCAATATAAATGGTACTGAGTTTTTAACTTCAAATTCCATTTTTTCATTCCTGGTATATAAGAAAGCTGTTGAATTTTGTATGTAGAATACTTTTCTACGTAGACAATCATGTGATTTGCAAGAAAAGACAGTTTTATTTCTCCCTTCCCAATCTGTGTACCTTTTATTTCCTTTTCTTATTGCATTTTCTATGTCTTCCAGTATGGTGTGAAAAGCATTGGTGAGAGTGGATATCCTTGTCTTGTTCTTGATCCTAGTAGGAAGCTTCAAATTTCTCATTATTAAGTACGTCAGCTGTTGGGTTTTTTTGTAGATTTTTAACATCAAGTTAAAGAAGTTCTCCTCTATTCCAACTTTGCTGAGATATTTTTTATGATGAATGTGTGTTGGATTTTGCCAAGTGCTTTTTCTGCATGTATTGATATAAACATGTTGTTTTTCTTCTTTAGTCTGTTGATGCAATGGATTTCATTGGTTGATTTTTAAGTTTTTAACCAATCTTGCATACTTGGATACCTTGTTTGTGGTGTATAAATATTTTTATTCATTATTGAATTTTATTTGCTGATATTTTGTTGAGGATTTTTGCATCTGTGTTCAGGAGAGATAGTGGTCTGTAGTTTTCCTTTTGTAGTTATAAAAGATGTTTTGTAACATCTTTTTCTGGTTTTGCTATTAGGATAATGCTGGCCTCATGGAATGAATTAGGAAGTATTCCCTCTGCTTCTATCTTCTGAAAGAGCTTGTAGAAAATTAGTATAATTTTTTCTTTAAGTGTTTGGTAGATTTCAGCTACCAAACACTTAAATAACACTTCTGGGCCTACTGCTTTCTGTTTTTGGAAGGTTATTAATTATTGATTCAATTTCTTCAATAGATATAGACCTTTTCACATTGTCTATATCTTCCTGTGTGAGTTTTGGCTGATTGTCTCTTTCAAGGAACTGGTATTTCATCTACATTTTCAAATTTGTGGGAATCGAGTTATTCATAATACTCCTTTATTATCCTTTTACTTTGCAATGAATCTGAAATGATGTCCCTTTTTAATTTCTGATATTAACAATTTCTATATTCTCTTTTTATTGGTTAATCTGGCTAGAGACTTATCAATTTTATTGATGTTTTCAAAGAACCAGCTTTAGGTTTTGTGATCTTCTCTGTTGATTTCCTGTTTTAAATTTCATTGATTTCTGCTCTAATATTTATTATTTTCTTTCTTACTTTGGATTTAATTTTATCTTCTTTTTCTAGTTTCCTAAGGTGGATGGGTAAATTATTCATTTTAGATCTTTCTCCTTTTCCAATAGGTACATTCGATGCTAAAAATTTCCCTCTAAGCACTGCTTTCACTGCAGCTCACAAATTTCAATAAGTTGTTTTCCCATTTTCATTTAATTCAAAATGTTTTTTAAACTTCTCTTGATATTTCTTCTTTGATCCATGTGTTATTTAGCAATTTAGCAGTGTGTTATGTTGTTTAATCTCCAATTATTTTGGGAATTTCCAGCTATCTTGTTGTTTTTTATTTCTAGTTTAAATCCATTGTGATGTGAGAGAGAGACACACACACACACAGAGGGAGACAAAGAAAGAGAGAGCAAATAAAGAAAAGAAACTTCACATAGGACTTACAGATATTTTTAAAAACCATAAAAGAATATTATAAACAACTTGATGCCAACATATTTGAAAGTTTAGATGAAAAAGACAATTCCTAAACTGATACAAGAATTAGAAAAGTTTAAATTGATGCTATTCATAAGAAGTTCAGATGTATTCACAAAGATGCTACAATAGATTTTATTCTCATGTATGAAAAAAAATTCCTCATCTGAAAACATATTAATACTTTGGTTGTCTCCAGAATTCTAAATGTAGATCTATAATACATTTGAGTTTGTATCTTATTTTTAAATAGTAAAAATATATTTTAAATGATAAAATTCAAATTGAAATTTAATCAAGGGTTCTATATAATGGTTTGAATAACACTGGTCTATCCTATACTTGAAAACATCTAAGATATCTAAGATGGAAAAGTTTACTAGGTTTACAGTCTTTTCTCTGTCACCTTTTTCATGAAGCCCTTTTTAATCTTATTAGTAATTTTCTCTCTCTCTCGGTCTCACTCTTCTCCTTTAAATTCCCAGAGTGATACTGCAGCATTTCTATTTCTCCTGTTATACCTAAAGTATTTCCTTTATATTATAATTATTAGTATAATTATAGGCTTCTTGAGGACAGGAATTCATTTTACATTTTTTTAAATACACGCAACTTTGGCATAGTATATCTTCATTAAATTGAATTGAATTGAATTTACTATACATAATACATTCAAGTATATTTTGAATCAGTGCTACACAGTGATTTCCTTTTCTTGTGGAAAGGAGAAATTCAAACGTGTATAGCCAGACCACATCAATAACCTAAATCGTTTCTCTGTGGCACATTAATATTTTGGTAATTACTTATCTTACTATCCAAATTTGGAGTCTGTGAAGCTTTCCACATAATGTCTCTGAAATTAGTAATTTGTAGAACTGGAGGCAAGATGATTTCTGGATGGAATCTTATAGAAATTACCTATGCCCTCTGATTGAATTGAACCTGAGATGGCTTTTCTGCCCCCAAAAAGGTTCATGTGTTGGTTAGATTTACCTTCCCTGGATTATCTCCTAGTTAGATCATAACATTTAATTTATAAAATGTTTTCCATAGATGTATGTAGAAGCCTATTTATTTTGTAGTTCAAAGACATTTCTTTTTATAAGTACACTTTATTAAGATTATGTCTAAATAACTGAAAGAGAAATGTTACTCTGAACCAGCTATTACTTTATTTCATAAAATGTGTAAATTTGTATTTAAAATTCCATACATTCAAAATATATATAACTATGTTCCTCAAATGGTTACATAAACCAAAAACATGAAGCACACTGATTTTTAAAAGCACTTAAAGAAATATTATTAGAAATCCATATTTAAAATTAATGATTATTTTATGAAATAAATAATAATTTCCTATATCTTTGGTAGAAAGTAAGCAACACTTGCACTATAAAACCACTTGAAAATATTTCTATATTAACCCTGAATGGGACATTCCTCATCTCATTTAATTGTAGGTGTAGGTGGCATTTCATTTTTTATAAGTGAGAAAATTGAGGCTCAGGAAACTTAAGAGAACACCCACATTCACAATAGGTGGCAGAGCTTGATTTGAACACAATTTTTTTTTTACTTTTCTATGTGTAGTTTCTAACTTAGGGTCTCTAACATTCTTCAATATTGGCAAGAAAAACTACTACATATAACTAACTAAAGCCTTGGGTCAGGAAGATTTACTAGCAACTTTTACCATTTTCTTTTCCTATTTACTCTTCCATGTTTGAAGACTCCATGATATCTTAGCAACACATGTTTGCTGTCTTAGAAAATATAAAATTTTTTCTCAAGGAGACGCACACAATTAACTCTCTTGTTTCCTACATCATTGTGGTGATCTTAAATATCTGTTTTGTAAGCAACAATGATTAATTGAGTTGTTACTATGTGTTCAGCAGTACACTAAGTGTTTTGGAAATATAGTAGTGCTATCCTAACTTAAACTAAAGTAACAAAAAATTAGGCACCTCCACCTAATGTGTTTATAATCTGATTTCATGTACACCAATTATTTCGAATATATCAGTTATTAATAATGCTGCTTAATAAGGTACTATTTGAGTAACAGAAACAATAGATGCATTAGAGTCAAAGAAGTGAGAGATAAGTGTTAACTGGAATCATCAGCCCTGTTAATGTCTGCCAATACTTGTGATTAAATAAAATATATCAATAAGTCAGGTTTATAAAAATAAATAATAGTGAAAAAGAAAATAATCCATGCACATGCTATTTTCATATTTACAAGGTAAGATGGAGACAGAAATGTGGACAGAGTTCACCTTGCAGATAGAAACTTCTGTATAAGGAATACCAGGAAAAAAAGTTAAGAGTTATGTCATCATCATGGCAGAATAAGAGTTTTCTACAATCTTCTCCCCAAGGAACACTGATTTAAACAATCACCCATGGATAAGAGAGTCTTTTTGAAAGTCCAGGAGTCCAGCAGAGAAGTATAAGAACACCACTGGAGCCAAAAGAAAAAAAAAGCAAGATTAGACCACTGAAGAGAATAAGAGGAAGTTTCGCTTTACTCACATCACCCTCCTCCAAGGTGGTACAGCTTAGTACCAGAGAGACCTACTTAGCCCACAATTTCCCTGTGGGGGGAAATGAAAGCATGTGAATGACCACCCAGATTCCCCAGCTATGTGGGATGCTACCAGAGAGACTCATTTGTTTCTCACCCCATTCAGGATACTGACATGTGCTGTGTGACTGGAAAGCAGAAAGCAGGTGGGAGAACAGCAGATAGGGCTCTCAGGGGTCATCAAAGTGACACAGATCTTGCTGACCAGTTTGCAGACTCCATCAGGAAGTCTGACTACAAGCTACTGGGTATGCAATGTCTGTAGATTCTTCCACTGGCCCATGGACACACTCAAAGCTCTATACGGTTCACCTGCACACATCTCCCACTCCATGGCTGGATCTCTGTGCACGTGCCCAATGGCAGCAAGAGCAAGGTTTTGCAAATGGGTAGTGAGTGTACACAGAAAGCTGGTCAAAGTACGTTGGACTGGGAGAAATTACACAAACTTGAGCATTCAGTAACACTCTAAGGAAAGAAAGAGGGATGCTCTCAGTACCTGGCCTGGGTTTGCAGGATTGAGCGAAAGCATACAAGCTTAATAATTCAGCCACAAGAGGGAATGAGAACTCTGGAGCAAGAGCACCCACAGAAAAGGTCTGAGAAGACCCTCAGAATTCCAACAGGGCTGATGGAAGGAATTTTACTCCCAAAGCTAGTCTGTAAAGAATGGAGGAGGTGAGTGCTTTCTTCAAATGCGAACACAGCAATGCAAGAATTCAAGAAACATGAAAAATCAAGGAAACATGACACCACCAAAGGGACATGATTTCTCAGTAACCAAAACAAAGAAATGGAGATCTTTGATTTTCCTGATAAAGAATTCAAAATGATTGTCTTAAGGAAACTCAGTGAACTACAAGAAAATACAAAGACAGTTCAGTGAAATCAGGAAAACAATACATGAATAAACTGAGAAGTTCAATAAAGACACAGAAATCTTAAAAAAAAGAAACAGAAATTCTGGAGCTGAAGAATACAATGAATAAAATGAAAAAACAAAAAAGCAATAGAGAGCATCAACAGCAGACTGGATCAAGCAGAAGAAAGGATCTGTTAAGTAGAAGACAGGTTCTTTGCAATTATCCAGTCAGAGAAGGAAGGAAGGAAGGGAGGGAGGGAGGGAGGAAGGAAGGAAGGAAGGAAGATAGGAAGGAAGGAAGGAAGGAAGGAAGGAAGGATAGAAGGAAGAGAGTGAAGAAAGCCTACATAAACTATGAGATATCATTAAGAGAAATAATCTATGCATTATTGGAGTCCCAGAAGGAGATGAGAAGAAGAAAGGGGAAGGAAGCTTATTTAAAGAAATAATGGCTGAAAACTTCACAAATCTGGGGAGAGATTTGGACATCCACATTCATGAAGATTATAGGTAAGCCCAAGATAGCAACACAAAACTATCTTCCCCAAGACAATATAATATAATGTAATGGTGGTAGAGAACCAAAAAAGAAAATTAATGAAAACTGAAATAATTAAACATTACCAATCTATGAGTTATCTCTTTCAGTAGCCCTAAGAGGTAGAAGAGAAAAGGAAATGCTTTAAAGATACGGCCTGGTTTAATGATCAAAATAGATAATATTTGTAGAATGCTTAATAAGTACTAGCTACTGTGACAATATGCACTATGAGGGAATGAGAATTATGCTTTCATAGTCATTCATGGGTGTAAGTTCATTCCTTCATGTGTTTGTCTAAGTTCTCAGGGTCTCTGGATGGAAAGAAAGGGAAAGAATGAAAGATTGTATGGAGGATTCTATAGATCAGACCTAGAGGTGGCATACACTACTTCTGCTCACATTCCATTGGCTAGACCTAACTGCACAAGAGGCTGAGAAATTCAATCTAGCAGAAATCCAGTCAAAATGGAAAGCAATCATTTTGGTCAGTAGTTAGCCAGTCTCTGCCACAGGCTCATAGGTAACACCAAAGGAGTGAGAATTGGCTTTGGGGATGCAATGCGAGTGGCTGGTGAAAAGAAACAGGATAAAGGTTTTAGTAATGAAGATGCTAAAGTGACCAAATAGTATGGTTATATGAGATAAGAAATACAAATTGTCAAGAGTACTTGACAGTAAAGTCCAGAGGGAACAAAATTCATGCAAATCATAGCAGGTTTTTATGTCAGGAGGCTGCAAAGATAACTGGATGAGAACATAATTAACTATTTTCAGTATGATATATTGGATATGTGAAAAAATATAAACTTCTAGAGAATAGTTAATAAATAGGATAATAGGGCTATTGTAATACTGATATTTCAATTAAAATGGTGTTAGGACTATAGACTGAAACAATATAGTATAAATTTATCTCCTGAATTTCATGTAGTTCTGAGATAAAACAAATGAAATACAAACTGAAACTCTAAAATGTCTCTGAAATATCTGTACTAAAAATTTCTATATAGTACTAAACATCAGAAGCTACTTTGGAATGAGAAGACAAGTTTCCATTTGCCCTTAACATAAGTGTTTCCACAGGTAATCTTCAAAATTAATCAATGAGGTGTCCCTGCCTGGAGGCCCATATATACTTTAAACCATCTTTTGTTATTGGCCATCGGGAGTTGCTGTTTCAGGTTCCTCCCTACCCTAGGTAACTTGGGTTCCGAGTTAAATGAAAGCAAGGCAAGAAGTATGATTGAGTAATTGAGAACCAAGAGTTATTGAGAAAGTTTCAAACATAGAGTCTGGCTAGCATCTGGTATAAGTAAGACATAAAGAGACTTGAAATCTCAAAACTTGTTATCCAGTCACATAACCATGTGGCTCTGAAACTCTGGGATCCCAGTATCACAATACCCATGCTGGAAAGTCAAACACCAAATACTTATTACCTATGCTTAGCAGCTTATTATCAAGCTACTGAAATTTTATGAACCTTACTTTACTCATTGGTAATGATAATAATAGTACTTAAACTACAGCCATGTATAGGTTTAGAAAATTTATTTGAAAGCTTGTAGGGCATTTGGCCCTGTCCAAAATGCCCATTGAGACATCTGGTCCACACGAAAAGGTCTTTAAAATTTGGTCCTGTCCAAAACGTCCGTGAGATATTTGGTCCATGATTCATCAAATAATACAAACATTTAACTTCATTAGAGTTTTGTTTTCATTATTTTTATTGTTAATTCCTGATAAATTTTGGACTTCACATTTATTTTTGTTCTTCTTCATCATGAAGTTTAGCAAGGTTAGTCTTAAGTCAATGAGCAACTGATCTCAAGTATATATCAACTTGATTATCGGCTTTATATTTGTTATATCTGTTAACAATTTCAGTTATAGGAATTTGATTTTGTTGGTATCGTCATGAAGTTGGTGGTTGTATTTGAGTGTGACCACCAAGAACCTGGGTGATAACTTGTTCGTTTGATGTTCATCTTTTAACACTCCAATAAATCTCCAAATTTAAGGATGATGCACTACCATTAGCTTTGAAATTTGCTATGCCAGTCTTCCACAGCATCATTTGTCCTGTGATTGCTATTCAGTACTGATATATAAACATTCCAAGTTTTTGGCAGAAATCTTGGAACTTCTGCTTTTCCTCTGCTTCTGCCATGACTTCCAAGGATATAATTCATTAGGTCATCTAAATATTCTTCTGCATTCTCCACAATGTACTCAAAAGTTTCATTTACATCTTCCAAAGGCATAAATGGAAGTCCAAACATCATGGATGCTCATGTACTGGTGTTAGTCTTCATTGTTGTATACTCTCGTGTTAGACCCAAAGAAGATGTTTTTCACCACAATGACTATGAAAAGTGAAATAAGTATCCTTTTACTTGGGCATTTGGTAGGAACAGTTGAATCGCATTCATATTTGCAACCTTGAAATCCATCATACACAATGAAAGATTAATGTTGAGATTTCTTTTCCATGCAAATGCAAGTACTTTCATATATATATATATGTATGTATGTATGTATGTAAGCGTCCTCTTGCTTTTTCATTTTTAGTGCATAAATCAATGACATAGTATAACCTAATACTACACCATGCACAGTAGATAACTGAATGAACTGTATTAGTGCCATCTTGAAGGTGCTATCACTGAATAATGTACTGTCACTTAAATATTGAATATTGTCAGAGTTGTGTAAATAAGAATGCTTTCCTCATCTTGGGCACCAGAATCGTGCATAAGAAATCATTCTCTATGTCTGGTCACTTTATACTACTCTGGAATTTCATTTCCATGCAATGACTTCTTCAATGAGTTTCTTTCTGGTGGCATTAATAGGACTTCTTCATCATGATGGAGAGTTCTTTGAAGTACCTACAATGGTGTTGCATTTGGTTCTTCTTCTGTGTGTCCTTTTAATCTATTCAGAGTTTTTCTTACTTCCCCTTCAACATCAGCGTTTTGCTGATGTTTTCCTTTTCCATCTTGAATAATTGCACTGTTATCCAAATCCTGACTAGCTTGTACATTTGGGCATGCAGGTTCTCCTCTCTTCACAAAACCAGTACCTTTTACTCCTATCTATTAAGGGAATGGAAATGATAACAAAAAGCATTACAATGTGCCATGGGCTTTTCTTTTTGTGAGGATATTATTTCTGCCATATTCCACTGAGAATTTTCAAATAAAGATATCATATTGCCAAGCAACAGAAGAAGAGTTATTTATCATCGTTTTTCTTCTTTTGCAGCAGTCTGACCAATGGTCTATGGCTTACTGGTAGAAGAAACCTTACTAATGTCTTATGGATTTGACACCTGGTTCGACTGGACAGGATTAGCCAGTATGTCGGCACCAGTGGAGGGCATGGTGGTCAATGCCAATGGGCAGGTAAGTGTGGGAATCACACCCATTAAAATCTCTCCAAATAAGCAGATGCTTCTGGCAGTCTACCGCAATTGCTAGTGTACCTCTATAGGATATCCATCCAAGGGAAACACTGACCATTAACCATGGGTGATGAGATAGTTGTAGGGATGTTAATTAGATGCCTGATATCACCCTCATGGCAGCTATTACACCTGATCACTGTGTAGTAGGAGAGCCACACCCGTTCTCACTCCTCCTGAAGATGCTCTGTATAGTGTTTACATCAACAAGGTCACTGCCTGCTTTACACAGCAGCTTGACCAAGCTCCTCCTTTCAAACTCTGTCCTAACTGAATGACTCAGCCACATCCAACCAAATGCCCAGTGACATATTAATGCATGGAAGGGATTTTTGCCTTTTTTTTTCACTATTAGAACCTCCTACCTAGATCTGTAGATTTGTAGATTTTATTTGCAAAATAAATGTGTTGAATAAAACTGTACAGAATTATACCATTAGAAGCAACTGGGTTTTTATATTTTATTTGTAAACAAAAGATAGTATGTCTTCATTAAAAAAACTCGATATTTTAAAGTTATATACTATTATCTGAGGCCTAACATGTCATAAGAAATAGGATTAGTTTCCTTTAAACAAAAGATAGAAAATGGAAAATATCACTGTACGATATATTTTCTCTTTAAGAGTTTTTTGAGATATATTAAAATTTGTCACAGTTGTTTGCATTAAAATAAGGAAAAGTGTCTTGTGAAATCAGTTCGATTTTAGCCACTGCTGTATTTGCAAAATAAATATATGTTAATTTCTTTCCTCCAAAACAGAGTGCAGATTAAGTGGCAATTACCATCCTACATACCCTTTAAGTTTAATAAGCAAGGAATCTGAGGGAATATATAATAACTATGCACAGTAGATGCTTGTCATTTGTGCCAACAGTGCAGAGAGAGAGAAACAGATGAGAGAGAGAGGAAGAAAATGAAAGAGAGAAAGAGAGAGAGAGAAGCGAGCATTTGGCTAATATAAATCTCTCCTTATATATATTTTCTACCAACAATTTAAGTGTATGAGGCATGACTTGAAAGTAATGAAAGTGATATTTTTGTGTGACTACTAAATTAATCTACAGACAGTTTCAAAAGATGTTTTATATAAAAGTTCTGGTAGGCTTTCTTAAAGCAAGCACTCAAACAAAAGAGCAATGCATGTGATAAAAAGTACCCTGGGCATGCTGTGACAATATTCAAAGTTGAGCAGATTCCTTCCTAATTGGACATATGATCTTTTATGATATTTTGCTTTTGTGGATCTCCTTTCCCTCAACATTGAATTAAGTAATCTCTAAAATCCCTTTCATTTGTAAAAACCATGAAACTATTTTTTTAGAATTATAGCTCACATTATGAAAGATGTTTAATTTGGGTACAATTTCTTGAGCCTTCAAAAAAATAATCCGTCTGTTCCATAGTTGTGCCCCAAAATGTTTTAAGTGATAACAATGACAACATTAAGTGTTTCAATGTCTTAAAACATCCAATGTCTATTTGCCAAAACAGAAAGACTCAAAAATGCACATTATGGTTGCAGCATATTGACATGTAACAAGGTCAGATTTACCAATATATTACCACAGTTCATATCTATGTAATTTATTTTCTGTGAAAGGAGAGAAGTTTTTCATTTAAATATTGTGACTAATCTGAAGCATATCTGAGCTTTTATCAAAAGATTTCCAAATCAGAGCTCAAGGACCTAGAGCTATTGCTTTCTATATTTTCACTCTGTAGATGTATCCACTGAAAAAAAAAGACGATCTCAAATTTGAAAAAAAATAAAACAAAAAACTATCCTCTAAGAAGGGTGGCTACTTAAAAAAGAAGAAACATTTTTTGTAAAGTGTTTGCAAATACTACATTTAGATTTAGCCTATGAAGGATTCCCAAATGGATTACTACGTTAGTACATAAACACACTAAGTTAGAAAATACTCAGTCTGCTTGATGTACCTTAATACTTAAATAATTGTTTTGTTTTCCATTGTATATCAAATTTACCTGTGAACAACAGATTATTCATTCAGTTATTCATTCATTTAAAACATATTTGTTAACTCCCAATTTCTACTTGGAATATACAAAACTGGAAAGAGCATCACTTCTACCTTTACAACAAAGCCATATATCCTGCAAATTCATAATTTTCTTGAACCTATCAGAAAGCTGAGGTCACAAGGCAACCAAATAACTTTAAATCTAAGGAAAGACAGGCAATAGAAGAAAAGATATAAGCCCTTATGTGAAGATGGATGTAGCCAGACACTATTAAGAAGAATTAAGCAATTTTTAAGTGAATAGTATAGTACAATTTTTTATATAGAATAATTTTTTAGTTTTGATAAATGTTCTATGGTTATGCAAGATGTTAACATAAAGGGAAGCCGGATGAATGGCACATATACAGGAACTCTCTACTATTTTGCAATTTTTCTATAAGTTAAAAGTTACTAAAAGTTTTTTTTAACTGTTATAAATTATTGACTGATTGGTAAAAGCTGACTATGGCTAGAAAGAGAATATAGAACCTTGAGGGCACAGGTATAAGGGGAGTACATACTGACTGCAATCTCTTCTCCATGGGTGTCACTGGACACTGAAAACATATTGGTGAGATGCTGAGAAAGCATCCCTCAGTCTATGAAAGAAAAAAAAGGCATCCCTCATAGTACAAGTCTGGGTGAGAGGAATAGCAGCAGCAAATCCTACCCAGATCTGTTTCTCTTATTTCATCTATGGAACAAAAACTGTAAACTGTGAGAGAGGAAAGGGCAACACAAACTGTCACCCTTAGGGCACTGGTGAAAATGTACTGCAGCTGGTAGAACAGAACAAGAAAAAAACAAAACAAAACTGTACCCTTGGGGAGAGCAAGAGGATGGGCCAAGAACTATATCTGGGAGGGGCAAGAGTAGTGAGAAGGCCACACCTCCAAGACCTAGGGACACAGTTCTTGCCCAGGATAGAGGATTAATTAGAACAACAGAAAACACTCTCCATCATCAGGCTAATCAGAATCAAGTGATAAATGACAGTGAAATAATGAGGAAAGTGTTATAAGAGCCTGAAAGAAGACTCTCCTTGAGGCACAGCCCAAAGGAAGACCCAAAGCTGTGGAGCAGACATTGATAAAAACCACTGGGCAACCAGAACCCACCCTGAACTAATGTATCATTTGAGGAATTTAAAGCCTGGCACACCTCTTAACAAGACTAAAAACAGCAGCAAGAAACTCCACAATCTACTCTTGACTAGAATGACACACATACACTCACATACACACAAACGCTAAAAGCCTAGTAAATACAAAAGCATGCCAATTTCTCGACATAAGAACTATTCACCTTAGTCTCTATTGTCTTACATAAGATGTCCAGCTTTCAACAACAACAACAAAAATAGCAGGCATATTTTAAAAAGCAATTAAAAAACAACATACTGTCAAGAGACAAAGCAGTCAACAAAACCAGAATTAGATAAGAAAGAAATGTTGGAACTATTTGAAAGAAAATTTAAAATAACTATGATTAATATGTTAGGGGTTCTTCTAGATAATACTGACAACATTCACAATCAGATGGCAAATTTCAGGAGAAAAAAATGCAAACTATATGAAAGAATCAAGTAAAATGTTAAAAATGAAAATCACAGTAAATGTGATATACAATACCTTTGATGGGCTCATCAGTAGATTGGACATAGCTGAAGAAAGAACCAGTGACCTTGAACATATGCCCACAGAAATTATCTAAACAGAAACACAAAGAGAAAAAGGGTGAAAATAAAAATACAGAACAGTCAAAATTTGAAGGACGATATCAAATGATCTATCATATGTGTAACCAAAATCCGAAAAGGAAAAGAGGGAACAGGGAGTTAAAAAAGATATTTGGAGAAATACTGGATTTGCTGCTGCTATTCCTCTCACTCAGACTTTTGTACTACAAGGGATGCATTGTCAGGATCTCACCAATCTTTGTTTTGAGTGTCCAGTGACACCCATGGAGAAGAGCCTGTAATGAATATGTACTCATTACACCCTTACATCTGTGCCCCCAGGGATTCTATATTATCTTTCCAGCCATAGTCAGCCTTTACCAATCTGTCAAAATTAATGCCACACAACAAACGACAGAGTAAAGAAGCTCAGATTAAGTCAAGTAGAATAATTATTAACACACAACCGTGTACACACGTATACACACACAAAACTAGATTTATGTTCAAGCAGGTGAAAATCTAAGTCATTTAGGAAAAAAGGACACATTATATACAAAAGAACAATGATAAGAATTGCAGAAAATTTCTTGTCAGGAACCATACAACACAGAAAGTATTGAAATGACACTTAAAAAGTGCTGAATTAAAAAAAAATTCAACCCATAGTTCTATACCTAGTGAAAATACCTTTCAAAAATGAGGAAGAAATTATTTCCCTAAAAACAAAATCTGAGTGAATGTATTGCTACATACCTACATTACAAGAAATGTTAAAGGACATTCTTCAAGCAGAAGGAATATGATATCAGGAAGAAGTTTGAATCTACACATAGAAATGAAGGCCACTGGAAATTGAAAAAAAATGTAGGTAAAAATTATTTTTGTCTTTATTCTAATTGTTTTATTACTTCTATGTTTTGCATTACTTATCTAAAGCAAAAATAGTACCCTAGCACTGTGTTTTTAAAACATATGTAAAGTGACAATTATCACAAAAATAGCACAGAAGATAGGAGGAAAGAATTTTGAGTATATAATTGTAAGGACCTTGCACTACACATGAAGTGGTATATTATTTAAAGTGGACTCTAATTAATTGAAGATGTATATTTTAAACTCTAGGATAACCACTGTTTTTTAACAGAGAGGCAATAAGTCAATAATGGAGATAAAATGGAATCACTAAAATGCTCAATTAATCTAAATAAAGGCCAAAAAAAGGAAAAAAGATGAAACAAACGGAAAACAGCTAGGAGGATGGTCAATTTTAATCAAACCAAATCAATAATCACATTAAAGGTAAAATTATCTAAATGTGGGAATTAAAAGACAGAGTTTGCCATATTGGATAAAAAATTCAAGACCAACCTACATCCTGTCTATGGGAAAACCACTAGATAGATGATAAATAGGTAGATAGACAGATTTAAAGAAAGGAACAAAAATATACACAATTCAAACACTGATAAAAAATAAAGCTGGAATATCCTTATTAATGTCTGACAAAGTAGACTTCAGAACAAATAATACTATCAGAGAAAATAAGGACATTATATAATAATAAAAAGGCCCATTTTCCAAGAAGACGTAACAATTCTAAATGTGCATGCACCTAACAACAAGTTTCAAAATACATGAAGCAAAAACTGAAAGAACTGGAAGGAGAAAAAGAAAAATCTACAGTTGTAGTTGGAGCCATCAACACTCTTCTCTCAGTAAATGATAGAACAAGTAGAAAATCAGTCAGGATAGAGAAGATCTGAAAAACACTATTGACCAACATGACCTAATGGACATTTGTAGAACACTCATTCCAGCAAGAGCAGAATATATTTCTTTCAAATGCACATGTAACATTGAACAAAATAGAGCATAAATTTTAAAAGAACAGGAATCATAGAATGCATGCTCTCTGACAAATTAATAAAATAGAACTCAATAAAAGGAAGATATCTGAAAATCCACAAATATACTGAAAATAAACAACAGTTCTAAATAACCCATGTGTCAAAAAGGAAGCCTCAAGGAACATTAAAAAATTATTTTGAACTAAATAAAAACAAAAGCATAACACATCCCAACTTGTGGAATGCAACTGAAGCAGTACTAAGAAGGAAATTTATATCATTAAATGGTTACACTAAAAGGAGTAAAAGTCCTTACAACAGTAATCTAACCTCCCAACTTAGAGACTAGAAACCAAAATAAGATAATTTTAAACCCAAAGCAAGCAAAAGAAAGGAAATAATCAAGATGAGAACTGAAATCAGTGAAGTTGAAAACAAAAACAGACAAAAGCAATGAAGCCTAAAGCTAGATCCTTGAAAAAAAACCTTTTGTTTTAATTGCCTTACCAAGAAAAAGAGAGAGAGAGCATGTGTAAGACAGGACACAAATTACCAATATCAGGAATTAATTAGGGAAGAACTTTACTACAAAACATACAAACATTTAAAGGATAATAAGGATATACTAAGAACAGTTCTATACCCATAAATTTGACAAGATAGATGGAAAGGAAGGATCCATTCAAAGCCATAATACCAAGTTCATGGAAGTGGACACAGATACTCTTTTTAGACTTGTATTTATTAAATAAATTGAATTTTTAGTCTAAAACCTTCCCACAAAGAAAAGTAGAGACCCAGTTGAACTCTACCAAATAATTAAGAAATAATGCCAACTGTAAATGATTCTTCCAGAAAATAGAAGAGGAGAGACTATTTCCCAACTCATTTTATGAGACCACTATTACCTTGGTAGCAAACTAGCCAAGGATATTACAGGAAAAAAAAAATCACCAACTAATATCCCTAATGAACATAGATGGAAAAATCCTCAACTTAATATTAGAAAAGTAAATCTAGTAACATACAAAAAGGATAATAAATCTTGACAAATGTGAAGCTGGTTCAGTACTTAAAATCAATCAATATAAATCACAATGTTAACAGACTAAAGAAGGAAAACCATAAGACCACCTCAGTAGAGGCAGAGAAAAAAAAAGGACAAATCCAATAACCTGTCCTGATTAAAAAGAAACAAACAAATCCTGCAAACTAAGAATAGAAGGTAGCTTGATTAACCCAAAGGCATCAACAAAATACTGACAGTTAACATCATATTAAATGCTGAAAGTATGAATTCTTTCCCCATGATATTGGGAATAAGACGAGGATGTTCACTATCACCACTGCTATTCAACATTATGTACTAAGTGCTTGCAATGCAATAAGAAAAGGAAATGAAGGCACACAGATTGAAAAGGAAAATAATTGTGTCTGTTTGCAGATGGTACAAATGTTTACATAGAAAATCCTCAAAAAGTCTACCCTAAAGATACTAAAGCAAACAGTGAGTTTAACAAGGACATAGGAACAAGGTCAATATGCATAAAATGTATTTCTATACATTAGTAATAAACTTAGAATTCAAAATTAATAAAACATCATAATTAACAATAATACCAAAGATGAAATGCTTCTGTATGAATCTCACAAGATGCATGCATTATCTGTATGCTGAAAACTACAAGACTTATTAGCAACTGGAATTCTCTTATCTGATGGTGGGAATGCAAAATTGTACAGCTACTTTGGAAGGTAGTTTGGCAGTTTCTTTCTTTTAAATTAATTAATTAATTAATTTTTCATTGGATGACTTGAATAATAAATATATATATTTTTTATACAGCAGGTTCTTATTAGTCCTCAATTTTATACACATCAGTGTATACATGTCAATCCAAATCGCCCAGTTCATCAGACCACTAGCCCCATCCCCGCTGCTTTCCCACTTGGTGTCCATACGTTTGTTCTCTACATCTGTGTCTCAATTTCTGCTCTGCAAACCAGTTCATCTGTACCATTTTTCTAGGTCCCACAGATGTGTGTTAATATATGATATTTCTTTTTCTCTTTCTGACTTACTTCACTCTGTATGACAGACTCTAGATACACCCACGGCTCTATAAATGACCCAATTTCTTTCCTTTTATGGCTGAGTAATATTCCATTGTATATATGTACCACATCTTCTTTATCCATTTGTCTGTCAATGGACACTTAGGTTGCTTCCATGACCTGGCTATTGTAAATAGTGCTGCAACGAACAATGGGGTGCATGTGTCTTTTTGAATTATGGTTTTCTCTGGGTATATGCCCAGTAGTGGGATTGCTGGGTCATATGGTAGTTCTATTTTTATTTTTTACGGAACCTCCACACTGTTCTCCATAGTGGCTGTATCAATTTACATTCCCACCAACAGTGCAAGAGGGTTCCCTTTTCTCCACATCCTCTCCAGCATTTGTTGTTTGTAGATTTTCTGATGATGCCATTCTAACTGGTGTGAGGTGATACCTCATTGTAGCTTTAATTTGCATTTCTCTAATAATTAGTGATGTTGAGCAGCTTTTCATGTGCTTCTTGGCCATCTGTATATCTTCTTTGGAGAAATGTCTATTTAGGTCTTCTGCCCATTTTTGGATTGGGTTGTTTCTTTTTGTAATATTCAGCTGCATGAGCTGTTTCTATACTTTGGAAATTAACCCTTTGTCTGTTGATTCATTTGCAAATATTTTCAACCATTCTGAGGGTTGTATTTTCGTCTTGTTTATGGTTTCCTTTGCTGTGCAAAAGCTTTGAAGTTTCATTAGGTCCCATTTGTTTATTTTTCTTTTTATTTCCATTACTCTAGGAGGTGGATCAAAAAAGATCTTGCTGTGACTTATGTCAGAGTGTTCTTCCTATGCTTTCCTCTAAGAGTTTTATAGTGTCCGGTCTTACATTTAGGTCTCTAATCCATTTTGAGTTTATTTTTGTGTATGGCATTAGGGAGTGTTCTAATTTCATTCTTTTACATGTAGCTGTCCGGTTTTCCCAGCACCACTTATTGAAGAGACTGCCTTTTCTCCATTGTATATCCTTGCCTCCTTTGTCATAGATTAGTTGACCATAGGTGCGTGGGTTTATCTCTGGGCTTTCTATCCTGTTCCATTGATCTATGTTTCTGTTGTTGTGCCAGTACCATATTGTCTTGATTGCTGTAGCTTTATAGTATAGTCTGAAGTCAGGGAGTCTGATTCCTCCAGCTCCGTGTTTTTCCTCAAGACTGCTTTGGCTATTTGGGTTCTTTTGTTTCTCCATACAAATTTTAAGATTTTTTGTTCTAGTTCTGTAAAAAAGGCCATTGGTAACTTGATAGGGATTACATTGAATCTGTAGATTGCATTGGGTAGTATAGTCATTTTCACAATGTTGATTCTTCCCATCCAAGAACATGGTATATCTCTCCATCTATTGGCATCATCTTTAATTTTTTTCATCAGTGTCTTATAGTTTTCTGCATACAGGTCTTTTGTCTCCTTAGGTAGGTTTATTCCTAGGTATTTTACTCTTTTTGTTGCAATGGTAAATGGGAGTGTTTCCTTAATTTCTCATTCAGATTTTTCATCATTAGTGTATAGAAATGCAAGAGATTTCTGTGCATTAATTTTGTATCCTGCCACTTTACCAATTTCATTGATTAGCTCTAGTACTTTTCTGGTGGTATTTTTAGGATTCTTTATGTATAGTATCATGTCATCTGCAAACAGTGACAGTTTTACTTCTTCTTTTCCAATTTGTATTCCTTTTATTTTTCTTCTCTGATTGCCATGGTGAGGACTTCCAAAACTGTGTTGAATAATAGTGGAGAGAGTGGACATCCTTGACTTTTTCCTGATCTTAGAGGAAATGTTTTCAGTTTTTCACCTTTAAGAATGATGTTCGCTGTGGGTTTGTCGTTGATTGCCTTTATTATGCTGAGGTAGGTTCCATCTATGCCCACTTTCTCGAGAGTTTTTATCATAAATGGTGTTGAATTTTGTCAAAAGCTTTTTCTGCATCAAGATGATCGTATGGTTTTTATTCTTCAATTTGTTAATATGGTGTATCACATTGATTGATTTGCGTATATTGAAGAATCCTTGCATCCCTGGGATAAATCCCACTTGATCATGGCGTATGATCCTTTTAATGTGTTGTTGGATTCTGTTTGCTAGTGTTTTGTTGAGGATTTTTGCATCTATATTCATCAGTGACATTGGTCTGTGATTTTCTTCTTTTGTAGTATCTTTGTCTGGTTTTGGTATCAGGGTGTTGGTGGCCACATACAATGAGTTTGGGAGTGTTCCTTCCTCTGCAATTTTTTGCAAGAGTTTGAGAAGGATGGGTGTTAGCCCTTCTCTAAATGTTTGATAGAATTCACCTGTGAAGCCATCTGGTCCTGGACTTTCGTTTGTGGGAAGATTTTTAATCACAGTTTCAATTACATTGCTTTTGTTTGGTCTGTTCATATTTTCTATTTCTTCCCAGTTCAGTCTTGGAAGGTTATACCTTTCTAAGAATTTGCCCATTCCTTCCAGGTTGTCCATTTTATTGGCATACAGTTGCTTGTAGTAGTCTCTGAGTATGCTTTGTATTTCTGCGGTGTCTGTTGTACCTTCTCCTTTTTCATTTCTAACTTTATTGATTTGAGTCCTCTCCCTCTTTTTCTTGATCAGTCTGGCTAATGGTTTATCAATTTTGTTCATCTTCTCAAAGAACCAGCTTTTAGTTCTATTGATCTTTGCTATTGTTTTCTTAGTTTCTATTTCATTTATTTCTGCTCTGATCTTTATGATTTCTTTCCTTCTGCTAACTTTGGGTTTTGTTTGTTCTTCTTTCTCTAGTTCCTTTAGGTGTAAGGTTACATTGTTTATTTGAGATTTTTCTTATTTCTTGAGGTAGGCTTGTATACCTATAAACTTCCCTCTTAGAACTGCTTTTGCTGCATCCCATAGGTTTTGGATCGTCGTGTTTTCATTGTCATTTGTCTCTAGGTATTTTTTGATTTCCTCTTTGATTTTTTCAGTGAACTCTTGGTTATTTGGTAACGTATTGTTTAGCCTCCATGCGTTTGTGTTTTTTTCCCTGTAATTCATTTCTAGTCTCCTAGCGTTGTGGTCAGAAAAGATGCTTGATATGATTTCAATTTTCTTAAATTTACTGAAGCTTGATTTGTGACCCAAGATGTGATCTATCCTGGAGAATGTTCGGTGCGCACTTGAGAAAAAAGTGTAATCTGCTGTTTTTGGATGGAATGTCCTATAAATATCAATTAAATCTATCTGGTCTATTGTGTCATTTAAAGCTTCTGTTTCCTTATTTATTTTCATTTTGGATGATCTGTCCATTGGTGTAAGTGAGGTGTTAAGGTCCCCCACTATTACTGTGTTACTGTTGATTTCCTCTTTTAGAGCTGTTAGCAGTTGCCTTATGTACTGAGGTGCTCCTATGTTGGGTGCATATATATTTAAAATTGTGATATCTTCTTCTTGGATTGATCCCCTGATCATTATGTAGTGTCCTTCCTTGTCTCTTGTAACATTCTTTATTTTAAAGTCTATTTTATCTGATATGAGTATAGCTACTCCAGCTTTCTTTTGATTTCCATTTGCATGGAGTATCTTTTTCCATCCCCTCACTTTCAGTCTGAATGTGTCCCTAGGTCTGAAGTGGGTCTCTTGTAGACAGCATATATATGGGTCTTGTTTTTGTATCTGTTCAGCAAGCCTGTGTCTTTTGGTTGCATTTAATCCATTCACGTTTAGGGTAATTATCAATATGTATGTTCCTATGACCATTTTCTTAATTGTTTTGGGTTTGTTTTTGTAGGTCTTTTTCTTCTCTTGTGTTTCCCACTTAGAGAAGTTCCTTTAGCATTTGTTGTAGAGCTTGTTTGGTGGTGCTGAATTCTCTTAGCTTTTGCTTGTCTGTAAAGCTTTTGATTTCTCCATTGAATATGAATGAGATCCTTGCCGGGTAGAGTAATCTTGCTTGTAGGTTCTTCCCTTTCATCACTTTAAATATATCATGCCACTCCCTTCTGGCTTGTAGAGTTACTGCTGAGAAATCAGCTGTTAACCTTATGGGAGTTCCCTTGTATGTTGTTTTTCCCTTGCTGCTTTTAATAATTTTTCTTTGTCTTTAATTTTTCCCAATTTGATTACTATGTGTCTCAGTGTGTTTCTCCTTGGGTTTATCCTGTATGGGACTCTGCACTTCCTGGACTTGGGTGGCTATTTCCTTTCCCATGTTAGCTAAGTTTTTTACTATAATCTCTTCAAATATTTTCTTGGGTCCTTTCTCTCTCTCTTCTCCTTCTGGGACCCCTATAATGCGAATGTTGTTGTGTTTAATGTTGTCCCAGAGGTCTCTTAGGCTCTCTTCATTTCTTTTCATTCTTTTTTCTTTATTCTGTTCGCAGCAGTGAATTCCACCATTCTGTCTTCCAGGTTACTTAACCGTTCTTCCGCCTCAGTTTTTCTGCTATTGATTCCTTGTAGTGTAGTTTTCATTTCAATTATTGTATTGTTCATCTCTGTTTGTTTGTTCTTTAATTCTTCTAGGTCTTTGTTATTTTTCTTGCATTTTCTCGATCTTTGCCTCTATTCTTTTCCCTGAGGTCCTGGATCATCTTCACTGTCATTATTCTGAATTCTTTTTCTGGAAGGTTGCCTATCTCTACTTCATTTAGTTGTTTTTCTCGGGTTTTATCTTGTTCCTTCATCTGGTACATAGCCCTCTACCTTTTCATCTTGTCTATATTTCTGTGAATGTGGTTTTTGTTCCACAGGCTGCAGGATTGTAGTTCTTCTTGCTTCTGCTGTCTGCCCTCTGGTGGATGAGGCTATCCAAAAGGCTTATGCAAGTTTCCTGATGGGAGCGACTGGTGGTGCGTAGAGCTGACTGTTGCTCTGGTGGGCGGAGCTCAGTAAAACTTTAATCCACTTGACTGCTGATGGGTGGATCTGGGTTCCCTCCCTGTTGGTTGTTTGGCCTGAGGCAACCCAATACTGGAGCCTACCTGGGCTCTCTGGTGGGGCTAATGGCTGACTCTGGGAGGGCTCATGCCAAGGAGTACTTCCCAGAACTTCTGCTGCCAGTGTCCTTGTCCCCATGGTGAGCCACAGCCAGCCCCTGCCTCCTCAGGAGACCCTCCAACACTAGCAGGTAGGTCTGGTTCAGTTTCCCCTGGGGTCACTGCTCCTCCCCCTGGGTCCCGATGTGCACACCACTTTGTGTGTGCCCTCCAAGTGTGGAGTCTCTGTTTCCCCCAGTTCTGTCAAAGACCTGCAATCAAATCCCAGTAGCCTTCAAAGCCTGATTCTCTAGGAATTCCTCCTCTCGTTGCCAGACCCCGAGTTTGGGAAACCTGATGTGGGGCTCAGAACCTTCACTCCAGTGGGTGAACTTCTCTGGTATAAGTGTTCTCCAGTCTGTGAGTCACCCACCCAGCAGTTATGGGACTTGATTTTACTGTGGTTGCGCCCCCTCCTACTGTCTCACTGTGGCTTCTCCTTTGTCCTTAGACGTGGGGTATCTTTTTTTGGTGAGTTCCAGTGTCCTCCTGTTGATGACTGTCCAGCAGCTAGTTGCAATCCTGGTGCTCTCGCAAGAGGGAGTGAGAGCACGTCCTTCTACTCCGCCATCTTGGTTCCAATCCTAGTTTGGCAGTTTCTAATAAATACAATCATATATTTGCCATATGACCCAAGCATCCCACTCCTCAGCAATTACACAGGAGAAATGAAAATTTATGTTCACACGAAGGTTTTATGTAATTGCATATAGCCGTTTTACTCATATTTGCCAAAAACTTGTAACATCTTAAATGTCCTTCAAACTCTGAATAGATGTGCATATTGTCAGGCAACCATACAATGGAATTCGACTCAGCAATAAACAGGAATGAACTCTTGATACAGCAACATCAGTAACTCTCATATGTATTTCGCTTAGTGAAAGAAGTCAGTCAGAAAGTTACATATTATATGATTCTATTTGTATGTCATTCTTTTAAAGGTAAACCTATACTGATGGAGCACAAATCAGTGGAAACCATGGTCTGGGGTTGGAAGAGCAGTTAATTACAAAGGGTTGCACAAGGGAAGTTGCAGGAGAGATGGACTCTTCAGTTTGTAAACATAATGTACTTTAGTTGTCCTCTGTCCCCCTCACCCCACAGGGGTATCAGCATACGATTATGAAACTTCTTATAACTACACTATGGATGTACAAATAAACAAATATATTGTAGATAATGAGAGTCTGAGAAAGATCCAATAAGCAAGATGAAAGGCTAGAATAAATTCTTTGGTGCTGAATTAGAGTCGAAGATATCTATAAATACAGGTAGAGAGATGAGGATAGTATATATTTATGTATATGTATGATATATATATGTATGTGTATATATATATATATATACACACACACACACACACACACACACACACACACATATATGCTGTCTGAGAAGTTTTCTCTGATAACGGGACATTTGAGCAGAGACATGAGTAAAATTAGAGGGAGCTTCATATAGATACTTGAGGGAAGACTATTTCTAGCAGTGGGAAGAGTGAGTGCAAAGTTTGTGAGGCAAAAACATGAGTGGCATGTTATTGTTAATAATCTAATCTGCATAGAGAACTGTGGATATTTACCATCAAAGCCTTGTTAATTTTTTTCCCTTTTGAACAAAGCCTTTTTCAAATCTTAACATTATGACAGTCCCAAACGTTAATACTAGCTGGTGAAAAAAAAATCTAAAGCTTCATTTAAAAAGGGTAATATTTCACATTCCAATGGGTTAACTCACTTTCAAAATACCTTACCACACAGTTTCCTTAGATAATAATCTGTCCAATCCCTCTTTACCTCTTAATTTCCAATAGGAATCCTGAGAGATTTTTAAAAAGTGTTTTTAAGCACTTTTCCAGAGCACATCTGTACTTGAAAGGAGTCCACCTATAAATTTGCTATTGTTCTTATAATTTACTAAAGGCTTTCCTACTAACTACCTTTCATATATGTATCATCTGTCTTTTCCCTAGTTGTGACTTTTATAGGCGACAGATAATTCTCTTTCTATTTTGTAAATATCTTAACTATACAATATATTTTTGCCTAGACTTACAAAATGCTAATATCAGTAATCCGGGAGTTGTGACCAAGTGTTCTGATAACTGCCTTATTTTCTGAGCACAGTAGCAAAGTCAAAGAATAATCAATTCGTGTCCAGAATTTTGATTGAGTGTGTAGGTGCATATGTGTTTAAATAGGTTGGCATTCCACAACCATCAATCAAAGACAAATATGTCAGGGAGAAATTTTCAGTGTAGATCTAACCCCATGACCACACTTTACTGCAAGTAAATTATTTCTCTTTTCTGGACATGGGGATAGTTATTTTTTATTTTATAGAACTAGCATGTTTTTCTACTATATTTATGCATATTGCCTAGTAGTTTGTAAAAGCACCAAGTGAATAAAAATTTTATCAGTTCCAGTGAAAATCGATAGCTTCTAGTTGCATCCATGACCTTCCTTCTTTTAAAATGTTTGGTTCATCTCTTAGATTATGAGTTGTCCTTGATTTTGCTGAATTCACTATGAAAATGCTATCATCCACTTCTGCTTTTACTTAATGTCCTATATAATCTTGATGCATACAAATGGTTGAATCGTGTAATGTATCTGACAAAACATGGATAACCATGCTATGTGGTGTGATGATGAGACATTATGGTGACATTAAAACTGTAACAATGCTTATCCCCTTATCACTCTCTCTCCAACCAAGGATCCAGGTTAGCACTTCTTTGTATTATTATATTCCCAGTTTTTAGATCGTTCTAGCTTATTATTTTTCTTACTTTTGACATCAAACAGCTTTAGAGGATACTGTACCAATGGCTTTGCAGAGGACAATAGAAATTTGAAAATGAAATAAAACTTTGCACTTCACACAAAAGGTTCTACTAACATCCTAAATCTGGGAGGAACAGAAAAAATTCATGATAATGTTTGTCATCACATGAAAGTACCTTACTTATAATGATTTTACTACACCAAATATTTCCCATATTTCCCTACATTTTCATATTTCATATAAAACTATCTAGTGTATAGATTTAATCATCGAGATTATAAATCTGTTTTCTAAATGCCTCATTGTTGACATGAATTTTAAATTATTGCATTTCTTAAAAACCAAACAGAAACCTCAGCTAGTAGCTTCACTGCATGAATTAAGCATTCTGTGGAATAAAAGACATTCTTTTTGTTTATAACACTTTTTTCTCCATTATCATGAAGGCAATGTGAAAAAATGCATTTGAGGTGAAAGAAATAGCATTTCTTGGCACTGTGGCTTAAGTAGATTTCCTATTCATTGAACAGATAAATGAAGCCAGTACAATGTGTTAGAAAGAGTGTTGTTTCGACTGTTACTGTATTACTTTGTGATATCCTCCACAGGAAATAGTCTATCACTGGTACTCACTGTCAAATCCAGTTTCCAGCTGTGAAGTTGTATCCCTTCCATTCATTTAAATGGTTGCCTTTTGCTTCAGGATGTTAAAAATGCCATGGAAATTGTTCTCAGATTTCCATTTCCTTGCACAGCCAGGGTTTAAAAATAAATAGACAAATCAGGGAATATTATAGGATTAACATTAGGTAAACTTTAAATACACAAAATAAACCCACTGCCTTAATTTAGGTTTCATCGTACAAAAAATATTGTATACATTGATGGTGGAGACTTTCTGCTTTCTGTGATTTATTTCTTCATCCTAAAATATCACTTAATCACTGGTTAATGCTCTATATTTCTAATATATGTCTGGCTTAAGACAGCACCTTAAGCAATTTCTAAAGTTGCTATTCCAAATAATATTCATTTAGCTAAATCATTTATCCTTCACCTATCCCTCAGTCTCAGGCTTCTCCACAGAGAAAAGTGAGGCTATCATGATGGAGTCCTTCAGTTGTTATACCGTACATCTTATACTTGCTTATAAGAGCACCCATTCCTTTCTCAGTCCTTCTTTCAGAGCTTTCATTTATTCTCTCTAAGGATGACACTTCAACATTTACAGTGAGTTCTGTCACCCTTAATCTCTTCCAGGCCCCTACTTCTATTACAATGCCCACTTTCACCTGTATATTCAAACTATTTTCAGCTCCTCCCTAGTTTCCAAGACTTTCCCCTTCTCCTGACAGTCTATACTCTCCAGAATCATCCCATTTGCCAGAATCAGTGATATAATTCCAGGAAATTAAACCTAGACCAGTGACAAAGGCATAGCACCACCTAGTGTCTAAACTAGTAGCTGAGAAATAAGGGGGTTCTGTTGGGTCACCAGGTGAGTGAGTTATTCAGTCAGAATGAAGTAGGAACTGGGGAACTGAAGACAAAAGCAAAAGCCAGGCCAGGCTATATAAGCAATAAAGCTACACTAGGAATATATTTAAGTAAAGAGTATTGGTGACATGACAGAAAGAAAATCAAATGTTAAAGGAGCCAGAACTGGATAAAGAGCCAGCCAGCCATAGGACAAAGACCAAGATTGAACAGAACAAAAACTGCAGTATGAAGCTTAGTTTAAACCAGAAAAAAAGGGACTTGAAGTTGTTAAGCAGTAACAAAGCTGTTTGGCAAATCAAAAATCTAATTATCTGAAACGAGGTTCTTCTTTTGTGATGGCTCAGGGATAGCAATTTGCCTTAAAGTGTAATTAAAGTATTCTCACTCTATGGATCTGGGATTGAAAATGGAAACTGAGAGCTTTCGTCAATCAAAATTGCCATTTCTTCTGTGCCATTGCTGTTGCGGAGGAATTCAAATTAATTCACTTGAGGGTGGAATCACTGATACACTGAGAGGAGATATTTAAATAGAAAGAGGGCTGACTCTATAAAAGCATACCACATGGGCCTACTATACATATAAAATAATCTGTCCTGGGTGGAATAATCGTATGTTACTGTGGTAGACTGTATTATTTGTTCAAATTATTCCCTGCCTCTCTATTCGGGTCTACCACTATCCCCCTGGGGCCTGTCCTGGTGGGAAGATTATCATTTCTACTATACTGCTGTCAGGCTTATTCAGGTGACTTGCTTAGGCTAACAGAATGTGAGTGGAAGGGATATATGGCCCATCCAAGTAGAAGTGACAAGAGACATTGGGTGGTTCTACCATTGCTCTTTTTACTCTGCAGCAAGACATACATGCCTCAGATGAGGGCTGTTCTTTCAACCTGGGACTTTGAATGACAAGGTCCTAGAGCAGAGCCAAAACTTACTTATAAAGGATATGTAAGGTGAGTGAGAAATGAATATTTGCTTTTGTAAGGCAGTGAAATTTTTTTTTTTTTTTGCGGTACATGGGGCTCTCTCTCACTGTTGTGGCCTCTCCCGTTGCAGAGCACAGGCTCCGGACGCGCAGGCTCAGCGGCCATGGCTCACAGGCCCAGCCGCTCTGCGGCATGTGGGATCTTCCCGGACCGGGGCACGAACCCGTGTCCCCTGCATCGGCAGGCGGACTCTCAACCACTGCGCCACCAGGAAAGCCCAAGGCAGTGAAATTTTTAGGGTGTTTCTCATACCTTAATCTGACTAATATTGTCAGCTCTCTTACTCAACTACTCAGCTCCTCCACACTACCGGTTACATTCCCTAAAATCATAGACTATCAGATATAAGAAGGTCCCCCACAGATAATTCAATTCAACTCCAATCTGAGGCATGAATCCCATTTACTTCCTTCTTAGAAAGTGCCAAAGGGGAAGAGAGAGAGCATGAATGATGATGGTGAGGAGGTAGGCCCAGCATATATATCATACATGTTCACATTTCATTGGCCAAAACACATTTGGACATACTGAAACCAGCTGCAAGGGAGACTGAAAAAAATATAGTCTTCCTATTTTTTTCAGGAAGTGAAAATAGGATTGATGAGCATCTAGTAATAGCTAGTTTATGGATTTCCTTACGTTTTGTTTTAATGCAGAAGATAGTGACCTGTGGTACACCACTAGTGACCTTGCCCTAGTTTTAATATTGATATTTAATAAGGACACATACATTGTAAGATATTCAACAGTTATAAGTCTACCTAAGTGTACTTACTTTCAGTTAATATTTCTACATTTAATACACGGCACAAATTATGAGACTCTATTGTATAACTAAATACTAACATGCTATGTCTGCAACCTTCCTCTAATCCACCAGTTTAGTAATCCGATCAGAATAAGTAGCCTAATACACCCTGAGAAAACCATAATTCAAAGAGTCATGTACCACAATGTTCACTGCAGCTTTATTTACAATAGCCAGGACATGGAAGCAACCTAAGTGTCCATCGACAGAGGAATGGATAAAGAAGATGTGGCACATATATACAATGGAATATTACTCAGCCATAAAAAGAAACGAAATTGAGTTATTTGTGGTGAGGTGGATGGACCTAGAGTCCTTCATACAGAGTGAAGTAAGTCAGAAAGAGAAAAACAAATACCGTATGCTAACACATATATATGGAATCTAAAAAACGGCTCTGAAGAACCTAGGGGCAGGGCAGGAATAAAGACACAGATGTAGAAAATGGACTTGAGGACACAGGGAGGGGGAAGGGTAAGCTGGATGAAGTGAGAGAGTGGTATGGACATATATACGCTACAAATGTAAAATGGATGGCTAGTGGGAAGCAGCCGTATCGCACAGGGAGATCAGCTCGGTGCCTTGTGACCACCTAGAGGGGTGGGATAGGGAGGGTTGGAGGGAAGCTCAAGAGGGAGGGGATATGGGGATATATGTATACATATAGCTGATTCACTTTGTTGTACAGCAGAAACTAACACAACATAAAGCAATTATATTCCAATAAAGATGTGAAAAAAAAAGAATAAGTAGCCTAATTCATTGATGCAAAATAGCTGCACAGAAAGAGTCCATATTTCTGTCCTTGATATCCACACATACAAAAGCATTAGCAGCGATACCTTCCCCCATTTCCTCAATGGTTTTGCCAGAGTTGGAAGATTTATGCAATTGTCTATAAAATAGGATATATTTTCATCTCAAATATTAATTTATTCATTCATATACTTAATAGTGCTTTCTATGTATCTGAAGCTCTGTTAGTATCTGGAGAGACAGAAATGACCAAGATATAGTCTCTGTTCTCTAGGGACTCATGGCATTGAAGGCCAAGAAAGAGATTGAAACAAATAATTAAGATTAAATATATTCAGTCAGCAAAAGTGATGTTGTAGGGAACTCAAAAGTCCACCTCTCCACAAACATAGTGAATAAACTGGCAAAAATCTGAGAAACAACTTTATGAAAACTCCAGAAACTAATTTACAGCAATCAGGTGAATGCTTTAGCTGAGTAAAACAAACAAACAAAAAACACCTGAATATTAATAAGAGAGATTTTATGACGTTTCTATTTATCCTGACTGCGTCCCCTACTCCCTGGCAGCTTTGAAGGCAACAGCCCACATTACCAGTATAGATTCCTAGTATCACACAGCACAAAATGGACTTTATTCTCAAAAATTTGTAGCTTCATGTTTTGATCTGTCTGTAGCTCTCTGAAGGGCTAAATTTAAAACCTTGCCTTTATTTTACTAAGAACTCTCCCAGGATGGAGGTAGTTTTCCAAGGGGCATTTGTCAAAAGTATTTCAAGGCAAATGCCTGAGCCACAGACAACAGTGGTAAAGTATAATAGTTGGGGCAAACAATGGACAAACCAAAATCTTGGGAAAAGAGAATGGAGAATGAGATGAAAATCTAGAAGGCAACACTCATGAACAGGGCTGGGTACATGCTCAGAGTAAACCTAAGAAAGGCCTAAGCTCTCACCTCTGGATGATCTTTAGGGTCAGCACAAGCAGGAAGTGAAGGCTAAGGCAGAGGGGTTTTTTCAGTTTTATTAAAGTATAATTGACATATAAAATTTTGTAAATTTAAGATGTACAATGAATGTAGTGATTGTATATATTTCAAAGGCAGAGGTTTTTTTTTTTTTTTGGCCGTGCCACATGGCATACGGCATGCTAGTTCCCTGACCAGGGCTTGAACCTGAGCTGAAACGGAAGTGAGGTGTCTTAACCACTGGACAGCCAGGGAAGTCCCATCAAGGGCAGAGTTTTAAACTGTCTTGTTCAGAAGTGAAAGCATTCCCCACCATATATTGTATGATTACGTTCATATGAAATGTCCAGAAGAGGCAAATCCATAAAGATAGAAAGGAGATTGCCAGAGGTTGAGAGGAGAGGAGAATGGGGAATGACTACTTAATGGCTACTGGATTTCTTTTTGTGATTATGAAAAAGTTCTACAATTAGGTACTGGTGATGGTTGTATAACATTGTGAGTGTACTTAAAATCACTGAACTGTACACTTTAAATTGGTGAAAATGGTGAATTTTATCTCAATAAAAAAAGATACAATATAGTATGCAATATTCAGATATATGCACATAGTACCACAGCAGCACAGAGAAAGCCATCTAACTCATGATTAGTGGTTAGGAAAAGCTTCCTGCATTGGGTAATATCTAATTGAGATTGACTTATCTAGATAGTTGCTTACTAGATGTGAAATAGTGAGAACTGAGCCTGTACTATAAGGAAAAAATCCCTCCACAAAATCTTGGCTTTTTGTAGAGACCTATAATTATTATCATTGACATGGTCCGGCAACATTTTCTTAAAGGACCAGATAGTAAATATTTCAGTCTTTGCAAGTCATAGGTCATAGTAGCAACTGCTCATCTCTGTTGTTGCATTCCAAAACCAGCCATAGGCAATATGTAAGTAGGCATGATGCTGTTCCAATAAAATTTTATTTCCAAAAACAGGGCTGAAGGCCATAGTTTCCTGACCCTTGACAAAGAAGAATAGCTATCCAGTCACTGTTGATATAATTTTCTGAATACTGGTCAGAAGTCAAATAATTGTGTAGAGGTTTTTATGACCATATTTTATATTTTGAAACCAAAAAGATGCTTTATCTAAAGTGATATAGCTAGTTCTATAATTCAACCTTTTACCCCAGTCTTCTCCTGTTCTGCTTTTCTGTGGTATCTGTGGTAGATGATCTCTAAGGTGGGTCCCAGTGCTCCTTACACCCAGAAATGTACACACTTGTGCAATTTCCTTCCCTTGAATGTTGGCTGGACTTATTGAATAGCTTGTAATAAAAATGATATGGCAGAAGCAGTGAGATGTCACTTCTGAGATTTGGTTAGGAAAGGAATATAGCTTCAGACTACCCCCCCCCCCCCGCTCCTTCTGTTGGTCTCTCTCAGAAGCAAGCTGCCATGTGGTGTGTAGCCATATAAAAACTGGCCAGGAACTGATATCTCTGGTCAACAGAGTGCAAGGACCTGAGACCTGCCGATAGCCATGACTGCAGCCACAGCAGATGCCCTGATTAAAGCTTTGTGAGCAGCCTTGAGCTGCAAGAACCAGCTAAGCTATGCCTGAGCCACAAAAAACTGAGAGATAATAAATGCTGTTTTAAGCCACTGAATTTGGGATATTGCAGCAACAGATAATGAATACAGTGTTTTTATTTACTCCCTTCATCCTATGTTGAATCTTTCCTAGTTAAACTTGAATGTGTGTATTTGGAATTATATTTTTATGACTAGGAAACAAATGAACTGAGGGAAATGCTAGACAGACAAACTCAAATGTAAATGCATAAATTAGACCATATATATGAAAAAACCCATCTTAAGCTATGACCTAAAGTTCCAAATTCCTATGTCATAAATCTTTGGGTTAGATTGTACCAGCATCATTAGGAACTTAACATGGGAATGATAATCATGTGAGTCTCTGGTCTAAAAATATATATTCCCTCTCACTTGAAGGACATTTGTATTGTATAACAAATCAGAAAGAGACATGATTGAAAGCACTGACCTTATGCCAGGAAACAATGCAGAAATCTGCACTAATCACTCCTTTAGACTTTTAGATGAAATGATGATCTCTTCCTTTATATCTATTTTCCACTGATTCACTTTGAAGGGTTTATTTATATGATTTAAACTTTTCTCTGAATAACACAGATATAATTTCAGGCTGACATTTGCTGAATTAAATATGCCCATCGTTTGTCTTTATCTTTTTGATATATGTATAGCAGAACTCTTAAAATGTGTTCATTCAGTCATTTCTGTCAATTATTCATTATTAATTTGTAGAGCCATTTTTTCATTATTTCCTCCCATTTATCTATATAATTGTTCATAAGAGAGGATGTTAAAACTTTTGGTTTAATTTGAGGTAGCATATATAATTGTACTCTTTTATATTTCAAACACATCAGAAGAATTTCATTATTAAAGATATTTACTGGAGATAGAGCACTCTCCCTCTCTCTCTCTCTTTACATACACACACACACACACACACACACACACAAATTCTTTTTTTCTGAAAAGCTAAGACAGCTCTTTTATTCATGTAAATAAATAAATGTTATGCTTACTTTTTATATGTTTTGGGTAATGAAGTACCTTCATTTTGTTCAATCTTCTTTCTACGTGAGAAATGATCAAATCTGAGGGAAAATGTGGCCTTTATGAGCCTCTGAGGTTATAGAAGGTTATATATGATGGGTGTGAAACCACCTTACATCTTAGTTGTGGGACATGAAATCAGACATAGGAAAATAAGAAGTGTGTCTTTGAGGACTACTGAACATCAATGTGTGGTCAGTACCAAATAGACATATCAAATTCAGGATCTAGGTAGGGAACACGAGTCATGATATGAAGTTGAAATGGTGTGGAGATAGAAAAGTTGAATCCAATGCTGTGCATAAGAGCAGTAAGTACTGTAGAAAACAAGTGAGAAGAAGGCCTAAATAAATCCGGAGACTACATTTGAATTCCAATTTTTTTATACTGTTTCTATCATGTCATCAAGCTGCATTATATTTACCTAAAGCACGAGACAGACAGCCATTCACTCATTCATTCATTCCTTCAGAGAAAACATGAATTCAACACCTATTATGTTCTACTCATTGTACTGGGTAATGAGGATACAGATATGAATAAGAAACTAACACTGGAAAATACTATTTCTATTTTCTGATTATGCAATATAGTATTCATTCAGCCTACATTCATTCAAAATTATTTATTGCGCATGTACTGTATTCCATTTATTATGTTAAGAACTACAAACACTTTGATGAGCCAAAATGAACATGGCCCTTGCTTTCATGTTACTGATTATGAAGTACATAATGTACATATAATAACAAATCATTATACGAATGAATCTATAAATATAAACTGGACTTGGAAATCTGGTGTTAGGAAAAGATTCTCCTAGAAAATTATTTAATCTAGCATATAAAGCATGAGTGGGACTCAACTAGAAAACTAGAAAATTTGAGTGTGGGGAGATGTGAGGAGGTGGGGAGTGTGGAGATAGAAAAAGTATTCCAGACAGAGGAATTAACAATTACGATGGCCTTGTTATGAACGGAAATATTTCCCTCAGATCCACATATAGAAGTCCTAAACTAAATACTTCAGAATGTGAGTGTATTTGAAGATAGAGGTGATTAAATTAAATGTATTTGAAGATAGAGGTGATTAAATTAAAATGAGCTCTCCCGCCAGGGTGTGCCCTAATCCAGTCCAACTGGTGTTCTTTTTTTTTTTTAAAGAAGATGTTGGGGGTAGGAGTTTATTAATTTATTTATTTATTTTTGCTGTGTTGGGTCTTCGTTTCTGTGCGAGGGCTTTCTCTAGCCGTGGCAAGTGGGGGCCATTCTTCATCGCGGTGCGCGGGCCTCTCACTATCGCGGCCTCTCTTGCTGCAGAGCACAGGCTCCAGACGCGCAGGCTCAGTAGTTGTGGTTCACGGGCCTAGTTGCTCCGTGGCATGTGGGATCCTCCCAGACCAGGGCTCGAACCCGTGTCCCTGCATTAGCAGGCAGATTCTCAACCACTGCGCCATCAGGGAAGCCCTGGTGTTCTTATAAGAAGAGGAGATTAGGAAACATGAGAGACACCAGGGGCATGTGCGCACAAAGGAAAGACCATGTGAGGACACACAGTGAGAAGGCATCCACAAGCCAAGGAGAAGGTTCTCAGGGGAAACTAAAATTGCTGACACCTTGATCTTGGACCTCCAGCATCCAGAATTAAGAGAAATAAATTCCTGTTTTTTAAGCTACCCAGTCTGTGGTATTTTGTTATGACAGCCCAAGCAAACTAATACAGGCCGTATGGCAGGAAAACACAGAAAATGTGACAAATTCGAAGAAGACAAGAAACCATAGTGAAACAGAGTTACCTTAGATGAATCTGTAGAATAAAGAAGTAGCTGGACTATGCAGGCCATTATAGGCCACATTAAGGATTTTGATTTTGTCCTCAGAGTAATTTAGAAGCCACTGATAGTTTTTAAGCAAATATCTGTATACCAGTTAGGATGCTTTCAGCTATAGCTAGCAGGAAATCCAACCAGACATACACTAAGCTGTAAAGATATTTATTCATAAGAAGTCCAGAGATAGAGGGATTTCAGAGTTAGTTAATTCACTGACTTAACAAACTAATCAAGAAGAGAGATTCCTTTTGTTTTTCACCCCTCCAATGTTTGTTGGCTTGTCTTCCTAGACTAAATACTCCAATGGTCATAAATTACTGATATAGTTCTAGGCAGCATTTGCTAATGTCAGTATTTAGAGGAAGAACAGTGAACATTCTTGTCTCAGAATCTTTTGTAAGAGTAAAACCTTCTCAGAAGATGCTCAGCATGCGTTCTCTCATATCTCATTGCACAGAAATGCATCACATTCCCATTCCTAAAACAGTTACTTGACCACGGAAATAAAACCACGATAACTGAGTTAGAGTAATCAAGATTCACCCACTCTATCTGGAAAGGGGCCAAACCTTCCCTGAAGGAAATGATCTCTTAGAGAAGGGTGGACAATGTTGGGGTCCATCTAGGAAGGAAGAAAGAATGGCTTTTGGTTAGTAAAATCTGTCCAAGGCTTTCTATAGTGCCTGTCCAAGGACTATATGATTAGATGTGTGTTTTGAAATATCAGTCTGTCTGCAGTGCAGAGAACTGTTTGGGGGTGGGGGGTGGGAGGGAGCAGAATGGAAAGAAAATAGATCATTTATTTAACTATTACAGTATTGTAGGCTAGAGAAGATGGTATATTGGACCAGAATGGAGGGCATGGAGAAGAGTGGATGGGTAAAATCTGTTGAATTTGTTGATGGATTAAGTATGGGATATGAGTGAATGGGAGGTATTAAGGATGATTCCTAGTTTTCTGGTCTGTGCAACTAGATGGAACACTGAAAGAACACATTTATTGAGGAAAATAATGAGTTTTACCTTGGACATGTTGAGTTTGAGCTTCCACTGAGCTAGTCAATTGGATATATCTGTCAGATGATTGGACATATGAATCTTAAGCTCATATCAGGGATCTAAATCTGGAAAAATATATCAAATTATTTATATGGATGGATGGATAGATAGATGGACAAATGAATCAAACTCAGATGAGAAGTTTGGAATTCTCTGATATCAAATGATCAGAAAAAGATTATGGAGTCTAGAAAGGAGACTGAGAAGGAGCAGTCAGATCTATGGGAGAAAAAGAAAAATAAATAAAAATGGACAGACATGATGTCAAGAAAGAGAAAGGAGTTTTTTGAGACATAGGGCCTAGTTGAAGAAAACATTCCAAATTCTGTTAAGAATACAGAAGAATTTGATGATTATGAAGTGCCCTTTCCAGAGAGTGCAGTACAATGTTTTTGAAAGTAGAAGAGTGGAGAGCTTGGGCAGAGATGTACGTGCACATTAGGCATGGAAATGCAGTAGAGGATTGATGTTTGGGTGGATCACACAGTAAACACTGACAACAAGAAAGTGTGGCAGAAAGATTGATGCACTGCTGCAAATTTATGGAATTGTTACCTCTTCATATGCAAAAAAAAAAACCCAAAACCAAGAAACTTTAGGATACTCATTTAAGGACAAGGGATTAAGCCATTGGTTTACAGTAAACAACCTCTACTGCCACAATCTAATTCCTTTCAGGCTTAGGGTTCTTCAAATAAGTATACACGAGTTCCAATTATGTTGCCCTATTGAGCATATATAATATGTAGAAGAAGTTGGGTGCTTTATTCAAGAGATCTATAACTGTAAATGTTAAGAAGCCTTGAATATGTGGTTGAATTATTAAGGTGCTTAGTCATTCTTTGCTTTCTGTTATGAAGTAATATTTAGCCTTGGTCAAAAAACTTCAATAGGGCTTCCCTGGTGGCGCAGTGGTTGAGAGTCCGCCTGCCGATGCAGGGGACACAGGTTTGTGTCCCGGTCCGGGAAGATCCCACATGCTGCGGAACGGCTGGGCCCGTGAGCCATGGCCGCTGAGCCTGTGCGTCCGGAGCCTGTGCTCCGCAACGGGAGAGGCCACAACAGTGAGAGGCCCGCGTACCGCAAAAAAACAAAACAAACAAACAAAAAAACTTCAATCTAAAGAAAACTTAATTTACACATTGAAAAAATAGAAAACATTTTCAACATCTCCCCAGAGATTTGGAAAAGCTGGATTTTTTATTAATTCACTTTGCTTAAAGATAAATATTTACACAAAATATTTGTACAAAAACTTCAGTTAAACTTGAAATGTGCGTACCATTTCTGAAGTTACAGTATTCAGTTATTTACTAAACAAATATTTATTAAGCATCTACCATATGAAAAATACTTTTCTATGCACTATGATTACAAATAAAGTCACAGTATAGTCCATGCCCAAAAGGAAAGCATTTGAAAAATCATACCTGTATATAAACAGTTACAAGGAGTTGAAAGAAGTTGTTATGATGCAATACGGTGAAATAAATTGCCCATTTATACAACCACTTATATTTTACCTCATGCCATATATAATTTATTTCAGGAGGAGGGGAGAATTTGAATATGAATTATTCTCTGTGGTTAGCTTTAGTCATCAACTGTTAGCACCAAGCTGACTACATATCAACCAACAAAGATGTATTAAGACTCTAAGTCTCTGAATCTCTTCCTCTACATTAAGCCGAAGGATGTCAGGCATTTCCAATTCACTCATAGGCCATCTTTTGATCCATGATTCAGCCAACCAACCAAACATACAGAGCTCTTTCTAACTCCTAGAGCTGCAACATTAAATGCAAAAATCTCTGCTTAGTGATCCCATATCAGTAAATTCAGCCTGATCTAACTTTATGTTCCTTCCAACACTATCCTACACCCTTAGTGTAGGATATCCCTTCCCACACATGTTCCTGGATTTCTTTCTGTATAGATTAGAAAATTCAAGTATTTCTTTTGGAAGGTATCACACCTCCTCATGGATCACGCTATGTTCCTAACCATTAGGGACCTTCTGGGACTTGAGTCTAATTATAAGTTCAGAAGCAAAGAGGGATGGTGGGGGTAGATCCTGAGAACCAGTATTGTCTTGCATGGCAACAGCCTTAGAGGAGGCCATTAACATTTCCTCAGGCAATGCAGGCTTAACCCTCTCAGAGGGAAGTAGAAAGGCCATACCACTGTGGGGAGGTGACTATCACTGGGGCTGGAGATGCCACTGCCATTTCAGGTAGGGAGGATACTTCCACTGGCAAAGAAGACTCATCAGAATTTAGGGGCTCAATGTCTCCAGCTCCATCAGGCTCTTCCCACACTTCCCCATCTCAATTAATAGGATCTCATTCTTTGCCAATCAATGTTTTCCCTTTAACAGTAGACACTTTGCAGGACTGAGTTCAACTTGCATTTAATTCAATCACAGGATGAGTTTCTGCATTTCATCTCCAGCAATTTCAGCCCAGCAAGCTACAGGAGATAAGGGTCTTCTTCAGGGCACACATAGATGCTCTTAGATCATTTATGCAGTATTTGAGCTGAGAATTAGAATCCCTGAGCTCATTCTTTTCCTTCACCACTTTGTCCAGAGACATTAGGAGCAACCAACCAATGTCATTATATTCCTTGTTTTTCCAAAAATGTTCAAAAGTATCATACATAGAGTCACTTAGCTCTTTGCTTCTTTGGTTGATTAGGAGTATCCAATGAAGATAGATTGTGAATTCTATAAACAGTGCACTCCATGGACTATCAGTGTTCTCTTTTCTACCAGAAATAGACTCATTAGTGTTTTTCAGTCTAATCAGATTAGAGACCCAATTCCAGAAACCAAATCAGAGAAACTCATCCTTAAAATTCTGTTCCAGAACCAGTTTTTGTACCAAAATCTGTTTGTCAGGGTTCTCTAGAGGGACAGAACCAAGACGATATATAATATATATAGTTGATCCTTGAACAACACAGCTTTCCATTGCACAGATCCACTTATACATGGATTTTTTTCAATAGTAAATACAGTACTACCCAATCTGTGGTTGACTGAATCTATGGATGTGAAACTGTGGATACAGAGGGCCGACTATGGGACCCTCAGGGTCCCTGCAGATTTTTATATCCATGGTGGGTCTTGGAACCAATCCCCCAGGGGCACTGAGGGGGATCTATATCTATCTATCTATCTATCTATCGATCAATCGATCATCTATCTATCCTTTGATTATATATATATATATATATATATATATACTGTCTTCCGAAAAAAAAAAATATATATATATATATTCAAACAAAGACAGCAAATTTGTCTTCCTCCACTTTTCTATTCTATTCAGATCATCACAGATTGGATGATGCCCACACTCATTGCTGAGGGCAATCTTCTTTATTCAGACTACTGATTCAAATGACAATCTCTTCCAGAAACATCCTCATGGACACACTCAGAAATAAAGTTTTATCAGCTTTCTGGGAGTCCCTTAGTCCAGGTAAGTTGACACATAAAATTAACTATCACAGGCTGGGACATCTCACCTCATCCTCTCCTGCCCTCTGGGATCTACATCATTAGCTCCCTGGTTCTTAGGCTTTTGGACTAAGACTGAATTAAACCACTGGCTTTCCTGGGTCTTCAGCTTGCAGGTGACAGATCATGGGATTTCTCAAACTCCATAATTGTGTGAGCCAATTCCTCATAATAAATCTCCTTTTATATCCTATTGTTTCTGTTTCTCTGGAGAACCCTAATACATCTATTATTTTTCCTTTGCTATTCATGCACTTGGTGTCATATTTAAGAATCCATTGCCAAATCTGAGATCTTGAAGACTTATTGTATGTTTTCTTCTAAGAATTTTATAGTTTTAGGTTTCATATTGTTGACTGAAAAAAAAGGCACAACCTAAAATTTGATAATCATATTTTATTTGGTGGACTTACTCGGGACTTAAGCCTGGGTTACAGACTATCAGATAGTTCTGAGGGACTGTTCTGAAGAGGTAATGGAGGAGCCAAGAAATATAGGAGATTTGTTAAAAAAAAAAAAAAGAGAAGAAAAGAAAAGAAGAAAAACCCAGGGGGCCAGAACACCAAAAGACTAATGTTAATTAAAGAAAAACAGACATCTCAAGTTAATGAATTTAGTGCTTTTCTATGTATAGGAAGATGCAAGAGTCTGGGCTTACTGAAATTATTCCTTTGATATTACACCTTAACTATCTAGAGCCAGTACCCTGGGGTTTTTTTTGTTGTTTTTTTTTCCATTCTGAATCCCCTCAGGGTACACCACTGGTGGCTGCTGAGGCTGACAGCTTGGTGGTAGGCAACCTTTTTTTCTACATCCTGAATTCCCCTCAGGGTGCATCATCAGGGGCAGCTGCAGTGGCTGGTGGCTTGATAGCCACAATATCCTTTGTTTACTGAAACAGCAGGTGACCCTCTTTGTCCACAATATTTAGGTCTCTGTCCACTTTTAGTTAAATTTTGTAAGTGGTGTGATGTCATGGTCCGAATTCGATCTTTACGATATGGCCATTCGCTTGTCAAAGTACCATTTGTTGAAAATTTACCCTTTCTTCACTGAATGGTCTTGGCACCATTGTTGAAAGACAGTTGGTAACACACCACTGTAAAGCAATTATACTCCAATAAAGATGTTTAAAAAAAAAGAGGGCTTCCCTGGTGGTGCAGTGGTTGAGAGTCCACCTGCCGATGCAGGGGACACGGGTTCGTGTCCTGGTCCGGGAGGGTCCCACATGCCACGGAGCGGCTGGGCCTGTGGGCCACGGCCGCTGAGCCTGCACGTCCAGAGCCTGTGCTCCACAATGGGATAGGCCACAACAGTGACAGGCCCGCGTACCGCAAAAAAAAAAAAAAAAAAAAGAAAAAAGAAAGTTGACACAGACACATGATTTTAATACTGGACTGTCAATTCTTTTCCATTAATCTATATGTCTATGTTTATACCAGCACCACATTGTCTTGATTACTGTTTCTTTGTAGTATGTGTTATAATCGGGAAGTGTGTCTTCCAACTTTTCTCTTTTTCAGGATTGTTTACCTTTTTTTTTTTTTTTTGTGGTACGCTGGCCTCTCACTGCTGTGGCCTCTCCCATTGCGGAGCACAGGCTCTGGACACGCAGGCTCAGTGGCCATGGCTCACGGGCCCAGCCGTTCCGCGGCATGTGGGATCTTCCCAGACCGGGGCACGAACTCGTGTCCCCTGCATCGGCAGGCAGACTCTCAACCACTGTGCCACCAGGGAAGCCCTGTTTACCTATTTTGATCCCTTGCAGTTCCATATGAATTTACAATCATTTTGTCAATTTTTACAAAGTTTATGCAGATTGTAACATGTATCAGTATTTCATTCCTTTTTATTATTGAATAATATACCACTGCATAAATATATCACTTTTGTTTATACATTCATCCATTGATGGACATTTGGGTTGTTTTTTACCTTTGGTTATTGTGAATAGTGCCGCAAAGCATATTCATATCTAAGCATTTGTTTGAATACATATTTTCAATTGTTTTGGCTGTTTATCTTTTGTTGTGGAGTTAAAAGTGTTCTTTTTGTATTCAAGATACTTGGCCCTTATCAGAGACATATGAATTACAAATATTTTCTCCCATTTTGTGGGTTATTTTGTCCTGTACACAACATACAGTCAGTTCTTGTTTTGGTATCCACTCTTACTACCTCTGTCTTTTATTGAATTGTTTAAACTATTCATATTAATATTATTAATGATATAGTTTGATTTCTATCTTTCATTTTAATGCATTTTTCTATATGCATTATCTTTTATTTTTTGTTTATCTATTCCTCTTTTATTGCTTTCTCTTGTATCAAACAAATACTTTCTGGTGTAAATTTTTTTTTAATTTTCTCTTTGTTCTTTGGATTGCATAATACCTACTGATCTGTCTTCAAGTTCTCCAATTCTTCTGCCAGTTCCAATTGTAGATGAGCCTGTCTAATGTATTTTTCCTTTTAGTTACTGTGATTTTCAAATGTAGAAATTTCTTTTGGTTCTTTTTTAAAAATAATTTCTACTTTATTATTGTTATCCTAAATTAGATGAGACTCTGACTTCATAACTTTATTTTTTAAAGAAATTTTCTTTAGTTCTTTGGGCATACTTACAGTGGTACGTTAAAGTATTTGTTAAATCTGACATCACATTCCTCACATAGACAGTTTTTGTCACTTGCTTTCTTCTCCCTATATATGGATCACACATTCTTATTTCCTTTCATGTCTCATAATTTTTAAGCGTGGACATACAAGGTAATACGCTGTAGTAATTCTGTATACTGATTCCACGCCCTGCCCCCCACCCCCATCCCCCACTACGGGTCTTTTTTCAAAAAAATCTTTTTTGGTTTGCTTAATTGTTTTTTTGACTTGGATAGACTATTCTTGTGAAATCAATTTCCCTTCAATGTGAGGCCTTTTGTTCCTCAGCCTTGGGTGTGTACAGTCAAGCTGAATAACAGTGGATTTCCTTGGGCTCCCATTCAGTGACTATACCCAGCTATTAAGGCTGGCTGATTTCACTACTGTTTTCAACAATACCCTGGGGCATAAATTGCTAAGCAGACCCATCAATTCAAATTCAATCTCTTTTGAAGTGACAATTCCTGAAGTCAGTGTCTGAGATATGTTCTGACCCCTGGATGGCTCTTGCCAGCTGTCTCCTAGGTTTTCTCCTGCAATCTAGTTGGCCTATAGTTTAGCCTATATTTCCAATGCATCTACCAACATCCTTCCAATTAGCTTTCACTAAAACCAATACTGTTTTTGAGAATGTCCTTCAAGCTTCTCCACATTCTGTTGCAAATGAAGTCATTTCCTTTAGGAGAATACTGAAGCTCTCTGTCCTTATGGCCATCTGCTTCCCCAGACAAAATCTCTTGATTGGCTCTGGAGGTGAGTTTGGGGACAATGGTGCTCTTCTCTCTGAGTGACGCCCCCAAATTAAGAGCACTCGTTGGAGAGTGGCCAGTAGCAGGAGCTGAGTCAAGGATGATCTTGTATTCCTAGTATTTCCAGTGGTGTTGTTGAAGAGCTTCCAATGTATAAATAGGGGCTGAGTTAAAGAAGGGAGCTCCTATCTCTCAACCACACCCACCAATACTTAGCCTGAGCCACAGGTATCTGGGGTCAGGTGAGAAATGCTGACTCCCTACCCTTCCTGGGAAGGTAGCCCTCTGGGAATGAAGGGTAGAGGGAGCCCTGTGTTCTTGGCTGCACTAATCTGGAGTGAAGTTTTCATCTCAAAACACTGAGGAGGGGGAGGAAAGGGGCAGGTCTCAGTTCAAATACCATAGACTGATTCCTGGGTGAGCTAAGTTTGAGGCTTATAATATGATTTATCCTAGGCACAACTGTCTTCCTGGGGGGAAGAAAACCCAGAAGAACTTTGGGTAGCTGTAAGAGCTAGCATGACAATGTAAAATCAAGAGAAGGACAAAACCTTAAAATATTCAATTTTAAAATATTTAATATTTAGCCACTGGGTCATTTTTGAGTGTTACAGCAGCACAGGAGGTTAGGTGAGGGGTGTCACTGAAAAAGCAGAGGGTATCTCAAACAGTCTTGAAGTGCTTGGAAGATAGAGTCCCTTTGGAAGTAGAACCTTGCAAAGATACATCATACATTGGATATCACCATTGAGATTATTGAAACCTGAGGTGGATTGAGTCTAATTAAAGCTGCAATCCAGTCTTTACCCAGATCAGTCCTTGATTTCATTGACGTGATCTGCATCTCAGCTTTTTTGCTTAACAAATGAAAGGGTGAACCCTCTGGGAGACCCCCAGTCTCTACAGTTCTTTTATACACATTTACAAGCATATAATGAAAAATTATGAGAAGTTTGAGTGTAGGAAATGTGGCAAATACTCAGGATAAAGAGTGGAAAATAAAATTTTTAAATACTACAGTTGATTCAGATATTGAAATTAACAGACAAGGACTAAAGTAATTATTCATATGTCAAAGATAATGAAAGATTAACAAAATGGATGAAAATATGAACATTATCATTAGATACTGGGATCTAAAAAAAGTCAAATGGACATTTTAGAAGTTAACAAAGTAATATTGGTAATTAAAAACTCAGATGGGTTTAACAGCAGACTGGACGTAGATGAAAACAGAATTCGTTATCCCAAAGAAAGGTGAATAGAATGTATCCCAGCTAAAGTATATACAGAAAAACAAGTAGACAGAACAGAGCATAAGAAATAGGTGGGACACCATTAATGGAGTAAAATGCATGTAATTAGAGTGACAAAATGGGAGGAGAGAGAGCATGGGCCAGAAGCAATATGGAGAGACACAATGGTTGAAAATTTGCCAAACTAATTAAAGATATCAACACACAAATTCCAGAAACTCCATGGACCCAAAGAAAGATGAATTCACAGAAAATGACACCAATTTTAAAGTGCTAGAAACCACAAAGAGCTAATGTTAAAAGAAGGCATAAATAAGAACAATTAATTACCTTCAAAGAAGCAATAATAGGACTGTTGACTGACTTTTTAAAAAGAAACTGTAGAGTCAGAAGATAATGGGATTGTATATCTAAGTTGCTAAAAGATTTCTTAAAATTCCAACCTAGAATTCTTTATCCATATAAAATTTACTTCAAAACTAAGAGCAAAATAAAGACAAACAAAAGCTGAAATACTAGAATCAGAAAAACTGCATTACATGATAAACTAAAGGCAGTTGTGCAGGCTGAAGAAAAATGATCTAAGTTGGAAGGAATTTTGAAAGGGATGAAAAGCAGCTTAAAAAGATTTAAAAAAATGTTTTCCATCAACGTCACTTCTATGCAACATTGTACTGAAGTTCATAGCCACGGCAGTAAGGAAGGCCAGGGAAAGAAATAAAGGGAGTGAAGATTAAAAGGAATGGAATAAAGCTGTCTTTATTCATAGATATTATGATTTCATATGTATACAACTAATGAGAATTAAGAAATGGATCTAGTAAAGTTGCTGGTAAACAGTCAATACATGGTATTAATTGTATTTCTATATACCTGAAGCCAAAAATGGAAAAATAAAATTTGAAAAAAAACCACTATTTATAGTAGCATTTAAAAAAATCAAATCTCAGAAATAAATCTAATTAGATATGAGCAAAATCTCCATACTGATATCAACAATTTATTGATGAGATAAAATTAAAGCAAACCAGAAAAATAGAAAAGCTAACCTTTTTCATGTATAGTAAACTCTGTACTTTAAGATTTCACCTCTTCCCAAACTGATCTCTTTATATAACACAATCTGAATTAAAATACAAAGAGGGTGTCCAGTGATACTCTCTTCCTTTTATCTGGTTATACAAATGTGTTCATTTTATAATAACGCATCAAGGTGTACATACATGACTTGTGTTCTGTTACATATGTGTGTTAACTAATGAGACATGTTCATTAAAACACATAAACTATCAAAAAAATACAACGAGATTTTTTTTGGTGGAAATTGACAAATTAGTTATCAAGTATATATGGAAAAGCAAAAGGCCTAGACAAAACAAGAACAAAGTTGGAGGTTTACTGAATGAACTCACATAATAAATATAATCCCTATTAAAGGATACTTTAAAATGGCTAAATTAAGCTTATTATCAATGTGATAATTATCAATGTGATAAAAGTCAGAATATTGTATACTTCCAGTAGGGTACTGAATCTGAAGGGCCCTGAGGAAACTTCTTGGAGTGCTGGGGATGTTCTATAACTTGATTTGGGTGGTGGTTTCATGGTTGCATACATATGAAAAAAATAACAAAGCTTTCCTATTAAAATTAGTATACTTTACCTAATAAATGTATGCTATACCTGAGTAAAAATGTATAAAAAACAAATCTGATGTCAGTTAACACATATTTATTGGAATTTGATATTATATTAAGATAAGAAGCCACAAATGATATGTAGTAGAGCTTATGTTCTAGCCAAAATTTTTTAATATAATTACAAGATAAAATTGGAAAAAAATGCCTAAAAATTACCTAAAGTAATTTAAATTCATTATCCTTTGGATTAAATTTACTAGAAAACACTAGTTTGAATGATACCCTCTTCTCACCTAAAATTTTCCTCATCAGTAACAGGAGTTTTTAACTCTCCTTAGGGAATTTAATTTCTCATTAGAGAAATCTCTAGGTTACAATGGTGTTTATAATTATCAGTGAATCAAGAGCAATGTTTTTTGAGAAAGTTCACTAATCATTAGCCTCTTTCTGCTAATGTCTCTACAGAACTAGCTAATATAGTATTAACACTTTAAGCAATCTTTAGCTATTCCAGGAAATCACTCTGTATCTTCTCCTGATATCACCTAGGAATGGGGATCCAGGTTAGACTGGGTGCATTCTAAATTTAACTAAAATTTGTTACGTGTCTCACTTTTAACAATATCCACACAATAGAAATTCAAAAGGCCGTGACAATGTCCAACCTTCAAGTCTATCCTCCCTCTTATTCCCATCTGTTGAATTCTTCATAGTGCTTATATGCTAGTAAGAAGAGGCGGGGAGGAAGTAATAAGACAAGTGAATAAAATGATCGATATTCTGGGAGAGACCACAATCTAGTGGAAGAAATAGATGAATAAGAAAGAATTTTCATGCAGTTTAGAAATTGTTATAATTATGATATGCCCGTAGTACAGTAGCAATAAGAACAGTAACTATTTCTATCGTGGGCAAGGTGTGAGAAGGGGGTGGATATTTACTTATTTTGGAAACTATGCAACTAGCTACTCCTATCAGGTTTCATTTCTCTGTTGTTCCTGATAATAATTTAACAAATTAAACCTTTTCTCTCATCTATTCTCTTTAATCTTGCCAACTTTCGAGTGCTTCTTCCCTTGGAGGGGTATAAGACTGGAGGTGGAGAAACCAGCTAAGAGATAAGATGACGGTCTGAACTAAGGCAGTAAGGTCAGAGAGGAGACAATTTTAACTGATATTTAGAAGTATAAATTGATGACAGTAAATGGGAATGTGAGAGGTAAAGGTAAGGAAGAGGTCAAGGCTGACTATCATGTTTCTAGCTTTAGCATATTTGAGGACTCACAGATCCCTTTGAGAATTTTATGAAACTTGTAGAGCTTTTCTCCCAAGGAAGGAAAATCGATGTACACAGAACTTCACAAGCAATATAAAAAGATTCCGATTTCTCTGGTCTAGTAGGCATAGTGGGATCAGTGGTTTGAGTGTATGGAGCTGTTTTGAAATCCTGAAAAATCTTGGTTGATTGAATTTACAAACTCTCATTTAATTAAAAATTATAGAACTAGCCAATAAATCATTTTAAAATATGAATATACATTAAAATGCCTCTTTGCAAATAATATATACTTGGGGTCCATAATTATGACTATGCCAAATTTGAATGAATAAAAAATCCTAGCCATTCTAACATTTTGGTTTACATTTTACACAGAGAGATAAAATATTTTTCTCATACCTAACTAATATTTAATGTTTATTGAATTCCTATTTGCTATTTATTGTAGTCCTAGGTATATTAGATACAACCTCTCAGGAGCACAAAGATTAGTAAGATATAATATAAAGCACACAAATAACTAGAAAATAAAGATCAATATGATAAATATCATACAAGTGTGGCCATCATAGCTGTTTGGGAATGAAGAGACAGAATCACATACCTGTTTAGTGTCTTAACAGTTTTTATATAAGGTTTCAAATGGATGTCTATGGCCATTTTGCCTGTTTTAAATTACAAGTTTTTAGAGGTCAGAGACACTAGATTGCTTCATGTGTCTAATAAATACTTTTGGAAATGGTAGTGAGGTTTTTTAAAATCTCAAATGTAAGATTATTTACATAGAGGTGTGAGATTCAATTAACTTTTATTCTGTATATTCATTCCTTGCCTGGGATGTCTACTCAAGAAATAAGATGTGTGATAGTGTTTAATTAAAAATGCATATAAAATCATTATTAGTATAATTAAAAGAAGTAGAAAGCAAAGAGACTTTCCGTAAAAAAGTAAAATGGATATGTTTATGCAAACATATCTGTGATGACATTAAGGAAGATATGAGGTATTGAGAAAAATGTATCCCCTCCATTTAATCTATCGGATTGTCAGGCTCTTCCTTCCATATAATAGTACAGACTTGCAACATGATAATTTCTTTTCAATAACCAGCATCTCTGTTTTTTCTCCATCCTGGTACTTATGAAATGAGAACATCAGTTGGCTGAATGACAAAGAGACAAGCATGAGGAACTGAAAGCATACAACACTTCTAAATACATACTAAATACTCTTTGTAAACCACGTAAACTTGATTTTCTTCCATGTTTTCTATTTTTACTTTTAAATGAGAATAGTGACATTTTACTCATTTAACAGTGATTCTTTACAGAAGTAGAATTCAGATGACCATATTAACGGGTCAAGATAAGCAACCAAGTGGTTACTACTGTCTTGATTTCCCAGAATACATGTGAGTTTCACTAGCTTATAATTCCTAAAGAGTGGAGATCTTGTAGTACGCATGACTGCATATCATATATATTTATTTTTTATATTTTTACCTCTATAGAAAATAAAATAATAATTAAAAGCATGAAACAATATGGGCTTGAGAGCTTTGTTGTCCCTACAACAATATGTGTCACCCTGGGCTGGTCACAGAAATACATTTATACTTTTATACCTGATGTGAGGTAAAATTTAGAGGGTTTGGAAGTAGATGTAGAAATGGAAAAGGAAAATCACATTGTAAAAACAAAATTGGTATGATTTGACAAGATATTAGATATAATGAGTGAAGCAGAGTCACATTTCAAAAAGCTCTCCCCAATCCCACCCCAGCTCATGTCTACACCTTAGTTCTTTAAGATGTGTAGCAGTCAGGATATACTAGGTTATGTTGTAACAGCAATACCAAAATCTCAGTTCTTTAACACTAAACTAGTTTATTTCTTACTCATGCAAATTCTGCTGCAGGTCCCCATGACTTTTCAGGGCAATATTCTCCCTGTGGTGGCTAAGTATTTCAGGTTGCTTCTTTCTATTTTATGGCACAACCGTTTCAGCATGATGCTTCAGGGTCCATTTTGGCAGGTGAAGAAAGCATGACACACTGGCTCTTAAGTGTGTCAGCCCTGAAGTGATACATATTACCACCAGTCACAGTCAATTAACCAGCATTAGTCATGTGGCCCCATCCAATTTTCAAGGCTGGGAAATATAATCTTCTATATGACTAGGTAAGCTCAGAGAAGTGGAAATAATGGTGAGCATTAGTAATGTTTAGCTAGAATATAAGGAATTTGGTGGTTCTACACCAAGAACTTGAGCGAAATAAGATCTTGGTTTGGCCAAAAAGTTCGTTCGGGTTTTCTGTGCCAGCCTATAGAAAACCTGAACGAACTTTTTTGCCAAACCAATAATTACTTCAAAGGGAAAAAAAGATTAAACAATAGATGAATACAAAAAATGTGTAAGGGGTTTAAAATGCGGGGTACTATATGTTAATAATTTAAGGTAATCAACATTATTATGACACAAAATTTTCTAAGGAAAATGTACAGTGATGATAATTTTGAGTTTTGTCACTGAAAGTGCCCTATCAAGTTGAACATGCCTTTAGGCACAATAATCTTTAAGATTCTTTTGTAAATGTCAATCTTCCTGGTAAATATTTTCTCATGTAAAAATATCAGTATGATTATTCTGACTGTTGCATGATATATTAGCTATATTAGAAATGGAATAGAGCAACTCTTGGATAAACCCTGTAACAATCATCAGATATCAAGAAAGTGAACTTAAAACTTTCTGCTCCCTAGTGTCTTCCTCTCAACATTTGTCTCACTATTACAAATCAAAGAATTATGTGAACATCCTCAAATATACTTTCAAATGTTAAATTAACATTCATGGAAGAGGACATTTGCAGAGTATTTTGAGTTACTCAAGCTAAATAATTGCCAATCAACTACATTTTTAAAATTAAAAAGCTAATGAATCTTATGATGCCAGAGCAAAATTAAATATTTGATTCTTTATTTACACTCTTTAATTAAAAATTGTCCACCACTTTAAATATGTAGCTTTCTGTGTACCACCCAACAATATCAATAAAAATAATTCCCTCAACAAAGCTAGTAACTGCGCTGTCAAAGATAGGGTAATTGGAGCTAAATAAGAGAACTGTGTTTGTTTTGCTACAATTTAATGAATTGCATCGTATATTCCTTAATGTTACCCTAAAAAATGTGAGATAGAAGTGGAAACACAATACCAATTTAAATTATTTTGGACCTTTTCTACATATACCTTCATATAGGTTTTGCATTTATGATCATTCTCATTTATTCCTCTTTCTTTCTTCTTTTGTTTGCACAAAACAAAACAAATACTGGGCATCATCAACCCATATAGGAGCCTTGAAAGTTTTAGTAGCAAAAAAGGTACCAGCTAAAGGAAGAGAAATAACAGAATAAAAATAATGATAATTCCATTAAAGGAAAAATAATAGAAAAATAGCACAAAAATAGGATAAATGAAAAAACAAATAATAAGATATATTTAATCTCACATATAGAAATATTTACCTTGGAAATGAATGAGCTCTCTGTTTGAGGGAAAATAATCTCAGATGGAATCAGTGAACTACAGAAAAGAACACAAAGTACCAAAAAAGAACAAATATGTAGTATATAAATTCCATAGACCATTGAAAGTGACAAAATCAACAATGTCTTGTGGGGTTTATAACATACATAGAAGAAAACTATATAACAATAGCACAATGAGTATTGAATGGAGCCAAACTGTTTTAAGTTTCTTGCATTGTTCATTAAGGGTAATCATTTAAGGTAGGCTATAATAAGTTAAGCATGCATATTGTCATCTCTAGATTAACCACTAAAACTATTTTAAAAAGTTATATAGCTAAAAAATCTAATAGAGAAGGTAAAATGGAATAAACTAAAGTAATTGAGCAATTTTTTAAAAAGTAGGCAAATTGAAACAAAGGGACTAAGAGTAGATGGGAAATGTACAAAGGAATAGCAAGATGGCAGATGTAAATATAATTATAATAATAATTGCACTGAATATAAATGAGCTAAACACCAACTACCTGAATTTTAAAAATAACTATATGCTGTTTAAAAAAGAAATATTTTAATATAAAGATGAAACAGGTTAAAAGTAAAAAGATGGAGATATTTAATTCCACATATGAAGGACCTTTACAGGAATTGTCTTCCAACTGTAAACAATGTGGGACTTAGGTAAAATACATGAAAAATCTGTTTTTGACATTTGACCACAGGGAGCACAAACAGTGACCTCTAGAAGAAGGGAAACAAAGGAGTACAGCACTATAATTTCCCTGAGTAACTTCCTGGAGGCAATTTCCAAGTTAAAGTGCAGGGAGCTGAAACCAAAACAGGGCCCTGTAGTCTTGCTGAGTTGAAAAGACTGAGATCAAAACATGGAGGATTGCAAGACAGAATTTCTGAAGTACATTTTAGAAACGGGAGTTCCACGGAGAGAAAAAGAGAGTTCTCAAGATATACAGAGGGGTTCCCTCAAATCTTTGGCTGAATACTGGTCTAGGCTTGTACGTGTTGGATCTCCATAAGGATGAAGAAACAATCAGTGAAGTGTAGGCTGCACATTTCCTGAAGCTCATACAAAGGATGGAAGGAGTTTGTGTTCCCACAAACCAGAGCAGTGAGGCCTCATACACAGCGCATCAGGTAGAGCTCTCAGAAAGTTATTGCCTTAGAGTGGGGATAAATTAGCTCTATATTAAACGTAACCCTGGGTACTCCCTAAAATAGTATATAAATAAGCCTTGAAAATATAAAACTTCCTGACAAATATAACTGCCTGCCAGAATAAAACCCTATGCCCTATAGAGGAATTTAACAAAATCCATAACCAACAACGTAAAAATCACATTTAGTATCCAATTCAAAAAATGCCAGGCATTCAAGAAAAGAGAAAGTATAATCCAAAGAACAATCAATAAAAACAGTGCCAGAAATGAGAGAAATGATAAATGTAACAGACAAAAAGCCATTGCAAATATGCTTCATATACCCCAGAATGTAGAAGAAAATGCAAACATGAGGAATAAAGAAATGTAAGATTTTAAGAAGACCAAAATGAAACTTTTTTTTGCGGTACGCGGGCCTCTCACTGCTGTGGCCTCTCCCGTTGCGGAGCACAGGCTCCGGACACACAGGCTAAGTGGCCATGGCTCACGGGCCTAGCCACTCCACGGCATGTGGGATCTTCTCGGACTGGGGCACGAACCTGTGTCCCCTGCATCGGCAGATGGACTCTCAACCACTGTGCCACCAGGGAAGCCCCAAAATGAAACTTTTAAATGCAGTATCTGAAATAAAATAAATATACTGGGTGGGATTAGCAGTAAGTTACATAAAAGTAAAGAAAAGATTAGCAAACTTGTTGAAGACAACAATATATATAATCTATATTTAAAGAAGCATAGAGATAGAAAAAGGCAAAGAGATACAAAAAGGAAAAAGCAAGCAGAGCATCAGTAACTTGTGGGATGATAACAGATGGTTTAACATTCATGTAATTGGAGCCTCAGTAAGGGATGTGCGTGGGAAAGAAGGTTGCAGAAAAAAAATTGAAGAAATAATTGCCAAGATTTTTTTCCAAATATGATTAAAATAATAAGCTCCAAATCCAAGTTTCTTAAAGAACCTCATATAGACTAAATATAAAGAAAATCATACCAATACATATGATAATTAAATTGCTAAAAAAGCAGCAATAAAAACAAAATCTTAAAGGCAGCTAATTTTTTAAAAATTACATGGAGGGTAACAACAATAAGAATAACAGCAAACTTCTCATAAAAAACTTTGCAAGCCAGAAGACAATGGAGAAACATTATCAAAATATTGAAAGAAAAAAGCAACCTGAAGTTATATACTTATCAAAAATATATCTTAAAACTATGAAGGCGGGCTTCCCTGGTGGCGCAGTGGTTGAGAGTCCGCCTGCCGATGCGGGGGACATGGGTTCGTGCCCCGGTCCGGGAGGATCCCACATGCCGTGGAGCGGCTGGGTCCGTGAGCCGTGGCCGCTGGGCCTGAGCATCCAGAGCCTGTGCTCCCTAGCGGGAGAGGCCACAACAGTGAGAGGCCCATGTACCGCAAAAAAAACACCCAAAACTATGAAGGTAAAATATAGACTTTTCAGACAAATAAAAGCTGACAGAATTAATTGCCAATAGATGCCACTATAAGAATTATTAAAGAAAATTCTTCAAGCAGAAGGAAAATAATAGTAAATGGAAATTTGATCAAAACAATGATAAGTATCTATCAATACTAAAAAATATGTAGATAGTAAAAATGCTTCCAAATACATGAAGGAAACATATAACTGAAATGGTAAATAGAAATATCCTCAATTATAGTTAAAAATTTTACCATGTCAATCTTAGTATTTGATAGAAAAATTAGAAGACTTGAACAACACTACCAAAAGATTTATCTAATTGATATTTATACAATATTTCACTCAACAACAGCAGAATACATATTGTTTTCAAGTACAAACAGAATATTCTGCAAGACAGGCCATATTCTGGAACATTAAAGTTAACCTGACTTTAAAAGAATTAAAATCATATAAATAATATTCTCTGACCACACTTGGACGAAATAAGGAAATAACAACAGAAGGAAAATGCCTAAATATTTGGAATTTAAACAACACACTTCCATATAGTCTCTGAATCAAAGAAGAAATAACTAGGGAAATTAGAAAATATTTTGAACTGAATGAAAATGAAAATACAGCTTATCAAAATTTCTGAGATGCAGTACTCAGAAATAAATTAGTAGCATTAACAGCTCCTATCAAGCAAGAATAAAGTAATAAATCAATTACCAAAGCTTTCACCTTAAGAAACTAGAAAGAGAAAAGAAACTGAAGACAAATAAAGTAGATGTGAAGAAAAAAATATAATAAAGGCAGAAATAAATGAAATAGTAAATGGACATACAATAGAGGAAATCAATGAATCAAAAAACTGACTCCTTGACAAGATCAATAAAGTTGATAAACTTCTAGCCAGAATTATGAAGGAAAGAAATACAAAATACCAATATCTGGTTGAAAGAGGGTATATTAATATAGACACTGTAGAGATCAAAAAGAAAATTAGGGAATATAAGGATAAATTTATAACAGTAAATACAACGACTTAGGTGAAATAGACAAATTCCTTGAAATACACAAATTAAAAGGTCATTCAGATAAAATAGAAAACCTGAATTTATACGTACAAAATTAATAGAATACATCATAAAAAATAACTTTCCACAAATTATACTCCAGGGTATTATGCTACACTGTTGATCTATTGAACATTTAAGGAAGAAATAATAGCTATTCTACACAAAGTCTTCCAGAAAATACAAGAGGAGGGAAAACATCTCAAGTCATTTTATGAAGCCAGCAATAACCTAAAACTAGGTATTGCATTACAAGAAAAGAAGCTATAAACAATATCCCTTATGAATACAGATTCAAAATTATTTAATGAAACTAGTAGACTGAATCTACCATTATATTAAGGAGGTAACACATCATGACTCATTAGAAATTATGTCACGAATTCAAGGTTAACTTTCAAATTTTAATCAATTCTCCAAGTTAAGAGAATTGAGGAGAAAATCATATGCTCATCAAAGTATATGGAGAAAAGTTATTTGAAAATTTCAACACCAATACATGATTTAAAATTTTTTCAGCAAATTGGCAATACAAGAGACTTTTCTCAATGTCATAAAAGACAATGATGAAAAATGTACAGGCTATCTGTATGTTGTTGAAAGAATTAATGCTTTCACTCTAAGTTTAGAGTGAGAACAAGAGAAGGATATCTGATCTTATCACCTCTTTACAACATTATATTGTCTGTCCTATCCCGTTGAACAGGAAAAAAATAATAAAACATTCAGATTGGAAAAGGTACAAAACTCTCTATTTCCACTCAACAAACCCACAAAGAAATATTAAGGAATCTATGACAGTGCTACTAGGAAAAATTAATGAGCTTAGAACAGTCACAGGATAAAAAGTATGCAAAAATGAATTCTATAATATTTCTATATACTAGCAACAAACAATTAGGAAGTGAATGTTTAAAATACACCATTTATAATACCATTGAAAAACACACAATATTGGGAATTAATTTAACACAATAAGTGCAAAACCTCTACACTAGACAATATAAATTATTGCTAAGAGAAATTAAAGTAGACCTAAATAAATGGAGGAATATACTGTGTTTATGAATCAAAAGATTCAAGGTTATTAAGATATCAGTCATTCTCAAGTTAAATCTATAGGTTTAAAACAATAGTAATGAAAATTAGAATAGAAAAACTTTTTTGAGAACATGGTGAACATATTCTACAATATATATGGAAATGTAAAGGACCCGGAAGAGCCAAATGTAATTTTGAAAAAGAGCAAAGAGAATTTACACTTTCTGATTTCAAGACTTATTACCAAGCTTCTGGAATCAAGACAGTGTAGAATTGGTATAAATATGGACATGCAGATCAATGGAACAGAATACAGAGTCCAGAAATAGACCTACTCTATATTATCAATTGAATTTTGACAAAAGTGCTAAATAACTCAAAGGGGGAAGGACAATCTTTTCAACAAATGATGCTAGAACAATCGTTTATCATGTCAGAAAAAAATGGACATCAACCTTTATCTTGCATCATGAATAAATATTAACTCAAAATGTATGGTAGACCCAAACATAAGAGCCAGAAATATAAAACTTCTAGAAGTAAATTAAAGAGAATACCCTGTGACTTTAGGTTAGGAAAATAGTATATAAGACACTAAAGCATAAACAACAAACGTTTAAAAAAATAAACTGGATTTCATTAAAATTTTAAGCTTTTGTTCTTCAAAAGACACTTTAAAAAAATGAAAAGGCAAGCCACAGATTGAGAGAAAATATTTGCAAAACATGTCTGATAAAGGACTTGTATCCAGGCAGGACCGGCGACATAATTTGTGGGTCCAAGTGCAAAATGGAAATGTGGAGTCCTTAATCAAAAAGCAAGAGAAATATGCGATTAAAGGTACAAATATATAAAGTTTATTCCTTAAAAAAATATTCTATTACTTATTAAATATAATAGGGATAATTGTGGTTCTAAGTAGAACAAATTAAAATTTTAAATTATAAGAACAAATTTTATCATTCATCATTCATTTTATATCATGCAATGCCAGTTTTAAATGCAAACATAAGAGCATTACTTTTTTATATGAAATCATTGATATTTTATAGCTTATACATGTATAAATATTTGTTCTTATCAGAACAGTAGAAACGCTGCCTAAATTAAGAATTTTCATTATACTTACTGACATGTGCATGCTCTACCAACACTCTCTACCTTCAACTTACTGATTAGTAAAGAAGACCCTAAAGGGAAAAGAATGATGAGTTGGGAAACCATACTTCTTTTTCTTCTATAATCCTTTTCAGAGTAAGTGATAAACACAAAAAATAAATACATAAAAATGGTCAACACCATTCTTTAGTCATAGAGAAATATAAATTAAAATCCACTTTGAGCAATCACACTCTAGAATGGATAAAGTCTTTTTATTTATTTATTTATTTATTGGCTGCGTTGGGTCTTCGTTGCTGTGTGCGGGCTTTCTCTAGTAGCAGCGAGCAGGGGCTATTCTTCGTTGCGGTGCACAGACTTCTCATTGCCGTGGCTTCTCTTGTTGTGGAGCACAGGCTCTAGGCGCGCAGGCTTCAGTAGTTGTAGCTTGTGGGCTCTAAAGTGCAGGCTCAGTAGTTGTGGCACACGGGCTTAGTTGCTCTGCGGCATGTGGGATCTTCCCGGACCAGGGTTCGAATCCGTGTCCCCTGCATTGGCAGGCAGATTCTTAACCTCTGTGCCACCAGGGAAGCCCCTGGCTAAAGTCTTAAAGACTGACAAAACTAAATATTGGTAAACATGTAGAATGAATAGAACTCTCATACACTGTTCATGAGAATGCAAAATGGTAAAGCCACTTTGTAAAACAGGATCACTCTACAGGAAGATATAATAATTCTAAATTTGTACGCAACAAATGACAAATCTTCCTTAAAATATATTAAGCAAATGTCAACAGAACAGAAAGGAGAAATAGATCAATCCACAATTTCAATAGGAGAGTGTAGTCTAATTATATTTTAGATAGCAAAATATACGAAAAAAATTTAGACAGGATATAGAAATTTTGAGCAACATGGTTAATAAACTTCATGTTAATGTTATTATAGATCATTGTACTCAACAACCGCAGAATGCATGTCCATTTCTAGCACCCATAGGATATCAAAATTGAACATGCATTGGGCCATTGGCAAATTTCAATTTCAACAGAGTTTGCTGCCTGACCATAGCAAAAATTAAGCTAGAGGTCAAGAAGAAAACAATGCTCAGAAATTCTTATATGTGTGAGAATTACAAAATGCATATCAAAATAACACCTAGGTCAAAGAATAAATCATACTGAGTATTAGATAATACTTCCAGCTAAATGAAAATGAATATAGAATAAAACATGTGCGATCCAGTTAAATACATGCTCAAACTGAAATATTTAATTTAAAATAATATTTTAGAAAATAAAAACCTAAGAGGTGATCTCAATAATTAAAAAATAACAACAAATTAAACTCAATGAAAGTATAAGAAAAAAATAAAGATTACACCAAAAATAAAAAGGGGAAAGAAATTTAAAATTGAGATCAACATAGTCAAAGGTTTTTTGGGTTTTTTTAAAGCTGTTAAATTGTACAGGATCTGATGAGACTGATCAAGACTAATATGGAGAAGGCACACATAAACAATATAACAAATACAAAAGGGGACTTTACTACAAATCTCATAGTTATTAAAAAATCACAATGTAATATTGTGAACAACCTCATGCCAGTACTTAAAACGTTTTGATGAGATGGACTAAGTATCAAGCAAATACATTATAAAATGGATGCAAGAATAAATAGAAATTACAAATATTGCAATACATATTGAAAGGATTGTTATATAACTTGAAACCTTTCCCACAAAGAAAATTCCAAGCCTAGATGTATGACATGATGAAATTTATCAGATATTTAAGGAAGAAATTATTTTGATCTTACACAAATTCTTATGGGGAATAAAAAATGAAGAACCTCTCTCCCAACTTGTTATATTATGTCAGCATCATCTTGATAACAAAATATGACAAGCAAATCACAAGTAAGGATGAATTATATACCTCTGTCTCTCATAAACATTAATGCAAAGATTCTAAACAACATTTAACAAAATGAATTCAGTAATATATAAAAAGGATAATACCTCATAACCAAATTGTTTTCTTCCAGGAATCTAAGATTGATTAAACATTTAAAAACCAATGTAATATACCACAATAACACTTTAAAGGAGAAAATCACATGAACATCTTAATGAATGCTGAAAATATTTAACAAAATATTACACTTATTTGTGGTTTTGAAAAATTCTTGAACCAGGAATTGAATAGAACTTCTTTAATCTTATAAAGGGAAGCTTCCAAAACTTACAGCAAACGTTATACTTAATACTGAGATGATTAATGTTTACCTTTGTGATCTAGAAAATACAAGCATACCTGTAACAACTACTACTGCTCTTTTTTTAAGATGGACATTCCAAAATATATGAAGTTAAAGTAAATAGACACATTTTTAATGTACTAAGATATTAAGGACTCTGCTCCCAGAGCATTCCCTTAGTCAACTATACTAATCTTGAACAGCAAATTGAAGGTCCTAACCAATGCAATAAGGAAAGGAAACGAAATAATATTAAGTAACCAGAAAGGAAGAAATAAAACTCTCATGCTCTATGCTAACAATGAATATGTGGTAAATGCAAAATAATCCACAAATTAGTCATTGGAAGCACACTTACGGTTTCTGCATACAGTGCAGTTTTTAAAAATTTAATTCTACATAGAACCACAAAACAGAAAACTTTTTATAGAGATATGAGAGAGATGATTTACCATCATATCAAAAAAGATCAAATATCTTGGGGAAAAGAACCATTGAAAACTGTAGAAGACTTCTATGCAGAAATCCATAAAGTGTTATGAAGATAAATCAAAGAAAACCTAACTATATGGAGGGATATCATGTGGTCATGAATTGGAAGATGCAGTATTTCAAAGATGTCAATTCTTCCTGTATTGAGATTCATTGCACTTTCAAAGAAAACCTCAATAGGGAGATTGTGGAAATTAACATGTTTCTAAAATTCAAATGGATATGTAAAAGACCAAGAACAGCCAAAAACCAATCAAAAAAGAACACCAAGTTTGAAGAATTTGCACTGCAAGATAATGAGATTTACTAAAAGCTGCATCAATTACAATTTTGTGGTATTGTTGCAAGGGTAGACAAATAGGCCAATGGAACAGAGTAGAGCCTAAAACTAGACCTGAATACATATGGACCATTGATTTATGACAAAACTGACACTATTGATAAAGGAAAATCTTTTAAATAAATGGTGCTATGTTAATAAGATATTCATAAGGAAAAAATGAAATTTAACATCCAAATCTCAAACTGTAGACAAAACTCAGTACCCAAATGGATTGTATATCTAAATGTGAAAGGCAAACAAGAAACTTCTGGAAGATAACAGGAGCAAATATCTTCAGGTATTGAGATACGGTAATATTTTCAATTCATATATACATACGTACACACAAGAATATATATTAAAAGAACAGTCCTTTGATGTGCATTTTAAATTTATACATAGTCCAATTTTATTTATTGTCTTATTGCCAGTGCCTGTGGTGGCAGATCCAAGAAATCATTGCCAAATCCAATGTCATAAAGCTTTCCCTGTATTCTTCTAAGAGTATTATAGTTTGAGCCCTTATTTTAGGTATTTGACACATTTTGAGTTAATTTTTGTGTATGGTGCAAGGTAAGGTTCAACTTCATGGTTTTGCATGTGGATATGCCATTTTCCCAACACAATTACCTGGAAAAACTCTCCTTTTTGCCACTCTTGGCACCTTTGTGGTCAGAACAATTAAGATCTAGTCTCTTAACAACTTTGAGGTTTATAATACAGTATTGTTGACTATAATCACTAGGCAGTACATTAGATCTCTAGGTCTTACTTATCTACTGGTTGCAAGTTTGTACCCTTAAACAAAATTTCACCAATCCCCCCACCCACCAGTCACTGGTAACCACCATAGAATGTTTTTACAAGTTTGGCTTTTTTAGATTCCACGTGTAAGTGATGTCATACAATACTTGTCTTTCTCTCTCTGACTTACTCTCACTTAGCATAATGCCCTCAAGGTCCTACTTTTTGTTGAGTTGAGCTACAGTTCCCATTAACCCTGTGCATTTCTATTTATTCTGATGATAACTGAAGAATCAAGATTCTGTTTTTTTGTTGGTTTTTTTTTTGCGGTACGCGGGCCTCCCACCGCTGTGGCCTCTCCCGCTGCGGAGCACAGGCTCCAGACGTGCAGGCTCAGCGGCCATGGCTCACGGTCCCAGCCGCTCCGCAGCATGTGGGATCCTCCCGGACTGGGGCACGAACACGCGTCCCCCACATCGGCAGGCGGACTCTCAACCACTGCGCCACCAGGGAAGCCCCAAGATTCTGTACTTTTAAACAAACTGTAGAAATTACAATGCTGATGACTATCTACCCCTGAAAAGCCAGGCAGTCTAATATCCTCATCATTTGTACTTATTCAAGTTAAAGAGAATATTTTACATAGAAATATTTTCTTGTCACGAATGAAGAGGTACAGAGATATAATTAAAAGCTGAACAACTACATTTTATCACAGCTACCCAATGTGGCCATTTCTGTAAGCTTCTCCAGAATTACGGAAGATCTGAAACACATATAAATGCGCGCACACACACACACACACACACACACACAGAGAATTTTTCAGTTGGTCTGTTGAGAAGTGAAATGCTTTGGGATTAGAGGGAGATGAAAATTCAAAGGAAGGTAACATTGCAATATCTCAGGCAACTTGTTCATGCATTTGATAAGACTGATGTCTTGCGGAAGCTGAGAATAGGACTATTGTATAACTTGATTACTCAAACTGATTCATGGATTGAGCAATGTTGCCAGGGCACACACTTTTCTGTGTGATGCTTATTAGATATTCCAAAATCCATTCCACTTGTGAAGCAGAAGCCACACTTTACTGTTCTTTCTGAATAGATAAAAATTACTAATGTCAGGGGTTGAGTTGGTATATTTGAATAATGATCACACCAAGAGGTTTGAGGTACATCAGTTTATTGTGATAGTATCATCTTCATGACCATGCTGTGATGTGTAAAACAACAGAGAAGACAGTCTCATATATTTGAAAGCCATGGTAAGAGGGAACATGGCATAGTCACCAAATCTCAGAGCATGCAACTCAGCCCTCTTTTACTTCCTCAGACACTTGGGTTTTAGAAGACATGGGTTTAGGTTATTATAGGACCTAAGGTTTTCACTAAGATTCTAATCCTAAATTTGTATACCTTTATACTGCACACTAGATAAATTAATAACAAAGCAATCAGTTCAGGCCTCCCAATTTGTTCAAAGCAGTGGCTACCAACCACAAATTAGCTAGCTGTGCTTGGGAACAATGATTGATCATCAAGGTCAGAAAAGAGAACTGACATTAATATGACAAGATGGTCACACAAGTGAACAACAGCACATGTGTGGTGAGAGTCAAAGCAGTAATTCCTACTTAGGAGGCTTTCTCTTCCAAAGGGGACAATAACATGCAAATAAGTAACAAACCTGCATAGCTCACAAATCATAGGTTGTGTTGATTATGGGCACAAAACTTCCACAAAAGTAAACAAAAGCTTTTTAGAAGTAACAAGACCTCTGTCTGCAATATTTTGCAATGTCCCTGGACTGACCATAAAAGCTTGCAACTACAGAGGAAGTGATTTGGGTTGTTGGTATAGCAATCTTTTATTGAGTGCCTAATCATATTTTAGGCAGTGAATATGTTAGCACACTGACTCCAGGGAAGTGGATTTGATTAATTCTGGTTTGGCAAATCTGAGAGAGCTTTAGAAAGGAGTTGACATTTGTGCTGAGCCTTGAAGTATAGGCAGGGATTTCAGGGAGTGGTTTCCCAAGCAAATGGCATATCTTTAAAAAAGACAGAGTTGGGAAACAATGAGCATGTTCAGGAGGGGGGTGTGATCAGAACTGTGCCTTCAGGGGTTAACTTTGAAGGAATTTGAAGGGTAGAGGAAGAAATTAAAGACCATGAAACTACCTTTTTTAGGTATTAAACATTTTAAACACTCTACAATATTTTCATTGAGCTTTTACTATATCTACAGATGATAGATTCATATTACGTCAAGAAGAGGGGATTTTAGCATTCCTATAATCTTGAGACTGATCTATTAATGGTCATAGAGAATTAGTATAATCTTTTTCTACAAAATTTTCTTTGATGTCATGTCACAAGACTAACAAACGTTTGCTGGGCCATGCAGAGACAATGGAACATAGGGGGTTTTAACAAACAGACTTTGCTAGGCTCCTCCTTGTCTACCATACCTAGTTCATAGTATAGTTACCTACGGTGATAGCTCCCTTTCTGGAACAGGTCCTCTATCTATGTTCTTTGAGGCAGTTAGGGGGAAGGTCAAAGGTTCTTCCTGAGTATTTTGGGCCTTGATTGCTTTCAGCTCAAAATAATCCACATGCCAAAGAGACACTTTGGGGTGGCAAATTTTGCTCCCCTACATGGGCATAGGAAACTGAGCAGGTATTTTTCAGAAAAGAAAGGGATATGATTTATCTTATACTGCCTAATAAAAACCAAATTAATAAAATGAATGTATCCAGGCTGGTGGAACAATGTATTGAATAATAATGTTATCAAGCTTGGTCAAATCTGCATGGGTGGTTTATAGCTGTGGTTTCCAAGCTACAGGCAACTATGCTCTATTATTCATTGCTGAATGCTACACTTCAAGAGTATCTTTAAACAGCACCTTTTGCACTACCTTTCACATTGTCTTCTGTAGACTGTAGTAAGTGCTAGGATTCATGTAAGTAGGAAACCTATGGAGGGAGCCAATGGAACAGAGTCAGTTTGTTTGCCGGTCCTGCCCCTAATGTTTGTGAGGCCCAGGGTAAAAGTAAAGGTGGAAGTACATATAACATATACCTAGATATTTAAAATATATAAATCAAGATACTAAAATATCAAATATTAAATAAAATATGTTGTACTCCCCTATGTTGACAAATACACCTGCATAAAGATCTGGAAGAACAGGCTCAAACAGAATATTTGGACTCCTTGGAGTTCCATGTAAGAATGTGCCAGTGTGGGTGAAAAATTTTCATGTTCATCTTCCCACCACCAGCTATATCCAGCACTTGAGGGTCCTCACACGTGAGAGTCTAAATATACAAACAGGGTTTCCCTGGTGGCGCAGTGGTTGGGAGTCCGCCTGCCGATGCGGGGGACGTGTGTTCGTGTCTCGGTCTGGGAGGATCCCACATGCTGCGGAGCCTGGGCGTCCGGAGCCTGTGCTCCGCGATGGGGGAGGCCACAGCAGTGAGAGGCCCACGTACCGCAAAAAAAAAAAGTTAAATATACAAACAGACAATGGCCAGACCATACATGGCAGTAGAACACTAATCCACAGCCTCTGCAGCAGTCAGCCCAGAATGGTCAGTACTTGATTAATAACTGCCAGCTTCCCTAAGTTTTGTCTCCACTTCCTATTCAGGACCAGTTAGAGAAAGCCAAATATGCTCCCCAAGCCAATCACATTGGATGCCCTGCTTCTAATTAACACATCTAACACTTTCTCATACCAATAAGCTCCCATCAGAGCACACCTGAAATCTTTCTTTTTTTCAGAGATAAAGCATTGCCACTTCTTTGCCTGTCTTTGAGTTACTGCCAAACATTAGTGAAGGTAGGTGATGCCCTTGCTATATAGCAGGTGCTGAATAAATAGCCTCCGTTCTCACTTGAGTTAACTTCATTTATTTTCACATGTGTGTATGAGTGAGGACACTCCAGCCTGCAAAACAAAGCTTCACCTATACCTCCCACAAACAGTGGCCTTGTAGCCACTGCTTGGGACTCAGAAAGACCCAAGAAAAGAGGCCTGATTAGATTATGAAAGTGGATTGAATACCATTGGAGCAAGGAATTCTAGGGTCTTGAGTAACCTGAACAGTCTAGAAAGAGACGGCACATATTCCAAGTGAATACACAGTTGGTTCTGCAGACCACCCACCCCGTGGAAAGAGTAGCGCCAGGGCAGGGTCCTGAATCCAGGGCAGGGGGCTCCTTTTGCCTAAGTCTAAGGACGATACTGGTATAATACCAACTATTTTGAGCCAAGGTCTCAACTTGAAATCTATCTAAATTTTAAAAAATATGACTCCCCCCAAATAGGAGTTAGAAAACCTCCATAGTGCTTTCTTGGTGTCCTGTGCTACTCTCTATTCACAGCATTTATACTCTTTTGTAAATTGCATTTGCTTGCATTATATACCTTTAAGGCAGGCATCTTATTCATCTGTGTGCCCTGAGGGCTAACACAGAGTCAGAATTCAATTAATTATTATTTGTTCACAAAAAATGATCAACTATATGTAAAAGCACAACAATTTTTCCTCTCATCATTCAAAGAATGAGATGGCTAAATATTTATTTGGCTTTACTAGATTCAAAGTCTTACTCCCTATGTTGGAGAGAAACTGGCAATTTTAAATGACTCCTTTACTGCCATAAATTCTAATATTCAAAGCTTGTTGCAAAATATGTCTGTGTTTTGAGCGGGAAAATGTTTTCCACTGTTTTTCTCTGGCTGGAGAGTTAGGGGAAAGTCTGAGAATTCTGAAAGGGGTGACATAATCACATTCTGAGGACTTTTAACTTTAGCTGTAGGTTTTAAATTGCATTTTTATATTGTAAGGCAGTGCCTAGGGAAGAATTGGCCTGATAGATGCAATATAAGTGACAAATATTTTTAAAAAACAGCTCTGGAGCCTGATAACAGGATTTCTACTATTTTGTTGTTGTTTGATTTTGTGTTGTTTTGTTGTTGTTCTCATTGTTTTCAGTAGGGATTATCTTCAGGACAATTTAAATCTAATTTTTATTGAGGCACTAAGTACACCAAAGCTCTTCTGCAAACCAACTGATTACAAGTTAATTTTACATTTTCCTAGAAAGTAGGGCAGATGCCTCCTAAGGAATAGCAGCAGGCTTTCACTTTAATCACCTGTGAGCACTTCCCATGGCTCCATTTGGAATTTTATGGAGAATTACAAAAGTCCTGGCAATGATATTCCCATGGCAATAGAGAAAAATGAAACCACCCTTGCCAATTTTGAATCTTGGCTGGAGCTAAGACATTAGCATTTGGAATCAACGGTATAGCATGAAGGAGAAAAAAAATGCCTGATAAGCAGCTTCCCATTATTCCAGAATCATTGTGAACAGAAAATACAGAAAATTCCACGTGAATGGATTGGAATGTTCTTGCAGAAATAATGTTTCTGTGGGTTATTTCCTTTTTCAAAAGGTGTAAAAAATGTACCTGGACCTTGCTGATTAGGAAAGAACTTCCACAGAAAGAAAAAACACCTCTTTTATGCTCTGTAAAATATGCATGCTAGGTCTTCATTTATCTTGAAAAATAAATCTTCTCCTGTTAACTGGTAAAGAAACATGGATTCCCTCCTTTATTGAACTCCCTGAATTGAAAGGAAGCCCAAATATCTACAGCTATAATATACAGCTTCAAATGGTCATTCAGTGTAAAGGATAATTGTAGCTTCATAAAAGAGTTATTCGCTAAGTTGTACACTAAGAGATCATAGAAATGCTTACTAAAAGGAAAAGATTTCTTCATCTCTCTCTTCCCCAGTATCTCACCCTTCCTATAGATGAAATATCTGTCACTAAGAGAATATGTAATTTCCTTAGCATTGAATTTCCAGACTTTAGCCCTCCATGGGATTGCTCGATTCTTCTTGAAAGCAGGTGAAAATATTCATTGTAATAGAAAAAACTTCCTCGATAACTGCAAAAAAAATAACTGCAAATGATGTTTAAGAGAAGGGAACCATGTTGGCTCACTGATTTGCTGAAAAAATGCAAGACTTTAATAAATAGATCTGGCTTTTTGGGCTAACACTGATGCCATATAACTATGTGAACCTGGGAAAAATCATGTACTTTCTGTTTCTCAGTTTCTCTATTTTTGAAACCTTGACAATACAAAGTTGTCAAGGTTTCAAAAAATTTAGAGTGTAGTTATAAGGAGACATGAAATAAAATTATTATTGTTGTTTGCCTTCCTCTCAAGAAAACACTATGCAAATCCAAAGAATCAGTAGAATATAAAGAATGACGCACTGAATCTCTGTAATAAATCTCTACAGTTCCAAAGAGGCGTGCTTTTCCTATACAGCCAGATAAGAACACCAGCACATGTTATCCTAAATATCATTATTTTTCCATTAATAGCCTATAGTGAATCTATCATTTGATATTCTTTCTAAACGATCTTGAATTTATTTCCTTTCTTTTTTCCTTCTTTTCTTCTTTCCTTCCTTCCTCCCTCCCTCCCTCCCTTCCTTCCTTCCTTCCTTCCTTCTATTCTTTTGCTGTTCCTATATCCTTTCCTTCCAACACTTACTGAGGACCCAGTATTATTCGAGGCAATAGAAAAATACAGAGGAGAAAACAATGGAATTCTAGAAGGCTTAAAGAAAATGAAATATGTTACAATAGGAAGCTACAAGTATTTTCACTTGACTGTATCTAAGGGTATAAAAGGAAGAGTGATAAGAAATGAAGCTGGAGAAATAGGCAGGGGCAGATCAAGGAGGACCTTACATACTCTCTACAGGGGTTTCTATTTTATCCTATAGGTGACATAGAGCTAGGGAAGAATTTAATATTTTTGAACATTTTTATTCTGTCAACTGTGAGGGGAAAGGTAAGGTGAGTAAAAACCTTTGGTAGGAAAATCAGTTATGAGAGTGTTTCAAGAACACTGTTGAAAGATGCTAAGCGTGTGAAACCGAGATTGCTGCACTGGAGATGGTGAAGAGGGGTCAGAGTTGAGATACATAGAAGGAAGAACAGAAGGGATGGATTGACTGTACGTAGGAAGTGAGAAAAAGGGAGAATTAGGATGATTATAAGGAGAAGGTGCAGTTTGGGGAGACAACGAATTCACTTTTAGACATGTGTAATTTGATTGTGAGCCCTTTGTAAGGAGAGAGCCTGTAAAAAGATAATATCTCAGTGCTTTCACATATGCTGTTTCCTCACCCTGAAAATTATTATTATTATTATTTTTTGGCCATGCCACACGGCCTGTGGGATCTTAGTTCCCTGACCAGGGGTTGAACCCATACCCCCTGCAGTGGGAGTGCAGAGTCTTACCACTGGACCACCAGGGAAGTCCCCTGAACATTAATTCTTAATTTCTTGGTTTGGTTAATTCTTCTTTACCTTTTAGGTCTTACCTTAAATATTATTGCTCAAAGAGGTTAAGTGCTCATTTATTTGCTATCATAGCATTCTGTAATTTTCACTCCTAGAACTCCTAATTCTTCATTTATATTTATCTGTATCAATATTTAGCATTCACCTCTTCCAGGAAATGGTAGAACCCATGAGAACAAAGGTAATGCATCTGTATTCTTTTCTGCTATATCCCCAGAGCATAGAACAGTGCCTGATGAAGATAAATGATTCTTTTTGGGTTTTTTTTTACTTTTTTATTTTTTTATTTTTATTTTTTAAACATCTTTATTAGAGAATAATTGCTTTACAATGGTGTGATAAATGATTCTTAAATGACTAAGTCTGAGCTTGGCTTTAGGGGAGAGCTCTGCCTAAAGGTGGAGTTGTACAAGGTATTAATATAATTACTGATAGGAAGTTGACCAAACAAAGCCATGAGGGTGGATGGAATTGCCTAAATATTATGCATAGAATGGCACAAGCATACAGTATGAAGGAAATTAGAAAGTAAGTTCCATGAGATAGGAACATTGACTTGTTCACTTCTGTATCTACAGAGCTTACAACAGGATCTGGGATATATAGAGCAGTCACATATTTGTTGAATGAAAGAATGAAAACATGAATGAAAAACATCTATATTTAAAGGCCTGAGAGCTCTTCACATATGTGGACTTAGTTATGATGCTCCCCTTACATCTCCTTTCTCTGTGCAAAAATTCCCAGGTTTCCTCTACCACCCCTCCCATATAGTTTACAGACCTTTTACTTCCTCATCCCCTGTCCTGTCAAAAGACCATGTCACTCTTAAAAGGCATTTCTCCAACAAGTGAATCCAACATTCACAATGTGGCCTGACCAGTGGAAGAAAATAAACTCCTTTATTGTGGACCTTACACCTAGGTGAATGCAGACTAGTTCACAATTTTCATAGCAACAACACATCTCTCACATTCACTCTTCGTCAACAGAAGCATCCGTTTTACATAAACAGCTCTTAAGGAGTTTTATCCTTCTCCTATACTTTGCAGTAAATTTTTACTATATAGTAGAATTCATCACTGTAGTTTTGATTTCTCATTTCAGCCTGTCAGATTTTTTTCTATTAAATCTTGGTTCTTTATTAGTATTCTGTCAAGCTATGTCATCCACAAATTTGATAAGCTTATCTATGTTCTTTGTCTTAATTAAGTCTTTTGATAAAAATGGAAATGATTAAGTTCAATATCCAAGCGCTATAATTCTCCACTAGGGACAAACCCTCCAGATACAGATCCCATCTATGAACCAATACTCTTCATGTATATTATGAAGTCTCCTAACTCACATCTCTTTAACTCCACATTTCTCTGCATTGTAATTCCATTCAATTTCTATGTAATAAACAACTATTATTTGCAAAACAATATTATGGCCAGAATATTATACCAGTATAGTATGTGAATTTTTCTTCAAAATGTGGCTGAAGTCCTGATTCACTATGTCTATGGCATCTTCTTAATCTACAAACCTAAAAATAATGGCATATTTAGTTGCACTTACATCATAAGACCCTAAACCCTATCACTTGAAAATCTTGGATCTTCAGTTAAGTATTGCTATCGACATATGCCACATATACATAGAGCATGTGCTCTGAGGAGAGAGCACATATAATATAATAAAGCTTAACTGACTGAGGTGTATTTCACCTTTTTTTTCCCATGTCAGGATCATGACACTCTAGTGAAGTAGTTAAAAAAAAAAAGTCAATAGGGCTCAGAAAGGAAAGTAAAAGAATAAAGATGAACAATCACCTACTGTATCGTGTTGTCTAGGATCTGCCCTGAGTAACACAGAGTCAAACCAAAAGGATGGCCATCAAGGAGTCCTTTGCTGAAAACAGACCTCTAAATTTAATAGAGTCCATTAGAGTATCTGGTTAGATTTATCTCAAAGGATGGATATTTCAGAAAGTTCCTCTATGTACTGTTTTTCAGAAGAGTAAAGGCTATCCTTTGCAATGTTGGACTTCTTTTAAAGAAGCTTTATGGCATGGTCTTAGTTACATATTCTTTTTTTTTTAATGTCACTGAAGCAGTATTACAGGTCTGATTATGAAAGAAAATAATGAATGGTTTTAGAAAGTACTAGGGAATTAGAGGAGAAATTATATTAAAGAGGAAGCTGTCTATTTCAGTAGAGCTTACCACTTCAGTTTAGATATAATGTTTAAAATATTTGTCAATTAGTTGACAATAAAGTAGAATAGAGAATGTTCCAGAACTTCTAGGTAGTGAAAAGAACTAAACTTTATCTTTCTCACCTCCCACCTAAAAAACTTGGTTCAGCCCTTTGCCATTACTAGTTTTATGATGAAAACAGAAACCAAAACTGTTGTAGAAGCAGAAAACTTACTTTTATGCTTGAATGATCATCTCGAATGATTATGCAAATAAAATGACAAATCTACCATTTTTATTACTCTAGCTGTACCTTGAATCTGCAGGATTGTTTCTCAGATGAGAGTTTAATGGCAACTCAGGTTACACCCACTTTCCTTGTAGCATGTAAGAAGGAGTCCTGTATTGGGAAGTGTGAAACCTAGGTTCTACCTCCTCAGGTCATAAGGTCATGACTCTGAAGATGATTAAGCCAAGACCTCAACAGAGATCATTCTTCATGTAGCTGAATGCAAGAAAGGGCCTCCACCCAAGAACTCTAAAGACTTTCAATATCTATGTCGAAAATACCTTTGACACATAGGTCTAACTTACTCTTTTAAAATGAAACAAACAAACAATTATTATAAGAAGTGTTCTATTGAAACTATGTGTGAAACAATACTAAGATTTAATACTTACATGTAGTGTTTAGTATGTCAACCACTGCACATATGTTAGCTCTTCTAATTCTCACAATAGTTCTATAATCATTCTCATATCACAGACAAGGAACGTGAGACATAGAAAAGTTATTCAACTTTCCTAGGATCACATAGTCTGTAAGTGTCCGAGTCAGGCTATAAATCAAGGCAAAACTGACTTTAGACCCCATGTTCTAAAACTACTAAACTATATTGCCTCTTAATGTGTGACTTAGAAAAAGATTAGGCTTCATTAAAATCAACCACTAAAATACTGTCCACTATTAAATAAGTTGTAACACAATTGCTGATGGGAGGAGAACTGGAACTTTCTACAGTAGGTAGTAGTCACAGGAAAACTGATTTTTTGTGTTGTTTTCTGTTCTGACAGTGGAAGATATATATGTGTTTACCTTGGCTTCATTCATATATACAATGTCACTTGGCTTCTTTCTATATATAGGTCATGCCACTGAAGATGTTTTCTATGTATAGAAGGAAGCCAAGTGATATTGTAAAATCTGATTGGAGAAGGCCAGGTTGAGCTAACCAAGTTCTTGACTGTGTAAAGAGAAGGCAGCAACTCAATTAATATAAAAGAAAGAATGTTAGGACTGATGTTTAATGCATATGTGTGACTGTGGAGAAACATTTTCAAAATTGGATAATTTCCTCAGAATATCTAATTGATAATAGTTTTATTTTCAGAAGGCCCATGTCTGTGCATAGGCACTCTCTTTCTTTGAAATTTGTTATGTATCTGTGCTTATCCACTCTTTAAATTTAAATATATTTGACATATAACATTGTGTAAGCCTAAAGGTACAACATGTTGATCTGATACATTTATATACTGCAGTATGATTGCCATTGTAGTGTTGGCTAACACCTCTATTATGTTACATAATTATCATTTCTTTTTTGTGGTGGGAATAATTAAGATCTAGTCTCTTAGCAAGTTTGATGTTTATAATACAATATGCATTGTTGCCTATAATCACTATGTTGTGTATTAGATCTCCAGAACTTATTTATCTACTAGTTGCAGTTTTGTACCCTTAAACATCCTTCTCATCCCCCCAACCCCAGACCCTGGTAATTACCATTCTACTCTCTGTTTTTACAAATTTGTTTTTGTAAAGATTCTACATACAAGTGAGATCATATAAAATTTGTCTTTTTCTGACATCTCACGTCTTATTAAGCATAGTTATAGGTCTCAGAGAAAAAGTCTAATTGGTAAGACTAAATTTCAAATCTCTGAGAAATTAGTTTCTATTCAAACTCCTAACTGGCAGCAATTTCCAGACCTGTGGTCATAGTGTTCAAAGATGAAAGAATCGTCTTCTAGGGGGCATAGAGTGCAAAACCCACCCATTTCAATAACAACAAATATCACACTATTGTGTTAACACCACTGCTACTTTATATTCCCCTTTAATCATTATCCACAAGGATGAGTCAATCTACTGCATCAGGATATGACTAACCAAAGTTTCAAAGCCTATGAAACACTGACAAATCTGAATGGATTTGAAATCTTTCGTTTTAGTTTCAGGTTAATTATTTTCTGCTGCTACTGTCCCCATTCAGCTTCTTTCTAGCATTATTTAGATAATTAGTGCCTCTCTCCTTTTAATAATAGTTTTTCAATAGGCATTGTTGAGATTCTATTTCAAAGGTACTTTGAAAACCATACTTTACTGTATTGATTGAAAGTGAAATATTAATGTTGATAAAATGACTTATTTAATTATTGTTCTGTCTTTACTTTTATATAAATGAAGGGTATGGACAGTGAGTAAAACTTTTAACTTGAGGATGGTTATTTAGTGCACATTCTATTGATACATCAATAAAAAAGCCAGACTGGCTAGTTGTACTCCTACACACACACACACACACACACACACACACACACACAACAAACAAAATAATTTAGCAAAAGAAGAAAAAGGAAAAAAATAACCATAGAAGACTACGGTTCATCACTGATTACCTAAACTGCGTACTTAACAAAGTAATGCCTCAAAAGTAATTTAAAGGATATCTTCATAGACAGATAAAATCATTCCGATATAGGAAAAAGAAAGAAACAAAATTAATTAACAAGTTGCAAGCTTTGGTTGACAGATTCTCTCAGTTTTATTTTCTATTATAGATAAATAGTATCCTAACAAAGAGAATCACTTTCTTCCCAGGTTACGAAAGTAGACCTAGGAGGTTGAGGACCTTCAAAATAACGATTGAATTTAAACCCCCTTTCCTGTTACTATATTGATAATACTCAGGGGAAAGTTAATATTTAAGCTAAAATCATTTATTGGCTTATATATTCTAATTCAGAGACAAAACATAAAATTTTCACGAGTACATATTCTATCTAATTCTATCTAGGTTTCAAACTGTGATGGACAGTGCCTAGAAGTTCCAGAAATATTTGACCTAAATTTTATTTGTCTTTATTTGTCTTAATGAATTTACCACTTAATAGAAAATACACACTCTAATATGTAACACAGCACAGTTTAACTTCTTGCTGAGAGCCCTATCCCATTAACTCATGCTATCAAATTACCACATTTTTCTGTAGACCTGGGAATAAAACAGCTCCTGACATTTCTAGAACATACTTGAGAATCTTTTAGGTGTGCCATTGATTAAGTTTACAGGGCTAAACTGGTCTTTAAAAAATACCCAATCCATGATTATGAAAGTAAATTGTATAGGCCAATCTGACTATAGTGTATCCAAACCACACTCAGTTAAATGCCCAGCAAGGCATAGAAACATCTGCTCAGCACATTTTATTCATTAGTAATTTCTGTAGTCAAAAAGGAAAAAAACTATGACATCGTATTGGTTTTAGTACTTATTGAAAACGTTACTGCTTTCTTGTCCAATTTAAATACTTATGACAAGAAATCATATCAGTTGAAATTGATGCTTAAGACTGCATAGCAAGTTGTTTTTTAAAAAAAGCTGTTATCATTTCATCTTCTTAGATGAGTAAATCAGAATTTTCTGTTTTTAACCAAAACAGAGACAGCGGTAAATTAGATGCTGGGGCATGAAAACAGCCTAACTGTTCTCACCAAATGTATTTATAATTAATGTTATAATAATTATATGCTAATATATGTATATGTTTTCACATTTTCTTTATATTTATATTCTTTTTTTTTTTTTTATAAGTTTATTCATTCGGTTAAGGTAGTGGCTGCCAGACTTCTCCGTTGTAGTTCCCTTTGTATTTTAGCAACACGTCTGATATGGACTGAATTGTATTCTCCCCAAATTCATATGTCAAAGCCCCAACCCCCCAGCACCTTCGAATGTGAGCGTAGTTGTAGTCGGGGTGTTTTTGTTTTTGTTTTTGTTTTTTTGCGGTATGTGGGCCTCTCACTGTTGTGGCCTCTCCCGTTGAGGAGCACAGGCTCCAGACGCGCAGGCTCAGCGGCCATGGCTCACGGGCCCAGCCGCTCTGCGGCATGTGGGATCTTCCCAGACCGGGGCACGAACCCGTGTCCCCTGCATCGGCAGGCGGACTCTCAACCACTGCGCCACCAGGGAAGCCCTATATTTATATTCTTAACTATATATATATATTTATTTATTTATTTTGTGGATCATTGTAACATTTAATTTGAAAAGAAGTTCCACTGCCAAGCATTTGTAAAGCCCTTCCTTTAATAAAAATAAAACTGGAATTAAAATTTATTTATCAGATGCTAAGAACAAGGAGCAATAGCAACAACATATTTCAGTCTCTCTATATACTCTGCAAAAAGAGAACTAGATAACAGCACTAAATACCTATGAACCACACTTACAATGGAATATAAGCAGGTGATAAAAATTAGCTGATACCATATCTGTATGGTATCAAGAAAGCAATAAGGGTGGTATCCAATGAACTTGAGAATGGAGAATCTGAAATAGCTGAGAAACAGTTAAGAGATATTCACTAGAAAGTACAGTGGGCCAATATGATAACAGCAGCTGAAAATGGAAGGGATTTTTCCCTCTCCAATAGCAGATGAATGTAAGAAGCCCAAAGTAAGAAGAACTGAAGCAGCTATATTAGTCTAACTCCTATGAACATTCACATATGCCCCACTGTAGAACACTCTAGCTCACGTCTAGAACAGACCCTATGGTGAGGAGAAACTTTTGGGAGTAGAATAAAAATTGAGCAAGATAGGAACAATAGAGAAAGAGAAGCTATTCAAGGTGGGGGAAGAAAATAGAGCTAGGAAATCTCAGACAGCAAACAGTAATGTTTTGGAACACTATAAAAAAAACAACAGGAGGAAACCTGTTAAATTTATAAGAACTTTCCTAAATCCTGCCTGTTTAAAAAAAAAAAATCAAGAACACTAACTACAAATAAAAGTAAGCAAGAGAAAATTATCAAAATCATTTCTGAAATGAAACTATATTCACAAGTTGCACAAGAGTGAAGAAATAAAACAGTTAACTTCTTAAGAAAAATAAAAAAAAGTAAATTTTTAAAATAAAGAAAGATAAAGATTTGAAAGAAAATAAAAAATAATAAAAATAGAGAGAATGGACATACTGATATTATCCTTGATAAAGAAAAGCAAAGTAAGGAAACAGAACCAAAACTAAAAAAACCTAATTCGATCAAATGTCCCTCAAAAACTTTAAAAAAGATTTGAAAATGCAAAATGAAAGAGCATACTATGTACATGAGAATACTGACACAGAACTTCAAACACCATGATATATTTTATTAAAATTATAGGATTTTAAAGAAAATAATATCCTTTTTGCAACTAGAAAGAAAAGCACTTATAAAGGAAGGAAAATTAAATTACCATCAGACTTTTTTGACAGCAATGATTTATGCCAGATGAAACTAGTAACATTTTAAAATACTCAAGGAAAGAAATGTGTGCAAATGGCTTTTATATTCAGCAAAACTAACTTTCAGCTTTAAAGTGCATAAGCTTTTAGCACAATACAAGAATTCAGCTAGTATTGTGCCTATGAATCCTTCCTGAGGAATCTAATAGCGAACAAGCTTCACACACAAAATGACTAGAGAGACCTTAATATAAGAATAGCTTGTAAGCATTAAATATTTAGTTACCTGCAGAATTAAGGGTAAATGAGGTACTAAGAGGGAGAGAGGATATTATGTGATGGCTGTATGTTTTGACAATAAAGATACAATACAACCGTTTTAAAAATAGATGAAAAATAGAGTACATGTAAAAATATTTTAGGGCTTCCCTGGTGGCACAGTGGTTGAGAGTCCGCCTGCCGATGCAGGGGACACGGGTTCGTGCCCCGGTCCGGGAAGATCCCACATGCCGTGGAGCGGCTGGGCCCGTGAGCCATGGCCACTGAGCCTGCGCGTCCGGAGCCTGTGCTCCGCAACGAGAGAGGCCACAGCAGTGAGAGGCTCACGTACCGCAAAAAAAAAAAAAAATCTTAACGTTTCAGTAATCATATTGGAGGTGATAATAGTATTATTATTCTGAGATTAATATGTATGGAATTAGAGATTTTTAAAGTGAGTAGTTATACCATATTCTAATTTGGTCATCCCCATGCTATGTCCTTAAGGAGCAGAATTTTCAGTGTAGAAGAAAGGAGATATAAATTTTACAGAAAGGAAGTTAATTAAAACTCTGTAAACTTGAATGTAAATAGGATATATATATATATATATATATATATATATATATATATACATTATATATATATTAACATACATTCTCCTTAAGAATCCATATTGATTCTCCTATCACGTTCACGGATACAGATGCATACATGCTAAGAATCTTGAAAGTGGCCAAGATGGGAGAGTAGGAAAACCCTGAACTCACCTCCTCCCATGGGCACACCAAAATTATAATTAATTACAGAGTAACTATCAATGAGAATTACCTAAAGACTAGCACAAAAGCTTTTCTACAACTAAAGACATAAAGAAGGAACCACAGTGAGATGGTTGGTGGGGCAGAGATGCGGTATAATCAAGACCCATACTCCTGGGTGGATGACTGACAAACTGCAGGATGATTGCAGTTGCAGAGGTTCCCCCCAAGAAGCAAGGGGTCCAGGCCCCACATCAGGCTCCCCAGCCTAGGCATCCTGCACCAAGTAGACGAGCCCCCAGAATGTTTGGCTTTGAAGGCCAGTGAGGCTTACTTTCAGGAGAGACAGAGGGCTGTAGGAAATAGAGACTCCACCCTTAAAGGGGACGTACGAATTCTCATATGCTCTGGGGTTGAGGGCAGAAGCAGTAATTTGAAAGAAGCCTGGGTCAGACCCACTGGCTGATCTTGGTGAGCCACCCAGAGAGGCAGGAGGCATTTGGGACTCACCCTGGGGACACAGATGATGGCAGCAGCCTTTTGGGGAACTCATCCTACCAGGAGGACACTGGGGCTGGCAAGTACCATTTTAGAATCCTCCCTCTAGCTTATTAGTGCTAGACCCAGCCCTGCCCTTCAGATGGTCAGCACCAGTCCTGTGATGTCCCAGGCGAAGCAGCTAGCTGGGTGAGGACACAGCCACACCCACCAGCAGACTGGCTGCTGAAGGACCACCTGAGCCCCCAGTTACCCCAGGGCCTGGCCTAGTACAGCAGAGGGCTCAGGACCTAGCCCTACTCACCAACAGGCCAGCACCAGCCCTAGAACCCAGCCTCACCTGCAAGGGGGTGAGCACCAGCACCAGGACCCCTTGTCCCCCAGCCCCACCCATCTTTGGGCTGACACCAACCCCAGATCCCCAGGGCACTACAGTCGGAGACCTCAGGACACAGCTCCATCTACCAGTGAATTGGTACTACCCCTGGAACCTGGCTTTACCAACCAGGGGTGGCATCAGGCCCGAGACATCCTGAGGCTGCCCACCAGCAGGCTGACACTAGATTCAGGACCCATGGGCAACACAGAAAGAGACCCCAGTACCTGGCTCTGCCCACCAGTGAGGGGGCACAGATATAGAGACTAAAAAAAAAATAGAAAAGATCAATGAAACTAAGAGCTGGTTCTTTGAAAAGATAAACAAAATTGATAAACCTTTAGCCAGACTCATCAAGGAAAAAAGATTGAGGGCCCAAATAAACAAACTGAAATAGAAGTTACAACCAACACCACAGAAATACAAAGAATCATAAGAGAATACTATGAACAATTATGCACCAATTAAGTGGACAACCTAGAAGAAATGGACAAATTCCTAGAAATGTACAACCTCCCAAGACTGAATCAGGAAGAAATAGAAAATATGAACAGACTAATTAACAGTAATGAACTTGAATCAGTAACCAAAAAGCTACCAACAAACAAAAGTCCAGAACTGGATGACTTCCCAGGTAAATTCTACTAAACATTTAAAGAAGAGTTAATACCTATCCTCCTCAAACTATCCCAAAAAATTGCAGAGGAAGGAACACTTCTGAACTCATTCTATAAGTCCAGCATCACACTAACATCAAAACCAGACAAAGATGACAAATAAAGAAAATTATAGGCCAATATCACTGAAGAATATAGATGCAAAAATCCTCAAAAAAATATTAGCAAACTTAACAAGATATTAAAAGGATCATATAGCATGAACAAGTGGAATTTATCCCAGGGAGGCAAGGATGTTTCAATATCCCCAAATCAATCAACATCATACACCACATTAACAAATTGAAGAATAAAAATCACAAGATCATCTCAATAGATGCAGAAAAAGATTTTGACAAAATTCAACACCCATTTATGATACAAACTCTCAACAAAGTGCATATAGAGGGAACATACCTTAACATAATAAAGGCCATATATGACAAGCTCACAGCCAACATCATACTTAACAGTGAAAAGCTAAAAGCATTTTCTCTAAGTTCAGGAACAAGATAAGGATGCCCACTCTCACCACTTTTATTCAACATAGTACCAGAAGTCCTAGCCACAGTAATCAGACAAGAAAAAGAAATGAAAGGAATCCAAACTGGAAAGTTAGAAGTAAAACTGTCACTAGTAGCAGATATTACACACAGAAAATCCTAAAGACACCACCAAAAAACTACTGGAAATCATCTATTAATTCAGTAAAGTTGCAGGATACAAAATTAATATACAGAAATCTATGGTGTTACGACCCAGCAATCCCACTACTGGGCATATACCCTGAGAAAACCATAATTCAAAAAGAGTCATGTACCACAGTGTTCATTGCAGCTCTATTTACAATAGCCAGGACATGGAATCAACCTAAGTGTCCATCGACAGATGAATGGATAAAGAAGATCTGGCACATATATATAATGGAATATTACTCAGCCATAAAAAGAAATGAAACTGAGCTATTTGTAGTGAGGTGGATGGACCTAGGGTCTGTCATACAGAGTGAAGTCAGAAAGAGAAAAACAAATACCGTATGCTAACACATATATATGGAATCTAAAAAAAAAAAAAAGAGGTTATGAAGAACATAGGGGCAGGACAGAAATCAAGACGCAGAGGTAGAGAATGGACTTGAGGACATGGGGAGGGGGATGGTCTGGGACGAAGTGAGGGGGTGGCATGGACTTATATATACTACCAGGTGTAGGGTAGATGGCTGGTGGGAAGCAGCCACGTGGCGCAGGGGGATCAGCTCAGTGCTTTGTGACTGCCCGGAGGGGTGGGATGGGGAGGGTGGGAGGCAGACGCAGAAGGGAGGAGATACAGGGATGTATGTATGTGTGTGGCTGATTCACTTTGTTATGAAGCAGAGCCTAACACAATTTAACAATTGTAAAGCAATTATACCCCAATAAAAATGTTAAAAAAAAACTATGGTGTTTCTCTACACAAAGAACACACTATCAGAAAGAGAAATAAAGAAAACAATCCCACCTGCAATCACATCAAAAAGAATAAAATACCTGGGAATAAATCTAACCAAGTAGGCAAAAGAGCTATACTCAGAAACTACAAGACACTGATAAAAGAAATTGAAGATGACACAAACAAATGGACAGATATACCGTGTTCATGGATTGGAAGAATTAATATTGTTAAAATGACCTATAACCTAAGGCAATCTATAGATTCAATACAATCCCTATCAAAATACCAATGACATTTTTCATAGAAGCAAAATAAATAATTCTAAAGTTTTTATGGAAATACAGAAGACCACACATAGCCAAAACAATATCAAGAAAGAAGTACAAAACTGAAGGTATCATGCTCCCTGACTTCAAACTATACTAGAAAGCTACAGTCATCAAAACTGTATGGTATGGGTACAAAAACAGACATGTAGGTCAATGAAACAGGATAGAGAGTCCAGAAATGAGCCCACGCTTATATGCGCAATTAATCTACAACAAAGGAGGCAAGAATATACAATGGGGAAAAGACAGCCTCTTCAATAAATGGTGGGAGAACTGGACAGCTACACGCAAAAGAATCAAACGGGACTACTTTCTCACACCATATACAATAATTAATTCAAAGTGGATTAAAAACTTAACTGTAAGACCTGAAACCATAAAATTTCTAGAAAAAAACATAGACAGTATCCTCTTTGTCATAGGTCTTAGCAATATTTTTTTGGCTATGTCTCCTCAGGCAAGGGAAATAAGATAAAAAATAAACAAATGGGATTACATCAAACTAAAATGATTTTGCACAAGGAAGGAAACTTCAACAAAATGAAAAGGCCACCTACTGAATGGGAGAAGATACTTGCCTCCGATATATTCACCTAGGGGTTTACATTCAAAATACATAAAGAACTCATACAGCTCAACATCAAAAATACAACAACTCAATTAAAATAAGGGCAGAGGACCTGAATAGACATTTTTCCAAAGAAGATATACAGATGGCCAACATACATGTGAAAAGATGCTCAACATCACTAATCATCAGGGAAATGCAAATTAAAACCCCAATAAGATATCACCTCACACTTGTCAGAATGGCTATTATGAAAAAGACAACAAGTAACAAGTGTTGGTGAGGATGCGAAGAAAAGGTAACCCTTGTGCACTGTTGGTGGGAATGTAAATTGGTGCCACCACTATGGAAAACAGTATGGAGAGTCTTCAAAAACTTAAAAATAGAACTACCACATGATCTACCAATTCCACTCCTGGATATATATCCAAAGAAAATGAAAACACTAATCTGAAAAGATATATGCACCCTAATGTTCATAGTAGCATCATTTACAACAGCCAAGCTATGGAAGCAACCCAAGTGTCCATTAATATATGAGTGGATAAAGAAGATGTGGTATATATATGCAATGGGATATTACTCAACCATAAAAAGTAATGTAATCTTGCCATTTGCAACGACTGAGATGGACCTAGAGAGTATTATGATAAGTGAAATAAGTCATATACAGAAAGACAAATTCTGTATGCACTTATACGTGGAATCTAAAAAACAAATGAACAAACATAAGTAAACAGAAACAGAGTCATAGATACAGAGAACAAACAGGTGGTTGCCAGAGAGAAAGGGGGTGAGGGGAAAGGAGAGGAATAGGTGAGGGAGATTAAGAGGCACGAATTTTCAGTTACAAAATAAATGAGTCACAGGTATGAAATGTACCACGTGGGGAATATAGTCAATGATTATGCAATATTTTTGTATGGTGACAGATGGTAACTAGACTGAACCGTGGTGAGCATTTTGAAAAGCATAGAAATATCAAATCACTATGTTGTGTACCAGGAAATAATACAGTGCTGTAAGTCAAGTATACTCCAAAAACAAAAGAAACAACTCATAGAAAAAGGGATCAGATTTGTGGTTACCAGAGGTGGGGCTTGGGGAGAGGGGGAATTCGATGAAGGTAGTCAAAAGGTACAGACTTCCAGTAATAAGATAAATAAGTACTAGGGATGTAACATACAACATGATAAATATAACAAACACTGCTGTGTGTTATATATGCAAGTTGTTAAGAGAGTAAATCCTAAGAGTTCTCATCACAAGGAAATTTTTAAAAATTTCTTTAATATTGTATCTACATGAGATAACAGATGTTCACTAAACTTATTGTGGTCATCATTTCATTATGTATGTAAGTCACATCTTTATACTATACACCCTAAACTTATACAGTGCTGTATGTCAATTATATCTCAATAAAACTAGAATGAAACAATTTTTTTTTTTTCGGTACGCGGGCCTCTCACTGTTGTGGCCTCTCCCATTGCGGAGCACAGGCTCCGGACGTGCAGGCTCAGTGGCCATGGCTCACGGGCCCAGCCACTCCACGGCATGTGGGATCTTTCCGGACCGGGGCATGAACCCGTGTCCCATGCATCGGCAGGCGGACTCTCAACCACTGCGCCACCAGGGAAGCCCAGAAAATAATTTTTAAATAAAGAATCTTCTAGGTTAGTTGACTAAAAGATCTAGGTACAATCCCAACTCAGTAACAACGAGCAAGCCTATTGTCCAGATGGTAGTCTTGAAATATCATTTACCACTACCCAAAACAAGGGCTTCTTGGAGAAATGGCTGATTCCATGTTTAGGTTAAAAAATATATATACAAAATAAGCCTGGAAATTCTTGTAATGACAGTAAGGAAGCTACCAAATATGCGTAGGTCAGATGGACATAGGAACCCACTTGAAAAGACTCCCATTGGCCAAAGAGGGGATAACACAAACTTTGGTAATAATAATACTTACAAAGGGTTGAACCCCATTAAAATATGTTTAAATCCATGAGTTATACTGATATATTTTTTAAAAATCAGTCACTTTTAGAAGATGATAGGGAAGCAACTCATTAGCTTAAAAACTGGTAAATAAAGGGAAAGAATCAAGCATTTCCTTTAGGTACTATACCACTGGGTAAACAAATAGCAAATGACGGGAGTTATCTCTTTAAAAAAGTATCCAAAAGTTGAATAAGAAATAACATTAGACTATTTCTATTTTTCAAGCCACAATGAATGAACAGATATAGGCATTAAGTATCAATGACTGCTAACATTACAAAAAGAAAGACAACCAGATATTTTGTGCCTCCTATACTCTTGCCATGCACTATCTATTCACTTGCAAAAGTGATAAACGTCTAAGTCTGATACAATCTCCAGATCCAGCTGCCAACATACAAGAAAGTCAAAGGACACATTAACATGATGACTTTACCATGAGTATGCAAAACAAGGCTCTAGTACCTAGAGATGCACACCTGGGTGATAAAATTATTTGAAAACATTAAGAATTGATTGCTCTCTCCTACTGGACTTGAGCAAGGATGATTATCTCTGACTTTGCCAGGCACTTATCCTGCTACAACTAGGAGAGTAGGTATTAGGATGGAACTCAGGTTGAGGATTGCTGAACAGAAAGATGAAAAGAAATTGGGTCTTTGGAGATATGACTGAGAAGGTGGATCCATCAACCATGAAACTACCATTCCTTGAGACTGTATTGGTCCTGAGGGCCAATAAATCTTGACTGGTTAAGCCAAAAAATAAAGAATTGATTGCTAAAATGGAAATAATAAGTCCTTACAAAGCAATAATTACTTTAAAGGTATATGGATTAAATTCTCCAATCCAAAGACATAGAATGGCACTGCCACCCTCAATTTTATTGCAATAGCCTCCTAATTGAGCTCCTTAGCTAGGACTGTTGGTACCCCTGAAGTCTATATTCTAGACAACAGTCAGAGTGATCCTGTTAAAACACATTTCTTACCATACTTCTATTCAAAACTTTTCAGTGGCTTCCCATCTCTCTCTGAGCTGAAGCTAAAGTTTTTACGATGGTTACTCTGCCCTCTTTGATCTGGTCCATTTGCCTCTCTGATGGTATTTCTTTCCACTCTCCTCCTTTATTTGTTCTATTCAAGCCATATGGCCTTCATGTTATTCATATAATACACTAGACATGTCACAGCCTCTGGATCTCTTACTGTTCCTTCTGCCTGGAATGTTTTTCTCCAGGAATGCTTTTTCCCTCAACTTCTTTTATCAATGTCAACTTTTTCAGTATGATCTCCTTTGTCTGCTCTATTTAAAACTGCAATCAATCTTGAATGTTACCTCTTTCCTATCTTGAATGTAATCTCTCTCAGGGCAGGGATTTTTTGTTTTGTCCTGTGTTATTTACTGTTTGCCACTGGCACCTAAAACACTGCCTGGCACATAGTAGGTACTCAAAAAAGTATTAAACTAATGAATGATACTAATATTTGATAATGAGAGATTGAATATACAAACAGACAACAGCTAGACCATATATAAAAATAAAACTCTGAGCTACAACCTCTGTAGCAGTCAACTCAGAAGGATCATGACTTGGTCAGTGATGGCCAGCTTTCCTAATTTTGCCTTCTTTCAATTCAGGACCAACCAGAGAGAGCAAAATGTGTACCCCAAACCAATCACATAGGATGCTCCACTTCTGGAAAGCACATATGCAGCTGCCTGATACCAACAGCCTCCAATCACAGCATAAATGAAGCATTCTCCTTTTTTCACTATAGGTTTCCTACTTCTTACCTGCCTTTGAGTCTCTGGCAAAGCTAAGGTATGGTGACTGACTCTCTTGCTGAAGAAGCTCTGAATAAATATATTTTATTTATTCTCATTTGGTTTGTCTCTATTTCCACAATAATGGCGATAGATAGTTTCTCACCATTATGTTAAGCATAAAGAAAAACATATTTTGAAACATCAATTTAAAAAATCTGTAATATACAAACTAATAGAGGCAGTGTGCTTGCCCTGCCAAAACAAGCACCTTACCTCCCCTTTGAGACAGGGTGCTTCTCCTTAAACCACTCCTATACAGAAAGTCTGGAGTTACTACTCTAGCTTTCTCTAGAGAGACATTTTATTCCCAAAGACAGTACTTTGTGAAAAGTAGACCACCTGATGTCAAGTTGAGAACAAATTTGAGGTGCTGAGCAGCTAACTAGGCTCAATCACGTGCTAAGTGTCTTTTTCCATTCCACCAAATTTATACCATGTGGTTAAAGTGTATGTTTTAGTTGAATTAAAAATCACTACATGACATGTACATTTGGTGTTGCTATAAGTTAATTATAGCTATAAAGGTTGATACAGGCAAAAACCGATCTTATCTTACCCGCAATACTCTAAAATCCATAAGGGACAGGATCCCTATCTGATTAGTTGCATACTATGCACATAGTAGGTACATAATAAATATACCTTTAATAAATGATTAACAAATTAACACATTTTCTCTATATGAAAAGAACTACTACATGAAGTAATTAAAAGTGCATTAGGTGGAATTTTTTTTATAACTAAGTTCTACAAATTGTATTCAAATAAATATAATTACCAGGAAGGTGATCAAACTTATTCTGATATCTAAAATTTGGCCCATTTGGAAAATTCAATAAGACCTGAGAAATTTTTGTCTGAAAGAAATTCTTACAGCCAGATAAACAGAGCTAAAACTCTTCACAGCAAATGCACTGTATAGGGTCATTATCCATGCAAAGTCTACTCTCATACTGTTAAGTTTTAAATAATTATGCTAGGCCCAAGATGGAGTTACTCATGCTAAGCCACCCCCTGCCCCGCTCCATGGAGTGACAAGCCAAAACTTAGCTTCCTTTTCTTGAGCATGCTGACTCTAAATGTAACTTAAATTGACCAATCAGAACTTGTCTGCTCAACTTAAAATTACACAACCAGGCTCCAAGGTTCCTTTGTACACCAAATAAGGGAAATAACCTTGTATTAGCCAATCAAATCAGATTTCCCCAGTAGAGCTTCCGCATTCCTGTGTGTCTCCGTCTATAAAACACCTTTGATTTGTATAGCTCTTTGGAGCTCCTTTTTATTTTCTGGACTGGATGCTGCCTGATTCATGAATCACTGAATAAAGTTAATAAGATCTTAATAACATATTGTTGGTGAATTTTTCTTTTCATGATACTAAAGAACTTAATTCTTATGTCTTAGGTCTGAATTTTATTGCTTTTTATCAAAGGCCACTGCAAAACTGACAGAGTAAGAAATAGATTTTAACATAATCTTTAAAATAAAAGATCAAGATTGAAATGCAACAAAAAATAGGAGATTGGGTGAGTATGAATAGGTAATATTTTATTCGTGTTTCCAAAAATGGAATCATCAGCCCAATCCATCTGAATTGTTTGAGAGGCGCATATCTATAGCCACGTTAGTTCTGATTTTTAAAGTGGCAAGTGAAAATAGAGACTTAATAGACTTAACAGACTTAATCTGTGTCTGTGACAGACAGAAAATAACAACTTTTCTGATCTTGTTCTCAAATAAATGCAAGTTAAAAATAAACTCAGAGACTATCTGATGAGTTTTCTGACAGGGCTCTAAATACATCCTAGTGAGGGGAAGGTGAAACTGGACATTTTTCTCAGGCCGTTTGGGGAGTTTAAATGACAAGGGGAGGCTCTCCACTTGTACTTGGCTTTGCATGTGATTAGAATCAAATTGCTGAAGAATTTTGTTTGAGCTAAGAAAAATAAGATTGACTGAGTAGTAGGATTTACTTTTAATTATCCTATACCATTCTTATAAAAATGTTTCTTTTTTAAAAAGCCAGTTTGCTAAGACATACTTTCTTCATTATTCAGCAGCATGGATTAATAGCTGCTTAAAATGAGATTTTGAGAGATGTAGCATGAAACAGCAGGAGCTTCAGGTCAAACTGAATTAAACTGAATTCTGTCTCCTATGTGCCTTGGGAAAGTTACTTAAGCAATTTCCTCTCAGTTTCTTCATTTGTTAAATGCAGAGAATGCATTGTAAATTTATTGTATGCAAACCACCTAGCAAGGCAGCCCACATAATATATGTTCAATAAATTATAGTTATTGTCATTACCTTTATTTTGTGTAGTTTGCCTTAAAGGTAAAACAGAGACATCCAAGATAATTACATAACTTTAAATCATCCCAGCAAAAGGCAATTACTCTTCAAATTGCCCTCCTCTCTTTCCTCAATCACCCCAATCACCAAAATAAAACACAACTCTGTTTCTCAAATAACTTCCACAAAACAAAAGCATTATACAAAGAATTCTATAACTGGGAGAGTGTTATAGGTAAATAGTATAATAGCTTCCTCTTTTCTTCGTTTAAGTCTAAACTGCCTGTTCTCCCGTGGACTGGGAGAATTGTGGATTTTAAGTTTTATTCAGGGAACTTACTGAGGACTATAGCCCAGGAAACAGCCTCTCAGTAGCTCTGAGGCGATTGCTCCAAAGAGGTAGGGAAGAAGCCAGTATATATATTCAATATATGATTTTTGGCTACGGAATTCGTGCAGTTAAGCATACATCTTGGTAAAAGGTGGCTGCTAGTCACAAGGATGAGATATCTCAGTTAATGATTCTAGTGCTTTTGTATGTATAGGAAGATGCATGAATCTGGGTTCATTAAAATTTTTTCCTGAGATATCTCTATCTAAGGGGCCTGTTTTTTGTCCTGGATTCCTTTCAGGGTATACTGTCAGTCAGCGACTGCATTGGCTAATGACTTGATCCTTGTAGAACTGGATGGTAGGCAACATTATTTTATACTCCCTCGCTACTGACAGACTGGGCTTCCTCTCTGATACTGCAAACCTATAGACTCATCACAAGCAGTTTATTCATTTCAGTATTCATTCCTAGCAACATACTAGAAATACTGACTTTTCAATAAAAGAATGTATATGATCATATGAATTTATATATACAAGATATTCATCAGTTGTGCTGAAATGAATACCTGTAACTAGGAAGAACAGTGAACTATGGAGTCACAACCAAACAAAATCACAGATTATTTTTTGGGGGGAGGCAAATAAGGGATATATCTCAAATATACCAGCAAATATATTAACCAGTTAAGTTTATCCCTTACCTTTAAATTGAGCCATCCTACATTAGAATCCACCACGTGTTCATGATAAAATTCTTTAGTGAGCATTCCAGAGCTTAATAAATTCCGTATCTGCACTATAAAAAACACAAAGCAAGAATAAAGTATGATTCAATAAAATATTTCTTTGGATGGTTAGAAGATAAGAAGATCCAAACTTTTGAGCATGCTACAATTATTTTCTAGAATTTCTAATGTGAAAATAAAAACCATTCTTTTCAATAGGCACATATGGTACCTCAAAGGTATTAATTATCTTAAATTTGCAAGAATTAAGAACACAGTTAGACGCCAAGTTGCTATCAGGTGCTTCAAACTATCTGTCACACTGCTAACAAAAGAACTATTTTTATGATACGCATTTTTTTGGTTTCTGCAAAGTTGTACAATTCAACAAAGGAAAAGCTTCTACTAAACTTTCCTAAACTTTTACAGTTAGTATTGAAGAAAAATGAAGAGCAATCTCATCCTTAGTATCTGCATATTTAAAATAATTATACATATCTGGTAAAATTTCTTGGCTTGTTATTTCAGTTTTTTTTTTTCCTGGAGGGTAAAAGAGGCTTGGCTGCCTACTGCTTGTTACACCTTGTAGCTTTCCCGCTCTTGCAATTATAGAGTTCCTGACCTGCTAATAATAATAATAATTTCTAAAAGCCCATTCATTATAAGGACTTGTAAGCTGTTAAGTGACAGGTGAAAGTTTAACGGGATCCTATTATTTAACCTCTGCTCTTATTGCCTTATTATTTTTTGTCATGGAAAGGCATTTTATTTCAAATATAGCAGTGTGTACATGTTAATCCCAATTTAATAAAAGTATTTAAATTTACTGTTTTAAAGTTGTTTTTTAAAATTATTCTTACTCGTAGCATTTAGTCCTGTTTTCTTATTCTTGATTTTCAATCACATGTTTTAAATTTGTTCACTTTATTCTAATTCTTTATTTTCTTTTATAATTTTTATCTTGCTATCTGACCTATATCCTTTATCTGAAATTTTATTATTTCAAATGTTTTGACTTTTATCTTCACTGGGCCTTAAAGTTCCTTTTTAATATACTACTTTTTTAACTTAAATATTTTAAATTTCCCATTTTATTCTTTTTTTAGATTAACTCATTTATTTTATTTTAATAATATCTCATTTTGCTTTCATTTTACTATATTAATTTATCCCCATTATGATTTGATTTTATAATAAATAGAAAGTGGGAACATAGAAGTAGGATTCGTGGGTATAGCCCACATGATAAATAGGAAAGAATTTTCTACTTTTTCCTCTAAACTACCTCAGAAACTATTTCTCTGGCTCCCAGAATGAACAGCCTAGCCTTTTAAAGATTACTTATCGAAAACTTCACCAAGGTTTATGGACACCCATAAGTTAACCTTCTCCAGGACAATTACTTTGCTCTCTGTACATATAGCAATGGAACAGTACTATATACTTAAAATCTCAAACCATCTAGGCTTTATATGAGGACTGTGTTACTACGAGATGTATGGCCTCCAATCTATTTATTCCTTGAACAAATGTGAGCTCAGGCCTAACCTTTAAAAGAAAATATATAGTGTTAAATGTCAAAGAGATATTTATGGAACATAGCAATACATTGGCCTGCTTCTAATATATTTCCGGTTTGGTTAACCTCACTTCTCATCAGGGTCATAGCAAAGGTGATATTCAAAATATTTAACAAGCAGTACAGCACAGGCATCAATAAATCGGGCTTGGGTACTGGACTATCGGAAGAGCTGCCAGATGAAACAATTATACCTTTACCAATGTGTACAGGCTCCCCTAGACCCTATATCCTCCTTGTGAGCACAAAGGAAAAACTGGCTTAGAAATTTGGGGGAGGAGGGAATATAATCTCCATCTCTGCTGAAAGCTCTATTCATTTATGAATACTGTTACTAGATAACCTGAGTTAATCAAGAACTGGTCAACTATAAGAAAGAGAGGCCTGTTTCCACAATCATGCAATTTTGGGCATATCTTAGGGTGACAGAAAAGAAATTAGACCTGCCTTTTCCAATCTTTTGGTTCTTTAAGGAAGAAGTTGCTGTCCCAGGAATATTGGAGTCCATGAAGAGTCATAATGGCAATATCTTAGGATGTTACAAATATTTTATGAAGGCCCTAATTCAACTACTACTCAATCATACAGAAGTTATACCCACTATCCAGCATCAAAAAATACCATCTTCTATATCTTTCCCATGAGGGACACCAACTATTTACATAAGCGAGAATCTCTGAAAATCTTCCTTGTCTGAACTTCTTCCAGAAAGCTCACCCACTGCCCTATTCCTGGAATTTTGATGAGCTCTAATGAGTCCCCCAACTTTTCAGATTTATCCTGTAACACATGTAATTTTTGTGTGTCTCTTTAAATAATTTTGGGGAATATTATGGGAAATAAATAGTAAATTATTCAAACCACTCTTCTATAATATATTATATACGAAATTACAAGCATAGTCATCCTTAATTTAATCTTGATGTTACCAGGGAAGGGGAAATTAACCCCTCTTGAGTTCTCCTGGCTGGAGTAATAATAAAATTGACACAAGACAGATTAACAGGAGAAAAAGAAACAAATTTTAATTCATGCATATGGAGGTCTCATAGAAATGGGACCTAAGAAGTGGCCGACACAGGAAGCTTTTATACTTTTTAGGCAAAGAAACAATAAATTTGAAAGGAATTGACAGGACAAAGAAACTTAGGTTTTGAGTGTCCAATTAGCGAAGAATCTAAACAGAATCTAGGCTAGGGGTAGTAAATTAAAGAAGAAACAAGATTTGTTTAAATAGGTGTCTAGGCCCTAAATTCCCTATCTTTGGCGATAAGGGCATCCTTCTACCTCCAGAGGCAGGGAGTTAGCCTTTCACATAGAAGATCTGTTTCCTGCTTTCAGGGTGGCAGAGAAGAGGGTCAGAGTATCCTTCTTGCATTGGCCATTTCTTAAGTAACTTTAATTCAAAATAATCTATATACCATTGAGGCACATTTTGGGGCAGTCTGCCCTGGGCCCCAACAAAGTATAGCTAAATACAAAAAGTTCCTACTTTTTCCCCTTCTAACAATAGAGTTCACCATTTTGCCTATTTTTAATACCTCATGGAGCTCACTTCAACTAGAGAATATTCTGGCGTGGGTTTAGCAACATTTACATTAAGATGTACTTCAATGGAACTATTTGAGAAGGGACTAGAGAAGCCTATACTCTGAGTTTACTTAGAAATATTTGCGAATTGCTTGCCAAAATATCTTAAACTACTTATATAAGATTAATATTATATTAAAGAGTCAAATGATATGAACATTAGTTGTACAGCTAGCAATTTCATAGAATATCTCAAGCTGGAGAGACACACAGGCTTCTACTGAAATATAAAATTCCTTGTCTCTGAAATAAAATGTCTCAGGTAGAAATAACCCTGAAAGTAAGCTTTCAATAGCTCTGAATTAGTTAATATAGAAGTGAAATGGATCTAGATGTCCCCATAGCTTTAAATTCCTAGTTATACATACAGTGGGTAATTAAAAAAGCTCAATATGTACAAGGTTATAGTAATATATTTTATAATCTTAAAGATAATTTGCTTTCTGTTTATGGAGTACTGCTTAAATAACATGTAGAGATTATTGTTCAAAATCAGTCATTTTATTTGCTAAATGCTATGCTAGTTAGATATGGGTAGAATCTGGAAATGTACTAGGATTTACAAAAAGAACTAACATTCTGTAAGTAAACCTTTGACCTCTCTGAGTTTCAGCATGATACAAAATAAGAACAATGCATCTAGATGATTTCTAAGGTCCATTGTCCTCTAATATTCAATATGTCTATGATCCTACATATGAAGTTTTCAGAAGATAAAAAGAATATATGCAAAAAAACCCAAACAAAAACAAAACAAAAAAGAATATATGAGCTGTAGTCTATAAGCAGAAACTGCTGTTTAGAATTTGTTTTTCACACCTCTGTAAACTAATCAAACACTTTTGCCTAGATGAAGAGAAAGTTACATGAAGCCAATTTAAGAGCAACAGAAATAGTCTGAAATATCTCAATTGGGTTTAGCCATTAAATGTTTCTGTAAATTAGGTGAAAGAGATAACAAAATAAGCACTTAATGACCATGGTTTTCTCTGAGCCAAATTAGTTTGTCAAATTAGTCTGAAAGACATTTTACTAGAGATTTAATAGGATGGAACTTCAGGGGGGATGGAATATCCTGGAACACTGTCCTCAAATGTGATAGTCACATCATAATCACTTATCATCTTGATTTTCTTTTTTGTCTCATGGTAAGGCATTTTATTCTAAATATAACAGTGTGTACATGTCAACCCCAAACTCCCAATCTATCCCTCCCCCCACCCATCCCCTCAGTAACTATCTTGTTAAACATACAGATTCCTAGGTACCAATGTGAAAGATTTTATTTCAGCATCTCAGAGTTAAGAACTGAGACTTTATAGTTTAGTTGGTGCTGGAAGTGACTCTGATGTGGCCAATATATTGACTACCCATGAATACTATTGATAGGGAGCCTGGGGTGGGGGTGACAGAGTACAAGACCTGACTTAAAATCAACCATTACTGGAGGCTTCCCTGGTGGTGCAGTGGTTGAGAGTCCGCCTGCCGATGCAGGGGACACGGGTTCGTGCCCCAGTCCGGGAAGATCCCACATGCCGCGGAGCGGCTAGGCCCGTAAGCCATGGCCACTGAGCCTGTGCGTCTGGAGCCTGTGCTCCACAACGGGAGAGGCCACAACAGTGAGAGGCCCGCGTACCGCAAAAAAAAAAAAAAAAAATCAACCATTACTAAAAGCCTCTCCACCATGGTTTGTTGAAGACAATTATAGAAAAGTGTTTTAACACCATGATTTCCTGAGGCAGTGGTTAACAGTTGGGGCAAGCAATGAACTAATCCAACATCTTAAAAGGAAAACATGAGGAAAGAGATGTTCATAAGGGCTTTGAAAAGTTCCAACATATTCCTGGGAATCTAGAAAGTGACATGTCTGCCCATGCCATGAAAACAGCTAGGGGTATGCACCCACTCAAAAAAGTCCTGAAAAGGCTTTAAACTCTTACTGCTAGATGACCTAAAGGCTCTGTGCAACCTTAAAGTGGAAGCTAAGTTACAGTTGTCAGTTAACTGGTAGACTGTGGAAGGAATTCTCTAAAATGAATTCAGAGTCCCTCAGCAAAGACTGTGAGACTTATTGGTTCCAACTGTCTAAAGAAATCTCCGTCAAATTATTAGCTGGCCACTAAGCTAAATGAAAATTATATTCGGTGGCCATATATAACGAAGAATATGGACTTTGCAGAATTATTTCAGAAAGGTCACACAAAATCAAACAATAATAATTACAAGCAGAAGTAACCACAAACGCTTGAAGGACAGAGAATCTGATTTCCAGAGTTGCCACACTATATAAAATGCCCAGTGTTCTATTGTACAACAAAAAAAATTATGAGATATGCAAATAAATAAGAAATTGTGATCATTACACAGGGGGAGAAATTATTCAATAGAAACTGTTCCTGAAGAATCCAAGATGTTGGATTTACTATGTAGACTTCACAGCTATTTAAATTATACTTAAGAACTAAGTAGAATCATACCTAAAGAACTGAAGGAAAGTATGAGAGTGTCTTATCAAAAACAAAATGCCAATAAAAAGATAAAACCAAACAGAAATACTAAAATTGAGAATTATAATAACTGAAATGAAAATTTCACCAGAAGGGTTCAAGTGCAGATTTGATCAGGCAGAAGAAAGAATCAGTGAACTTGAATCAACTGAGATTATCAAATCTGGGGAAAAAAAGATGAAAGAATTAAGAAAAATAAACAGAGCCTCAGAGCTCTGTGGAACATCATCAGGAATACCAACATAGGCATAACTGGAGTCACAGAAGTATAGGAAAGAGATAAAGGAGCAGAAAGTATATTTGACGAATTACTAGGGGGAAATTTCCTAAACTTCATGAAAAACATTAATTTACACATTCAAGAAGCTCAATTAATTCTAAGTAGTAGAAACTCAGAGATCCATACCAAGATACATCATAATCAACTGTCAAGCAAAGACAAAGAAAGAGTCTTGAAAGCAGGAATAGAAAAGGAACTTAGCATGTACAAGAAATTCTCAATAACTTAACAAGTAGAGACGAGGGGAAGACGGTGGAAGAGTAAGACTCGGAGATCACCTTCCTCCCCACAGATACACCAGAAATACATCTACACATTGAACAACTCCTACACTACACCTACTGAACGCTGGCAGAAGACCTCAGACCTCCCAAAAGGCAAGAAAGTCCCCACATACCTGGGTAGGGCAAAAGAAAAAAGAATAAATAGAGACAAAAGGATAGGAACGGGACCTGCACCAGTGGGAAGGAGCTGTGAAGGAGGAAACGTTTCCACACACTAGGAAGCCCCTTCGTGGGTGGAGACTGCGGGTGGTGGAGGGGGAAAGCTTCGGAGCCGCGGAGGAGAGCACAGCAACAGGGTGCGGAGGGCAAAGCGGGGAGATTCCCGCACAGAGGATCAGGGCTGACAAGCACTCACCAGGCCGAGAGGCTTGTCTGCTCACCCGCCGGGGCCGGGCGGGGCTGGGAGTTGAGGCTCGGGCTTCGGTTGGAGCGCCGGGAGAGGACTGGGGTTGGTGGCGTGAACACAGCCTGCAGGGGGTTAGTGCACCACAGCTAGCCGGGAGGGAGTCTGGGGAAAAGTCTGGACGTGCCGAAGAGGCAAGAGACTTCTTCCCTCTTTGTTTCCTGGTGCGCGAGGAGAGGGGATTAAGAGCGCTGCTTAAAGGAGCTCCAGAGACGGGCACGAGCCACAGCTAACATCGCGGACCCAGAGACGTGCATGAGATGCTAAGGCTGCTGCTGCCGCCACCAAGAAGCCTATGTGCGAGCACAGGTCACTATCCACACCCCCCTTCCGGGGAGCCTGTGCGGCCTGCCACTGCCAGGGTCCCGGGATCCGGAGACAACTCCCCCGGGAGAACGCACGGCATGCCTCATGCAGGTGCAACGTCACGCTGGCCTCTGCCGCCACAGGCCCACCCCCCACTCCATGCCTCTCCCTCCCCGCGGCCTGAGTGAGCCGGAGCCCCCAAATCAGCGGCTCCTTTAACCCCGTCCTGTCTGAGCGAAGAACAGACACCCTCGGCGACCTACACGCAGAGGCAGGGCCAAATCCAAAGCTGAGCCCTGGGAGCTGTGCGAACAAAGAAGAGAAAGGAAAATCTCTCCCAGAAGCCTCAGAAGCAGCGGATTAAAGCTCCACAATCAACTTGATGTACCCTGCATTTGTGGAATACATGAATAGAAAACAAATCATCCCAAATTAAGGAGGTGGACTTTGAGAGCAAGATTTAAGATTTTGTCCCCTTTTCCTCTTTTTGTGAGTGTGTATGTGTATGCTTCTGTGTGAGAGTTTTGTCTGCATAGCTTTGCTTCCACCATTTGTCCTAGGGTTCTATCCGTCCGGTTTTTGTTTTGTTTTGTTTTCTTTAAAAAAATTTTTTTCTTAATAATTATTTTTTATTTTAATAACTTTATTTTGTCTTACTTTATTTTATTTTATCTTCTTCCTTTCTTTCCTTCCTTCCCTCCTTCCTTCCTCCCTCCCTCACTCCCTGCTTTCTTTCTTTCTTTCTTTCTTTCTCTTTCTTTCTTTCTCTCTCTCTCTGTCTCTCTTCTTTCTTTCTCTTTCTTTCTTTCTTTCTTTCTTTCTTTCTTCCTTTCTTTCTTTCTACTTTTTCTCCCTTTTATTCTGAGCCATGTGAATGAAAGGCTCTCGGTGCTCCAGCTAGGAGTCAGTGCTGTGCCTCAGAGGTGGGAGAGCCAACTTCAGGACACTGGTCCACAAGAGACCTCCCAGCTCCATGTAATATCAAATAGCAAAAATCTCCCAGAGATCTCCAACTCAACACCAGCACCCAGCTTCACTCAACGACCAAGCTACAGTGCTGGACACCCTATGCCAAACAACTAGCAAGACAGAAACACAACCCCACCCATTAGCAGAGAGGCTGCCTAAAATCATAATAAGGCCACAGACACCGCAAAGCACACCAGATGTGGACCTGCCCACCAGAATGACAAGATCCAGCCTCATCCACCAGACCACAGGCACTAGTCCCCTCCACCAGGAAGCCTACACAACCCACTGAACCGACTTTAGCCACTGGGGACAGACACCAAAAACAACTGGAACTATGAACCTGCAGCCTGCAAAAAGGAGACCCCAAACACAGTAAGATAAGCAAAATGAGAAGACAGAGAAACACACAGCAGATGAAGGAGCAAGATAAAAACCCACCAGACCTAACAAATGAACAGGAAATAGGCAGTATACCTGAAAAAGAATTCAGAATGCTAGTAAAGATGATCGAAAATCTTGGAAATAGAATGGACAAAATGCAAGAAACAGTTAACAAGGACCTACAAGAACTAAAGATGAAACAAGCAACGATGAACAGCACAATAAATGAAATGAAAAATACTCTAGATGGGATCAGCAGCAGAATAACTGAGGCAGAAGAACGGATAAGTGACCTGGAAGATAAAATAGTGGAAATAACTACTGCAGAGCAGAATAAAGAAAAAAGAATGAAAAGAACTGAGGACAGTCTCAGAGACCTCTGGGACAATATTAAACACACCAACATTCAAATTATAGGGCTTCCAGAAGAAGAAGAGAAAAAGAAAGGGACTGAGAAAATATTTGAAGAGATTATAGTTGAAAACTTCCCTAATATGGGAAAGGAAATAGTTAATCAAGTCCTGGAAGCACAGAGAGTCCCATACAGGATAAATCCAAGGAGAAATACGCCAAGACATTATTTTTTTTCTAACATCTTTATTGGAGTATAATTGCTTTTCAATGGTGTGTTAGTTTCTGCTTTACAACAAAATGAATCAGTTATATATATACATACGTTGCCATATCTCTTCCCTCTTGTGTCTCCCTTCCTCCCACCCTCCCTATGCCACCCCTCTAGGTGATCACAAAGCACCGAGCTGATCTCCCTGTGCTATGCGGCTGCTTCCCACTAGCTATCTATTTTACGTTTGGTAGTGTATATATGTCCATGCCTCTCTCTCGCTTTGTCCCAGCTTACCCTTCCCCCTCTCCATGTCCTCAAGTCCATTCTCTCTCTACGTCTGCGACTTTATTCCTGACTTACCCCTAGGTTCTTCAGGACATTTTTTTTTAATTCCATATATATGTGTTAGCATACAGTATTTGTCTTTCTCTTTCTGACTTACTTCACTCTGTATTACAGACTCTAGGTCTATCCACCTCATTACAAATATCTCAATTTTGTTTCTTTTTATAGCTGAGTAATATTCCATTGTATATATGTGCCACATCTTCTTTATCCATTCATCCGATGATGGACACTTAGGTTGTTTCCATCTCTGGGCTATTGTAAATAGAGCTGCAATGAACATTTTGGTACATGACTCTTTTTGAATTATGGTTTTCTCAGGGTATATGCCCAGTAGTGGGATTGCTGGATCATATGGTAGTTCTATTTGTAGTTTTTTGAGGAACCTCCATACTGTTCTCCATAGTGGCTGTACCAATTCACATTCCCAGCAGCAGCGCAAGAAGGTTCCCATTTCTCCACACCCCCTCCAGCATTTATTGTTTCTAGATTTTTTGGTGATGGCCATTCTCACTGGTGTGAGATGATATCTCATTGTAGTTTTGATTTGCATTTCTCTAATGATTCGTGATGTTGAACATTCTTTCATGTGTTTGTTGGCAGTCTGTATATCTTCTTTGGAGAAATGTCTATTTAGGTCTTCTGCCCATTTTTGGATTGGGTTGTTTGTTTTTTTGTTATTAAGCTGCATGAGCTGCTTATAAATTTTGGAGATTAATCCTTTGTCAGTTGCTCCATTTGCAAATATTTTCTCCCATTCTGAGTGTTGTCTTTTTGTCTTGTTTATGGTTTCCTTTGCTATGCAAAAGCTTTGAAGTTTCATTAGGTCCCATTTGTTTATTTTTGTTTTTATTTCCATTTCTCTAGGAGGTGGGTCAAAAAGGATCTTGCTGTGATTTATGTCATAGAGTGTCCTGCCTATGTTTTCCTCTAAGAGTTTGATAGTTTCTGCCCTTACATTTATGTCTTTAATCCATTTTGAGCTTATTTGTGTGTATGGTGTTAGGGAGTGATCTAATCTCATACTTCTACATGTACCTGTCCAGTTTTCCCAGCACCACTTATTGAAGAGGCTGTCCTTTTTCCACTGTACATTCCTTCCTCCTTTATCAAAGATAAGGTGACCATATGTACGTGGGTTTATCTCTGGGCTTTCTATCCTGTTCCATTGATCTATCTTTCTGTTTTTGTGCCAGTACCATACTGTTCCAAGACACATATTAATCAAACTGTCAAAAATTAAATACAAAGAAAACATATTAAAAGCAGCAAGGGAAAAACAACAAATAACACACAAGGGAACCCCCATAAGGTTAACAGCTGATCTTTTAGCAGAAACACTGCAAGCCAGAAGGGACTGGCAGCACATATTTAAAGTGATGAAGGAGAAAAACCTGCAACCAAGATTACTCTACCCAGCAAGGATCTCATTCAGATTTGATAGAGAAATTAAAACCTTTACAGACAAGCAAAAGCTGAGACAGTTCTGCACCACCAAACCAGCCTTACAACAAATGCTAAAGGAACTTCTCTAGGCAAGAAACACAAGAGAAGGAAAAGACCTAAAATAACGAACCCAAAACAATTAAGAAAACGGGAATAGGGACATACATATCGATAATTACCTTAAATGTAAATGGACTAAATGCTCCCACCAAAAGACACAGATTGGCCGAACGGATACAGAAATAAGACCCATATATTTGCTGTCTACAAGAGACACACTTCAGACCTAGAGACACATACAGACTGAAAGTAAGGGGATGGAAAAAGATATTCCATGCAAATGGAAACCAAAAGAAAGCTGGAGTAGCAATTCTCATAGCAGTCAAAATAGACTTTAAAATAAAGATTATAAGAAGAGAGAAAGAAGGACACTACATAATGATCAAGGGATCATCCCAAGAAGAAGATATAACAATTGTAAATACTTATGCACCCAAAGAAGATATACAGACGGCCAACAAACACATGAACGAATGCTCAACATCATTAATCATTAGAGAAATGCAAATCAAAACTATAATGAGATATCATCTCACACCAGTCAGAATGGCCTTCATCAAAAAATCTAGAAACAATAAATGCTGGAGAGGGTGTGGAGAAAAGGGGACACTCTTGCACTGCTGGTTGGAATGTGAATTGGTACAGCCACTATGGAGAACAGTATGGAGGTTCCTTAAAAAACTACAAATAGAACTACCATATGACCCAGCAATCCCACTGCTGGGCATATACTCTGAGAAAACCATAATTCAAAAAGAGTCATGTACCAAAATGTTCATTGCAGCTCTATTTACAATAGCCCGGAGATGGAAACAACCTAAGTGTCCATCATCAGATGAATGGATAAAGAAGATGTGGCACATATATACAATGGAATATTACTCAGCTATAAAAAGAAACGAAATTGAGCTATTTGTAATGAGGTGGATGGACCTTCAGTCTGTCATACAGAGTGAAGTCAGAAAGAGAAAGACAAATACCGTATGCTAACACATATATATGGAATTTAAGGGAAAAAAGTGTCATGAAGAACCTAGGGGTAAGACAGGAATAAAGACACAGACCTACTAGAGAATGGACTTGAGGATATGGGGAGGGGGAAGGGTAAGCTGTGACAAAGCAAGAGAGTGGCATGGACATATGTACACTACCAAACGTAAAATAGATAGCTAGTGGGAAGCAGCCGCATAGCACAGGGAGATCAGCTCAGTGCTTTGTGACCGCCTGGAGGGGTGGGATAGGGAGGGTGGGAGGGAGAGAGACGCAAGAGGGAAGAGATATGGGAACATATGTATATGTATAACTGATTCACTTTGTTATAAAGCAGAAACTAACACACCATTGTAAAGCAATTATACTCCAATAAAGATGTAAAAAGAAAAATTTGAGAAGAAAAATATCACTAAAATCAGCTTTTTTCAGGAAAAAATATTATAATCATCTTGTAGCATGTTATTCTTTCTTATAACATACTTGAGATAACTTTATTTAGAATGATCCCCAGTTTCTGGTTTGGGTGACTGAGTAGATAGTTCTGCCATTTATTGAAAAAAGGAAAACCAGAAGAAGAAGTCTTAAAGCAAGGAGTTCAGCTCAGTTCTTGACATGGGTTTGATGTCTGTGTAAGACATCCACGTGGATATATTCAATAGGCAGTTGGATATGCATATATTGAATTTAGGACACAGATTTGAGCTGGATTCATAGATTTTGGAGTCATTAGCATATAAATATTAATTGAAATCAGAAGAGTGGATGCAGTCAGAAGGAGTGTACAGTCAGAAAAGCAGACCTAGAAAAGAACACTGAATAATGCCAAGATTGGTAATGAATATATGTCTTCATAAAAGAACAAGCAACAACAACAAAAAACAGTGGGGTAATCAGAGAGGTAGGTCAATAGCTAACTATTATTAAGAGAAGCAATGAACTGGTTTTCATGACTTACTGAAAGTGAGAAGTAAGAAAGATAGATTAACTCCAAGATGACTCACAAGTTTCTAACTTAGGCAACTGTTTGGGAAGGGAGGGCATGTTGGTATGATTCCTTGAGATATGGAGGAGGAATAGTTTTTTAAAGGAAATTCTTAATTTCTGAATATACTTAAGTATATGAAAGCTTTCATAAGTAGATGGGGATTAATGAAAAAGATGTTCATTTGGTATTCAGTTGTTTTCTGCATAACGAAGCTTATATCTTGAATCTTTGTAACTGTAAAGGAGAAGATAGAATAGATAACGCTATCGCGTCTTCTTCCATGGGTGCATGAACCATTGGCTAACTTTGCCTCATGGCACGGAGGAAAGTCAGAATATTTCATCTCTTATGGGGTTTCTATTAACTCCTTAAGGTATCACCTGATTTATCCTGGTTCTCCACAGCATCTTATTTTTCCATGATATCCATGATATCTGATATAACATTCTCATGCTTTCAAATGTATCTACTTATCCTATTTTGTATTTACCTAAGTTATTACATGCCCTCTTCTTGACTTACATTAAAAATGATTTATTCTGAAGGGAGTTCTGCTACTAAAAATTAGGCCCTGTGTTCTCAATTGGGCCATTAATTTGTCAAATCCTCCTGTATTTCTCTACAAATCAAAAAAATTTTATACCTAAAGCAAGAAGTTAGAACATGCACTATACTGTCTCTCAGGCTTCATATTATCTGGCTAGAATGAAGATGATACCCCGAAAGTCCCAGTTAAATGCTAACATTTGAAGCTGATTTATTTTTATTCAAGGGAAGTTTTATCCAAACCAATGAAAGATGCATGATATGCCCTACTGACTTGAACGTTACATTTAACTATTTTCTAGTTTTTAAAACTAAGAGCAGTCAAAGTTTGTGTGTGTGTGTGTGTGTGTGTGTGTGTGTGTGTGTATGTGTTTGCCAATAGACCTATTCAAGAAGCTGCACATACATAACCTGGTTAATTTACTAGTCATCTAGTCTCTGCCCACTTCTGTATACCTAGTTCCACTGTCTTGTATAGTGATCATTGTTGTTAAAAACAGTAATGACCTTTGAGCCCTTGGAAGATTCTAAATCAACAATTCCACTATGGTTGTTTGACTATAAACATATAGAATTAAACTAATACTTAAACTGTTTTTCAACAAGATTTAAAATAATTACTTAACCCTCCTTTAAAGATGTTCACTCATAATCCCAATTTCCTTATAACCCTGGTCAATTTCAGACAGTAAATTCCATGATAATTTCCAGTGTCAGGGATATCTCTTTGTTATAAAGGAATATGCTCTCACAGGCCATTATGCGCACGCAAGCAATACATTGACCTGTAGTGTACCTGAATATACGGTAAAATGTAATGCTTTAAAACAAAACTTAAGTAAACTCCTCAGCGTAAAATATCTATTATAATCTATATTTGTCATTTGATTGTTTTATGGAGTGAATAATTTAAATAATGTTTATCTGCCACAATCTCTACTTCAGAACATTCTGTACTTGTGGACTAAGAAAATAGAACAATATAAAACAGACCCCATGATGAGAGGACAGGGAGTACTGGAAATAAGTGAATCATGCTAAGCCCAGTGATATTCATCTGCAACAGAAAATGTTAATAGCTAATGGTTGTGATTTGAACTTATCATTGATTTTCATTTCTTTGCCATAAATTGCCCACATGCTATTAGCAGCAGGCCAAGCTGGTTGCTACAATGCTCTTCTCCAAAGCCTGTAAATTATAAGCCTTAAATCAAAAAGTGCTCCAGTGGCACTTGAAGGTTATACCGTTCCAGTTCTCTTGATGAACTGAACTTTCTAAGACCACGAAGCATCTTCAAGGTAAACTCAGTGAGAACAATGAACATAATGCTCAATTTTTTAAAACTAGCTAACTATGCTTTGTGTTCTAATATTGAATGATAGCATCAATACCCAAAATCTGAGCTGAGTCTCTAGATAGTAGAGTTTTAGTAAAAAATTAACTTTTCTCCAACGATTCCACTAAACTTGAAATAGAAGGCATCACAAGCACTCTCAAAGTAAGTCTTAATTATACTTGTATTTTGATCCATTCAGTTGATTGTTTGGTTTTCTAACTGCATAAAAATTCATAATGGTAAACAAACTGTGAACTGAAATAGACATTACAGTTGAGTACACTTTCTTAGTCAACATATACTCTTCCAGAATAGAAAGTGTTTTTCAGTTAATGCAGATGAAATTGAAATTGCTAAAAGATTTTATTGACCATCAGGGAGATAAAAAGCAAGAATGAGTTTGTAAGGATGGTTTTGATAGTACAATCCTGAAGAATTCAAGGAGAGAATAAACAATCCTAGGTTTTGCAAATTTTAAATACTCATTTACCTTAGAGCAAGGGGACATATGAGATGTTTTCTGAGAACCATGTGTCATGTAATTTCTGAGACATGGTGTGGTAATCAGCTTCCAACACGGCCACACTGTCTGGTACTCTTGCTCTCTTCCTCCCATGGTCTTTTGGATCTCTGCTACATTGTGAATAGCCCTCACAATGGGGAGGTCCACGACTAGAGACATTAATCAATTAACGTCTTTGGCCAACAGCTCTCAAAGAACAGAGGCTTGTCGACAACCATGTTATAAGCTTAGAGGTAGATTCTCTGACCTTGAGATGACTATAGCCCCAGACAACAGTCTGGCTACAATCTCATGAAAGACTCTGAGCTAGAACAACCCAGCTAAGCTGCTCCCAAATTCCTGACCCTCAGAAAGTATTATGACAATAAATATTTGCTTTATTAAACTCTCTAGTTTTGCGGTAATGTGTTACACAGCAATACATAACTAAAACACTCTGCATATCACCTTTATACATACTGTATTTCATGATACACTATAACATGTAGAGCTCTGAATGGAGAAGTACATGACATTTGAAACATTGTATATTATCCCCAAAAAACGGCAGACTGCTTGAAGAGTCTGAATCTTCAAATAAAAAGTTAATTTCTTTTTACTGGGTAGCCTTTGAGAAGATTTTCTATGTTCAATAAAGTAGTAATCATTTCATAGAAGTCTTGAGAGAAGGCCCATCTCATGGTTTTTCTTCGATAAAGAACAGTTTAGGAATAATGTAATCTTACTATCAGTAAAAGTCACTTGATATATTTATTACAATGATGCAATCAACAGCAAGGTTTAAGGGTGATAAGAGTGATATCTGAATGTTTTAAAAAGGGATTATCAAATGTTAGGCCATGAAAATATTTTTTAAATTTATAAATCAATTCCCAAACAGATTTTTAAAAGAGCACCCTTATATATCATTTGGGTAAAAGCAATGAATGGGCAGTTTGAATCTTTGGTAGATAGCAGAAAACATTTCCTTGTTGCAGTACTGTAAAGCATTGCCAAAGAACTTGAGAACAGTTTGAAAACCACTGGTTAAAAAGGTACATGTCGAAATTAAGAAAACACTCCCATTTACCACTGCAACAAAAAGAATAAAATATCTAGGAATAAACCTACCTAAGGAGACAAAAGACCTGTATGCAGAAAATTATGACACTGATGAAAGAAATTAAAGATGATACAAATAAATGGAGAGATATACCATGTTCTTGGATTAGAACAATGAACATTGTGAAAATGACTATACTACTCAAAGCAATCTACAGATTCAGTGCAATCCCTATCAAACTACCACTGGCATTTTTCACAGAACTAGAACAAAAAATTTCACAATTTGTATGGAAACACAGAAGACCCCGAATAGCCAAAGCAATCTTGAGAAAGAAAAAAGGAGCTGGAAGAATCAGACTCCCTGACTTCAGACTATACTACAAAGCTAGAGTAATCAAGACAGTATGGTACTGGCACAAAAACAGAAATATAGATCAATGGAACAGGATAGAAAGCCCAGAGATAAACCCACACACATATGGTCCCCTTATCTTTGATAAAAGAGGCAAGAATATACAGTGGAGAAAAGACAGCCTCTTCAATATGTGGTGCTGGGAAAACTGGACAGCTACAAGTAAAAGAATGAAACTAGAACATTCCTTAACACCATACACAAAAATAAACTCCAAATGGATTAAAGACCTAAATGTAAGACCAGACACTATCAAACTCTTAGAGGAAAACATAGGCAGAACACTCTATGACATAAATCACAGCAAGATCCTTTTTGACCCACCTCCTAGAGAAATGGAAATAAAAACAAAAATAAACAAATGGGACATAATGAAACTTCAAAGCTTTTGCACAGCAAAAGAAACCATAACCAAGACGAAAAGACAACCCCCAGAATGGGAGAAAATATTTGCAAATGAAGCAACTGACAAAGGATTAATCTCCAAAATTTATAAGCAGCTCACGCAGCTACATATCAAAAAAACAAACAACCCAATCAAAAAATGGGCAGAAGACCTAAATAGACATTTCTCCAAAGAAGATATACAAATTGCCAACAAATACATGAAAGGATGCTCAACATCACTAATCATTAGAGAAATGCAAATCAAAACTACAATGAGCTATCATCTCACACCTGTAGAATGGCCATCATCAAAAAATCTACAAACAATAAATGCTGGAAAGGGAACCCTCTTGCACTGTTGGTGGGAATGCAAATTGATACAGCCACTATGGATAACAGTATGGACGTTCCTTAAAAAACTAAAAATAGAACTACAATATAACCCAGATATCACACTACTGGCATATACCCTGAGAAAACCGTAATTCAAAAAGAGTCGTGTACCACAAGGTTCATTTCAGCTCTATTATAATAGCCACGACATGGAAGCAACCTAAGTGTCCATCAACAGATGAATGGATAAAGAAGATCTGGCACACATATACAATGGAACATTACTCAGCCATCAAAAGAAATTAAACTGAGTTATTTGTAGTGAGGTGGATGGACCTAGATTCTGTCATACAAAATGAAGTAAGTCAGAAAGAGAAAAACAAATACCGTATGGTAACACATATATATGGAATCTAAAAAAAAAAATTGTCGTGAAGAAACTAGGGGCAAGACTGGAATAAAGATGCAGACCTACTAGAGAATGGACTTGAGGACACGGGGAGGGGGAAGGGTAAGCTGGGACAAAGTGAGAGAGTGGCATGGACATATATGCACTACCAAATGTAAAACCGATAGCTAGTGGGAAGCAGCCGCATAGCACAGGGAGATCAGCTCGGTACTTTGTGATCACCTGGAGGGGTGGCATAGGGAGGGTGGGAGGAAGGGAGACACAAGAGGGAAGAGACATGGGGATATATGTATATGTATAGCTGATTCACTTTGTTATAAAGCAGAAACTAACACACCATTGTAAAGCAATTATACTCCAATAAAGATGTTAAAAAAAAAGGTACATGTCTACCTAGAATTGTATGTTTTGATTGTAAAGTTTAGTTTTTACAATGAGGTGAAGTTATAGTCAGTAGTTTGGCTACATATACAAGAACAGAGTTTTTTAGCTCACTTTTTTAACGCTTCTATTTCTCATTTTAAAAATATTTTCTATTCTTTAGCATCAGGTACCAAATGCAACTTTGCCCTGATTGCTGACATCACCTATCATTAGTAAATTAGGTATAATTACATGCTAATATAGTAGGCAATTTTGAAACCACCTTTATTTCTGTCAGCCCAGATATATGTAAATGTGAATGATTAGGTTTTTTTTGTTATATCTGGTTTAAAGATATTATAACAGGAACAGCTAAGATAACACTTACATGATGCTTACTATTTATCAAGCTGTTTTCTAAGCACTTGTAATACTCAAAACTCTATGACTTTGGTATTACTGTTATCTCCAGTTTATTGATCGGGAAGTAAGGAATAGGTAGCTTCAGTAACTTGCCCTGGGTCATAGAGCTAGTAAGTGATGGAGCTGAATCCAGATAGTCTGGCTTCAGAGACATTGTGCTTATCCACTAGGCTGCATTCACTCAGAAGCAGTTAATCCACAGTTCCTGGTTAGCTGCAGCACACTCCAGAGGTTAGAGAGTTAAAATTCAATTCAGATACTTTCCTTCCACTCAGAAGTCTTCCTTTGCCTCCCTCAAACTACCCTTTCTGTTCTACTTCCATAAAATGAGTGTATCTCTGCCATTGCATTTATCTTTCTGTATTAGAATTGCCCATTTATGTGTCTGTATTATTATAGACAGTGATATCTTTGAAGACAAAAATCATATCTTATTTATCTTTATATTACCAGAGTGTTTAGCACAGGGTCTGATGCTCTGTAGATACTTGATGTTTGGTGGACTAAGCTGAGCTGAATGCTAGTGCATATGTCATGAAAAATTACTATTACCCCCACCCAACATGTAAAACAATGATCTATCAAATGCTTACAATATGCAAGACACTACACTATACTGTTTTTTTTTTTTTTTTTTTTGCGGTACGCGGGCCTCTCACTGTTGTGGCCTCTCCCGTTGCGGAGCACAGGCTCCAGACGCGCAGGCTCAGTGGCCACGGCTCACGGGCCCAGCCGCTCCACGGCATGTGGGATCTTCCCGGACTGGGGCACGAACCCGTGTCCCCTGAATTGGCAGGCGGACTCTCAACCACTGCGCTACCAGGGAAGCCCGATGTTAAACTTTTGATGAAGGAATGGTGACTGTTCTTCCCTAAGTTCATGATTGATGGGAAGCTAAATTCAAACAGACTGAGGAGAAGCTCTACAATGCATGTCTCTCTTAATTAGACAAATGTATAAATTAAAAAATAAAGTCCCAGAGTAATAGAAAATTATTTAATTCTCTAATTTCATTATTCAGCCTACTTTGATTGCCTATGCACATTAATATGCTATAGCAGGTATTTTGCTCTCTTGGTATTTACCCCTAAGTAAGTTATAGTCAAGTATACAAAATATGGTTGGTTGCTAGGTAGCTTGTATGGTTCTGCTGCAATGTGCTTCCTGTGACAGGTTTTTTTTTTCTCTTCAAGGGGTACAGGGGTGATAACTTGTGACCAATGCTACTAGTTCTAGGAAACATATTTTCCCTATCCAAATACTAGTAGACAGAGATGGGGGGGGGGGACCCAATGATATTAGTCTAGATATCTTGCACCCAGTAGATATTCCATAAATGTTTGTTTAATAAATTAAATCAAAATAATTTCAGAAGGAAAGAGAATATTTATTTCCCTAAACTTTTGAATCTTTGGGAGTTCAATAAGAAATCCCATATTCCTGCAGAACAGTAAAGTATCATCTATTAGGGATACTTATTATTTTAAAAACTAAATGTTGATAGACTCTTTAGGAATTCCGAATTTGGAAATAATTTCACATGCCATGCAATTGAGAGGTTCCCAAACACATTAGGAAATTGACTGTATGATAGGTGCTTATATAAAATGCAAATTCCAGGGCTACAGCCCCAAAGATGCTGATTAAGTAGGTCTAGAATGAGGCCCAGGTATTTTTTAGCTCCTTAATTACTTTATTTTATTATTTATATTATTTATCGAGTTTTGGAACAACTGGTAAAATTACAGAGCTAAAAGAAAAAAAATGTGGCTGAAAACTTTTAAGACCTTGAGTTGAAAAAGAATGTTTAACAAGTCTCAAAAAAGCATAAATCACAAGGCATAAAAGTTGATGGATTCATCTATAGGAAATAGGAATTTTTGTTCAAAAATGGATATGGGGCTTCCCTGGTGGCGCAGTGGTTGAGAGTCCGCCTGCCAATGCAGGGGACGCGGGTTCATGCCCCGGTCCAGAAGGATCCCACATGCCGCGAAGTGGCTGGACCCGTGAGCCATGGCCACTGAGCCTGCACGTCCGGAGCCTGTGCTCCGCAATGGGAGAGGCCACAACAGTGAGAGAGAGGCCTGCGTACTGCAAAAAAAAAAAAAGAAAAAAAATGGATATGAATAATCATATAGTAAGAAAATGCATCCAACATCTAAAATGGATAAGGGATTAATGTGTAGAATATTTAAAGAATTCCTGCAAATCAACAAGAAAAAGAGAAAATATAATAACAAAATGAACAAAGAACAGATAATTGATGGAAGGAGAAAACTGATTGGTTACAAGTATATACAAAGATGCTTACACTGATTGTTGATTAGAGAAATGTGAAGTAAAGCAATTAAACCAATTTATAATCAGCAAAAATGCATCAGTCAGATATAACCAAGTATTATCAAAGATGTGTGGAATTGTTATACCTAATGCGCTGCTGGTAGAAGTGTAAAAGGGACAGCTATTCTAGAGAACAATTGAGTAAGACACAGAAATTAGGAATATGCATACCATATGATCCACTCTTTGGTGTACACCTTAGAGAAAAGTTTAAAATAAGGTTGTGTATACACCTTCTCCCATGGACACACTGAATCTACAGCTACACATGGAGCAATTACCTCTGAAAGAAATCCAGAAACTAGCTGAGTGATTCCTACTCATCGAGTGAATGAGAAAAAACTCACATTGAAATGGGTAGGAAAGTCTGAGACTCACTCTCACCATGAACCCATCCTTGACACAGAGATACACTACTGGGAGGGGACTCACAACTTCAAGCTTCTCCCTGAGGAGTGAAGGGTTTAGATGTTGGGTCCAACTTTTAAGACTTCTCCCTGAGGGATGGGCCCACAAAACACCTAACTCTGAAAGCCAAAAGTGCTTGTGTCCCTGAGATCCACAAGACTACACTTTAAATGCTGCTGCCTGAGGGTCCAGCTTTCAATCAGCCTACATTTACCTCCACTTTGGGACACTGACAGGTCTTGGCAGACCCTCAACTACTAAGAGCCACAAGGAACAAAGAAGGTGGCCTGGACAATCAAAAGGTTTGAGAGACAATAAGAGCTCAGGCCATGCTGAATGAGAAGGTTGATCTCCTACACAAGACCAGTCTGTCAAGATTGCATGAGGTGACTGTTTTATCTAATGTGCAGAAACCAACACAGAGCATCAAGGAAAATGAAACAGAAAAATATGCGCCAAACAAAAGAACAAGATAAAACTCCAAAAACAGACCTTAATGAAACAGAGATAGATTTGCCTGGCAATACAATAATGGTCATGAAGATAGTCACTGAGGTCAGGAGAAAAATATATTAACAAAGTGAGAATTTCAACAAAGAGACAGAAAATATAAGAAGGCAACAAACTGAATTAGCCAGAGTAGAATAAAAAAACTGAACTGAAAAATTCAATAGAGGGGTTCAACAGACTAGATCAAGCAGAAGAAAGGATCAGCAAATTTGAAGATAGGGGAGTGAAATACTTCCAATAAGAGAAACAAAAAGAAAAAAACAATGAAAAAGATTGAAGATAGTTTAAGGTACTTATGGAACACTATGAAGTGGACCAATATTTGCATTATAGGAGTCTTGGAAGGAGAAGAGAGAGAGAAAGAAACAGAAAGCTTATTGAAAGAAATAACGGTTGAAAACTTTCTTAACCTGGGGAAAAAAACCCAGACATCTAGAACCAGAAAGCCCAAAGAGTTCCAAATAAGAGGAATCTAAATAGGCCCACTCTGAGACACCTTACAATTAAATTGTCAAAAGTTAAAGATGGAGAGAATCTTAAAAGCAGCAAGAGAAAAAACAACTTGTTATGTACGAGAGAATCCCCATAAGACCACCAGCAGATTTTTCAGCAGAAACTTTATAGACTCGAAGGAAGTGGCACAATCTATTCAGAGTGCTGAAAGAAAAAAGTGCCAACAAAGAATACTCCACCTGGAAAATTTTCCTTCATAACTAAATGGAGAGATAGAGTTTTCCAAACAAGCAAAAGCTCTAGAAATTCATCACCTCTAGACCAGCCTTACAAGAAACATTAAAGGAACTGCTTCAAGCTGAAATGAAAAGTCACTAATTAGTAACAGGAAAATATATTAAAGTATAGGTCTCACTGGTAAAGGTAAATACATAGCTAAATTCAGAATACTCTAGTGTTATAATGGTGGTGGTTAAATCACTGATAAATCTAGTATGAAGATTAAAAGACAAAAGTATTAAAAATAACTGTAACTACAAGAATTTGTTAACGAATACACAAGGTAAAAAGATGTAAATTGTGATATTAGAAACATAAAAATGGGGGGAGAGTAAAAATGTAGAGCTTCAGTATGTGTTTGAAGTCAAGTTCTTATCAGCTTAAAATAGACTGTTATATGCTTTATGTAAGCCTCGTGATAACCACAAGGCAAAATCTTACAGTAGATACACAAAAGATAAAGAGAAAAGAATCTAGGTGTACCATTAAAGTAAATCCGTGGATTGCAGCTAAAGCAGTGCTCAGAAGAAAATCCATAGCTAAAATACACACATTAGAAAGAAAAGAAAGTTATAAAACTCAGGCACCTAAGATTGCAACATAAGAAGGTAGAAAAAGAACGAAGTAAATTAAATAGAACAAAGGAAGTAACAAAAATAGGAGGAGATATTAAGGAAATAGAAATTTAAAAGAACAATAGAGAACAATGACAAAATCAAGAATTACTTCTTTGAAAATAGCAAGAAAATTGATAAACCTGTTGCTAGACTGCTCAAGAATAAAGAGAGAATCCAAGTTACCAATGTCAGGAATGTCAGAGGAAACATCACTAAAGATCCTACAGATAGTAAAAGGATAATAAAATAATATCATTACCAACTTTGTCAATGAATTTGACAACTTCGGTAAAATGGACAAATTCCTGGGACTTCCCTGGCGGTCCAGTGGTTAAGACTCCATGCTTCCACTGCAGGGTGTGCCGGTTCAATCCCTGGCTAAGATCCCACATGCTGCGTGGCACAGCCACAAAAAAAAAAAAAAAACTGGGCAAATTCCTTGCAATATGCAATGTATCAAAGTTGACAGAGATTAAACTAAATATCTTAATAGCCATATTTCTGTTAATGAAATTGAACTTGTTATCAAAAATCTTTCCTCAAAGAAAACTCCAGGTCAAAATGATTCCCCTGTTGAATTCTATCAAAACCTTAAAGAAGAAATAATGTCAATCCTACATAAACTCAAAAAATGGAGGAGGCTAGATACAATTATACCAAAACCTGATAAAGATATTGCAAAAATCCTACAACTCAGTAGTAATTTTTTAAAATCCAGTAAAAAAGTATGAACAAAACATTCATGCATACACTTGTCTAAAGAAGTTACATGAATGGTCAATGATCACATAATTTATCACTGAGATAAATGCAAGAGAGGTGCAAACTAAAGTTACTACTACTGGAGAGATGCAAACTAAAGTTACTACTACTGACTCTCAAGTCTGGCTACAATTAAAATGAAAGACATCAGCAATGCTGGCATATAAAATGGTGTAGCCACTTTGGAAATAGGTCTGATAGTTTCTTCTACACATTCATCTACACTATGACCCATTAATTTCATTCCTAGGTATTTCTCAAGAGTAATGAAAATATATGCCCACAAAAATAGTTGTACAAGGATTTTTCATAACAAATTTACTCATAATAGCCAAAAACTGGAAACTACTCAGATGCTCAACAGGAGAATGGATAAACAAATGGTGGTTTCTTTATACTGGGTGAAGAAAAATAAAGACACAAAGTTCTGAGTGAAGTAAGCTTTACACGAAAAACTACATACTATGTGATTCCATTTATATAAAGTTCTAAAATGGGCAAAATTAATTCATGTTTGAAAAAAGTAAGAATAATGGTAATCTTGCATGTTGGGAGTAGAGATTTATGTGGAAGGGGCATGAGGGAAATTTCTAATAGTTGTAATGTTCTATATTTTGAGTGGAGTTTTCATTATAAAGGTGTACGGATTTGCCACACAAATATACACATACGATTTGTGCATTTCATTTGTGTAAATTTTAAATAGAAAACACTATTAATAAATACTGAACCCTAACTGACATACATTCTGAAATATTTAGGGTATACTAATGTTTATAAGTTATTTTGAAATATTCCAAAAGTAAATGGACTAATAGGTGGGTAAAGTTTGAAAAGATGCACAGATAGTGTTAAACCACATATAGTAAAATATTATTGGTGGAATCTAGGTGAGGGAATATGTGAGGGTTCACTCAAACATTCATTCAACTTTGCTGTATGTTTGAAAATTCTAAATGCACTTCTAATTATTTATGATATGATGAAGTAATAAGATATTGAAAATAATTTCAAAATAATACAAATGCTGAAAAATGAAAGAGAATACTATGTATCTTACAAAATTAGAATGGTTCATCCACATAGCTGGAAATGGCAAGATCTCCTCTTTTTTTTTTTTTTGGCGGTACGCGGGCCTCTCACTGTTGTGGCCTCTCCCATTGCAGAGCATAGGCTCTGGATGCGCAGGCTCAGTGGCAATGGCTCACGGGCCCAGCTGCTCCACAGCATGAGGGATCTTCCCGTACTAGGGCACGAACCCTTGTCCCCTGCATCGGCAGGCGGACTCTCAACCATTGTGCCACCAGGGAAGCCCAATCTCCTCCTTTTTAAAAGCTGAATAATATTCCATTTTATATATCACAAGTTCTTTATCTATTCATGTGTCAACAGACTTGGTTTGTTTCCATATCTTGGCTATTCTGAATAATGCTGCAATGAACATGGAAGTGCAGATGTCTCTTTGAGATAGTGATTTCATTTCTTTTGGGAATATACCCAGAAGAGTGATTACTGAATCATATGGTAGCTCAATTTTTAATTTTTTGAGGAACCTCCATAACGTTCTCCATAGTGGCTGCACCACAAACAGTGCACAAAGGTTCCCTTTTTTTCAATCCTTGTCAGCACTTGTCATTTCATGTCCTTTTGATAATTGGCATCCTAATGGATGTGAAGTGATGTTTCATTGTGATTTTGACCTGTGATATTCAGCACCTTTTCATGTTTCTGTTCCTAGAGGACATAGTGCTAAGTGAAATAAGTCAGACACAAAAAGAAAAGAATAAAGCATAATCTCAATTACATGTGCAATATAAAAAAATCTAATACACTGAAGTAGAAAGTAGGACATGGTTACCAGGGATGGGGGGAGATGTTGGTCAAAGGGTACAAAGTTGCAGTTATGTAGGATGAATAAGTCTAGAGAGCTAATGTACTACATGATTACTCTAGTTAATAACTTTGTACTGAATACTGGAAATTCATCAAGAAAGTAGATTTCAGGTGCTGTCATCACTAACAAAAAAAAATTGTAAAGATGTGAGGAGATGATATGTTAATTAGCTTGATTGTATTGATAGTAACCATTTCACTAGGTAAAATTTCACTAGGTAAAATTATTTACAAAACAGAAACAGACTCACAGACATAGAAAGCAAACTTATGGTTACCAAAGGGGAGGGGGAGGGAGGGATAAATTAGGAGTTTGGGATTAAAATATACACACTACTATATATAAAATAGATAAACAACAGGGACCCGCTACATAGCACAGGGACTATACTCAATATCTTGTAAAAAAAAAAAAGAATATATATATATATATATATATATCTGAATCATTTTGCTGTACACCTGAAACTAACACAGCATTGTAAATCAACTATATTTCAAGAAAAAATTTTAAAAATAAATAAAAATTAAATGAGCCCTATAACACATTACAATTTACCATGTTAAATATATACACACAACAGTGCTAATATTTTAGAACATTGAAAACACATTGAAGGGAATATATTAAATATATTACAGAGGTAGCCTATGGGGGAATGGGAATGGAGATTATGAATGAATAGGTGAAATAAATAAGAAAGTTGCCTTGTATAGGTTGATGATGATGGTGTGCCATGAATACCTTGATTTTCTGTACTTAAAGTCCCAGGAAAAAGAACAGAAAAAGAAAGAAAGAAAGAAAACCATATGTGGAAGTTATTTCTTGTTCCTTAACAATAGCTATAGGCATTTTTTTTTCCTAATGCAAGTTTTGAAAACAGTTTTAGAGTCCAAAGTTGACAAATGTGTAGTCAAATACTAATAGTATAGCTCTAGCCATGTTGTGGCTGATATTTTTAATATTACTTTTAAATAATATTTCAATTTAACTTCATTCATGATTTTAAAATATTATGTAATATGACCCTAACCCTAATTACAATGTCTAAGATATAGGGATAATTTATGTTTCTAATCTGCCAGAAGAAAAAGAAAGGGAGAAAGAGGAGAAGTATCCTAGACATGGATTAAAAGAGAAACACTTTTTTTCTTTCATTTCTTTTTTTTTATGCATTGGTTATATATTTCATAATAAACAACCAAAAAACACACTAAACATTCATTTTGTTCATTGGTCTGAAGCTCATATAAGGCAACTCTGTTTTAGATTACAGTTTCTGGGGTGCTCTGCTTCAGGCTGTAGGTTTGTGACTAGCTAGATTCCCTGAACTCCATGTGCCCACATGGAAGGGAAAGCAGCTTTAGGCAAAGGAATTTTAAAATTTATATAAAATGGACAGTTTCCTTGAGCAACACAGTTACCAAGTTACTAAAACTGACACAAGAAGAAATTTTAAAATCTGAATAATACTAGATCTATTATAGAACTTGAATATATAGGTGAAAACAGTCTCACACAAAGATCTAGGTTCAAGTGGCTTTTGGGTGAAGTCTATCAATTGTTTAAAGAAGAAATAAAATCAAACTTACATCAATTCTTTAGAATAGGAAAAAATGGGGTATTTCCCAACCCATTGTGACGCCAACAGAAATTTGGTAAGAACATTACAGACCAATTTATCTCTTGGACAATGATGCAAAACTTCTAAAAAGTGTTAGCAAGTTGAATAATATATAAAAAGGAAAATACATCACAACTAACCTGGGTTTATCTTAAGAAAATAATGTTGGTTTATCAATTGAAAAATTAATCAATGTTAAGTCATTGCATTAAGAGAACAAATGAGAAAAATCATATGTGCACTTCAATAGATGCAGATATAGCATTAGAAAACATCTAGTAACCATTCATGATAATAAAAGAACTTTTCCTTAACCTAGTAAAGAGAATCTAAAAAACATCTACAGCACTCTTCATACACAATCGTGAAATATTACAAGATTTACCCTGAGACTGGGAATGAGACAAGGAGGCCTACTCTGACCAATTCCATCCAACATTGTACTAGAAAAACTAGCCAGCACAATAGGGCAAGAAATAAAAGGCATAATGGTTTTGAAATAAAAAATAACACTGTCATTATTCAGAGGTAACATGATCTTGCATGTAGAAAATCTAAAAGAACTGAAGACAACTTATTAATTCTAATAAGTGAACACAGAAGAAATCAATGGAGTTTTACATGCAATGTACTTAAACCTTCACAGTTCATAAAGTTTAGAATCATAAATGTATGTATAGTTAATGTACAAAAATGTTGGAGTCAGATGCGAATGATCTCTGAGGTTAAGGTTTTCTTGCATGGAATTTTGTTTTTAACATCTTTAATGGAGTATAATTGCTTTACAATGGTGTGTTAGTTTATGCTTTAAAACAAAGTGAATCAGATATACATATATATATATCCCCATATCTCCTCTCTATTGCGTCTCCCTCCCACCCTGCATATCCCACCCCTCTAGGTGGTCACAAAGCACTGACGTAATCTCCCTGTGCTATGCAGCTCCTTCCCACTAGCTAGCTGTTTTACATTAGGTGGTGTATATACGTCCATGCCACTCTCTCACTTTCTCAAAGCTTCCCCTTCCCCTTCCCCATGTCCTCAAGTCCATTCTCTACATTTGCATCTTTATTCCTGTCCTGCCCCTAGGATCTTCAGAACCTTTTTTTTTTTTTAGGTTTCATATATAAGTGTTAGCATATGGTATTCGTTTTTCTCTTTCTGACTTCCTTCACTCTGTATGACAGACTCTAGGTCCACGCACCTCACTGCAAAAGACTGAATTCTGTTTCTTTTTATGGCTGAGTAATATTCCATTGTATATATGTACCACACCTTCTTTATCCATTCATCTGTTGTTGGAGACTAAGGTTGCTTCCATGTCCTGGCTACTGTAAATAGAGCTGCAATAAACATTGTGGTACATGACGCTTTTTGAATTATGGTTTTCTCAGGGTGTATGCCCAGCAGTGGGATTGCTGGGACATATGGTAATTCTATTTTTAGTTTTTTATGGAACCTCCATACTGCTCTCCATAGTGGCTGTATCAATTTACATTCGTACCAACAGTAAAAGAGGGTTCCCTTTTTCCCACACCCTCTACAGGATTCATTGTAGCTTTTCTGATGATGCCCGTTCTAACCGGTGTGAGGTGATAGCGCCTTGTAGTTTTGATTCACCTTTCTCTAATGATTAGTGATGTTGAGCATACTTTCATGCATTTGTTGGCAATCTGTATATCTTCTTTGGAGAAATGTCTATTTAGGTCATCTGCCCATTTTTGGATTGGGTTGTTTGTATTTTTGATATGGAGCTGCATGTGCTGCTTATATACTTTGGAGAATAATCCATTGTCTGTTGCCTCATTTGCAAATATTTTCTCCCATTCTAAGGGTTGTCTTTTGGTCTTGTTTATGGTTTCCTTTGCTGTGCAAAAGCTTTTAAGTTTCATTATGTCCCATTTGTTTATTTTTGTTTTTATTTCCATTTCTCTAGGAGGTGGGTCAAAAAGGATCTTGCTGTGATTTATGTCATAGAGTGTTCTGCCTAAGTTTTCCTCTAAGAGTTTGATAGTGTCTGGCCTTACATTTAGGTCTTTAATCCATTTTCAGTTTATTTTTGTGTATGGTGTTAGGGAGTGTTCTAATCTCATACTTTTACATGTACCTGTCCAGTTTTCCCAGCACCACTTATTGAAGAAGCTGTCTTTTCTCCACCGTATAGTCTTGCCTCCTTTATCAAAGATAAGGTGACCATATGTGTGTGGGTTTATCTCTGGGCTTTCTATCCTGTTCCATTGATCTATATTTCCGTTTCTGTGCCAGTACCATGCTGTCTTGATTACTGTAGGTTTGTAGTATAGTCTGAAGTCTGGGATCCTGATTCCTCCAGCTCTGTTTTTCTTTCTCAAGATTGCTTTGGCTATTCAGGGTCTTTTGTGTCTCCATACAAAATTTTAAGATTTTTTGTCCTAGTTCTGTAAAAGATGCCATTGGTAATTTGATAGGGATTGCATTGAATCTGTAAATTGCTTTGGGTAGTAGACTCATTTTCACAATATTGACTCTTCCAATCCAAGAACATAGTATATCTCTCCATCTGTTTGTATTATCCTTAATTTTTTTCATCAGTGTCTTATAGTTTTCTGCATACAGGTCTTTTGTCTCCTTAGGTAGGTTTATTCCTAGGTATTGTATTCTTTTTGTTGCAATGATAAGTGGGATTGTTTCCTTAATTTCCCTTTCAGATTTTTCATCATTAGTGTATAGGATTGCAAGAGATTTCTGTGTGTTAATTTTGTATCCTGCTACTTTACCAAATGCATTGATTAGCTCTAGTAGTTTTCTGGTAGCATCTTTAGGATTCTCTATATATAGTATCATGTATCTGCAAACAGTAACAGCCCTACTTCTTCTTTTCTGATATGGATTCCTTTTATTTCTTTTTCTTCTCTGTTTGCTGTGGCTAAAACTTCCAAAACTATGTTGAATAATAGTAGTGAGACTGGATAACCCTGTCTTGTTCCCAATCTCAGCGGAAATGGTTTCACTGTTTCACCACTGAGAACAATGTTGGCTGTGGGTTTGCCATACATGGCCTTTATTATGTCGAGGTAAGTTCCTTCTATGCCTACTTTCTGGAGGGTTTTAATCATAAATGGGTGTGGAATTTTGTCAATAGCTTTTTCTGCATCTATTGAGATGATCATATGGGTTTTCTCCTTCAATTTTTTAATATGGTGTATCACATTGATTGATTTGCATATATTGAAGAATCCCTGCATTCCTGGGATAAACCCCACTTGATCATGGTGTATGATCCTTTTAATGTGCTGTTGAATTCTGTTTGCTAGTATCTTGTTGAGGATTTTTTGCATCTGTGTTCATCAGTGATATTGGCCTGTAGTTTTCTTTCCTTGTGACATCTTTGTCTGGTTTTGGTAACATGGTGATGATGGCCTCGTAGAATGAGTTTGGGAGTGTTCCTCCCTCTGCTATATTTTGGAAGACATTGAGGATAGGTGTTAGCTCTTCTCTAAATGTTTGATAGAATTCGCCTGTGAAGCCATCTGGTCCTGGGCTTTTGTTTGTTGGAAGAATTTTAATCACAGTTTCAAATTCAGTGCTTGTGACTGGTCTGTTCATATGTTCTATTTCTTCCTGGTTCAGTCTCAGAAGGTTGTGCATTTCTAAGAATTTGTCCATTTCTTCCAGATTGTCCATTTTATTGGCATGTAGTTGCTTGTAGTAATCTCTCATGATCCTTTGTATTTCTGCAATATCAGTTGTTACTTATCCTTTTTCATTTCTAGTTACTTTGATTGGAGTCTTCTCCATTTTTTTCTTGATAAGTGTGGCTAAAGGTTTATCAATTTTGCTATCTTCTCAAAGAACCAGATTTTAGTTTTATTGAACTTTGCTATTGTTTCCTTCATTTCTTTTTCATTGATTTCTGGTGTGAAATTTATGATTTCGTTCCTTCTGCTAACTTTGGGTTTTATTTTTCTTCTTCTTCTCTATTTGCTTTAGGTTGTTTATTTGAGATGTTTCTTGCTTCTTGAGGTAGGATTGTTTTGCTATAAACTTCCTGCTTAGAACTGCTTTTGCTGCATCCCATAGGCTTTGAGTCATCATGTTCTCATTGTCATTTGTTTCTAGGTATTTTTTGATTTCCTCTTTGATTTCTTTAGTGATTTTTTACTACTGCATTGTTTGTCCTCCACGTGTTTTTACTTTTTACAGATTTTTTCCTGTAATTGATATCTAGTCTCATAGCGTTGTGGTCGGAAAAGATACTTGATATGATTTCAATTTTCTTAAATTTATCGAGGCTTGATTTGTGACCCAAGATGTGATCTATCCTGGAGAATGTTCCATGTGCACTTGAGAAGAAAGTGTAATCTGCTGTTTTTGTTTGGAATGTCCTATAAATATCAACTAAATCTATCTCGTCTATTGTGTCATTTAAAGCTTCTGTTTCCTTATTTATTTTCATTTTGGATGATCTGTCCATTGGTGTACGTGAGGTTAAAGTTCCCCACTATTACTGTATTACTGTCGATTTCCTCTTTTATAGCTGATAGCCGTTGCCTTATGTATTGAGGTGCTCTGATGTTGGGTGCATATATATTCTTGCAACGATCCCTTGATCATTATGTAGTGTCCTTCCTTGCCTCTTGTAACATTCTTATTTTAAAGTCTATTTTGTCTGATATGAGAAATGCTACTCCAGCTTTCTTTTGATTTCCCTTTGTAAGCAATACCTTTTTCCATCCCCTCACTTTCAGTCTGTATGTGTCCCTAGGTCTGAAGTGGGTCTCTTGTAGACAGCATATATATGGGCCTGGTTTTTGTATCCATTCAGCCAGTCTATGTCTTTTGGTGGGAGCATTTAATCCATTTACATTTAAGGCAGTTATCGATATGTATGTTCCTATTACCATTTTGTTAATTGTTTTGGGTTTATTATTGTAGGTCTTTTCCTTCTCTTGTGTTTCCTGCCTAGAGAAGTTCCTTTAGCACTTGTTGTAAAGATGGTTGGGTGGTGCTGAATTCTCTTAGCTTTTGCTTGTCTGTAAAGGTTTTAATTTCTCTGTCGAATTTGAATGAGATCCTTGCTGGGTAGAGTAATCTTGGTTTTCGGTTTTTCCCTTTCATCACTTTAAATATGTCCTGCCACTCCTTTCTGGCTTGCAGAGTTTCTGCTGAAAGATCAGCTGTTAACCTTATGGGGATTCCCTTGTATGTTATTTGTTGCTTTTTCCTTGCTGTTTTTCATATTTTTTTCTTTGTATTTAATTTTGGGTAGTTTGATTAATATGTGTCTTGGTGTGTTTTTCCTTGGATTTATCCTGTATGAGATTCTTTGTGCTTCCCAGACTTGATTAACTATTTCCTTTCCCAAATTAGGGAAGTTTTCAACTATAATCTCGTCAAATATTTTCTCAGTCCCTTTCTTTTCTCTTCTCTTTCTGGGACCCCTATAATTCAAATATTGGTGCATTTAATGTTGTCCCAGAGTTCTCTGAGACTGTCCTCAATTCTTTTCATTCTTTTTTCTTTATTCTGCTCTGTGGTAGTTATTTCCACTATTTCATCTTCCAGTTCACTTATTCATTCTTCTGCCTCACGTATTGTGCTATTGATTCCTTATAGAGAGTTTTTAATTTCATTTATTGTGTTGTTTATCATTCTTTGTTTGCTCTTTAGTTCTTTCAAGTCCTTGTTAAACGTTTCTTGGATTTTATTTCCAAGATTTTGGATCATCTTTACTAGCATCCTGAATTCTTTTTCAGGTAGACTGCCTATTTCCTCTTAATTTGTTAGGTCTGGTGGGATTTTATCTTGCTCCTTCATCTGCTGTGTGTTTTTCTGTCTTCTCATTCTACTTAAGTTACTGTGTTTGGGGTCTCCATTTCACAGGCTGCAGGTTCGTCATTCCCGTTGTTTTTGGAGTCTGCCCCCAGCGGCTAAGGTTGGTTCAGGGGGTTGTGTACACTTCCTCGTGGAGGGGACTGGTGCCTGGGTTTTGGTGGATGAGGCTGGATCTTGTTTTTTCTGGTGGGCTGGACTGCATCTGGTGGTGTGTTTTGGGGTGTCTGTGAACTTATTATGATTTTAGGCAGCCTCTCTGCTAATGGGTGGGTTGTGTTCATGTCTTGCTGGTTGGTTGGCATAGGGTGTCCAGCACTGTAGCTTGCTGGTTGTTGAGTGGAGCTGGGTCTTAGCATTGAAATGGAGATCTCTGGGAGAGCTTTCACCGTTTGATATTACGTGGAGCTGGGAGGTCTCTGGTGGACCAATGTCCTGAGGTCAGCTATCCCACCTCAGAGGCACAGGCCTGACACCCAGCTAGAGCACCAAGACCCTGTCAGCCACACAGCTCAGAAGAAAAAGGAGGAAAAAAAAGGAATAAATAAAATACAATAAAACAAAATAAAATAGTTATTAATATAAAGAAATTTTAAAAATTAAAAAAAGTAAAATGTAATTAAAAAAAGAAAAGAAAAAAAGAAAGAAGAGAGCAACCAAACAAAAAAACAAATCTACCAATGATAACAAGTGCTAAAAACTATAGAAAAAGAAAAAAAAATTGGATAGACAGACCCTAAGACAAAATGGTAAAAGCAAAGCTATACAAACAAAATCACACAAAGAAGCACAGACATACACACTCACAAAAACAGAAAAAGGAATAAAATATATATATGTATATATAAAAAAATGAAGAGAGCAACCAAATCAATAAACACATCTACCAATGATAATAAACTCTAAATACTAAACTAAGATAAACATAAAATCAGAAACAAATTAGATGCAGAAAGCAAACCCCAAGTCTACAGTTGCTCCCAAAGTCCACCTCCTCAATTTTGGGATGATTCTTTGTCTATTCAGGTATTCCACAGATGCAGGGTACATCAAGTTGATTGTGGAGATTTAATCTGCTGCTCCTGAGGCTGCTGGGAGAGATTTCCCTTTCGCTTCTTTGTTCGCACAGCTCCCGGGGTTCAGCTTTGGATTTGTCCCCGCCTCTGCGTGTAGGTCACCTGAGGCCATCTGTTCTTTGCTCAGACAGGATGGGGTTAAAGCAGCAGCTATTTAGGGGGCTCTGGCTCACTCAGGCCAGGGGGAGGGAGGGGTACAGAGTGCAGGGCGAGCCTGCGGTGGCATAGGCTGGCATGACGTTGCAACAGCCTGAGGCGCGCCTTGTGATCTCCTGGGGAAGTTGTCCCTGGATAACGGGCTGCACAGGTTCCTGGGAGGGGAGGTGTGGATAGTGACCTGTGCTTGCACACAGGCTTCTTGGTGGCTGCAGCAGCAGCCTTAACGTCTCATGCCCGTCTCTGGTGTCCGTGCTGATAGCCACGGCTCGCGCCCGTCTCTGGAGCTCGTTTAGGTGGTGCTCTGAATCCCCTCTCCTTGAACATCCCGAAACAATGATCTCTTGCCTCTTAGGCAGGTCCAGACTTTTTCCGAGACTCCCTCCCGGCTAGCCGTGGTGCACTAGCCCCCTTCCGGCTGTGTTCATGCAGCCAACCCCAGTCCTCTCCCTGGGATCTGACCTCTGAAGCTGGAGCCTCAGCTCCCAGCCCTCACTCGCCCCAGTGGATGAGCAGACAAGCCTCTCAGGCTCTTGAGTGCTGGTTGGCACTGACCCTCTGTGCAGGAATCTCTTTGGTTTGCCCTCTGCACCCCTATTGCTGCACTCTCCTCCATGGCTCCAAAGCTTCCCCCCTGCCACCCCCTGTCTCTGCCAGTGGAGGGGCTTCCTAGCGTGTGGAAACCTTTCCTCCTTCACAGCTCCCTCCCTCTGCTGCAGGTCCTGTCCCTATTCTTTTGTCTCTGTTTTTTCTTTTTTCTTTTGCCCAACCCTGGTATGTGGGGAGTTTCTTGCCTTCTGGGAAGTCTGAGGTCTTCTGCCAGCGTTCAGTAGGTGTTCTGTATGAGTTGTTCCATGTGTAGATGTATTTCTGATGTACTTGTGGGCAGGAAGGTGATCTCCACGTCTTACTCCTCCGCCATCTCGAAGGTCTCTCTTTTCTTTATTTTCAAGTCAAATATGAAAATTAGGGCCAGGTTACTTAGTTTAGCAGTATCTTAAGCAAAGCTTTATATAAAGACAAGATGTTCTCTTCCTGCTCTTTTAACATATTTTGTGCAGAGTAGTAGCTAAGTATTTTAGCATCTGATTAATACAATAAAAACAAGACATTCCACTCCCCACCACAAAAAAGAACAGTAGATTCCCCTTTGCTTATGGAAACCTTCAACTGAAATGTTAGTTTCTCTGACCTTCAGTCTGTGATGAGGGTAATATATAAACAGATGTCTTGAAGGATCTGAGTAGTCATTAGCAGTAGCCGATCATCTCCACTTGATGAAATTATGTAGGCTATGTGTTTCTGTGTGTATACATCTCTGTAGCTTAAGCTAAAAATAATTTAATTTATAGTGTATTTTGTTAGAACTTATTTTTTTTTTCCTTTCTCATGATATTGCCTTACAACAGGGATGGGCCATCAACACCTCTCAATTGTACTATGTTCTGTGGAAATTACAAAGGAAATAGAGGTCATAACCCAACCCTTATGGAGGTGTGTAATCTAATGGGGAGATTAGAAAAACACAAATAAACACAGGTAATGGAAACACAATCAGCGACAGTTATCCAAACATGTCCAAGAGAAACACCTCATAATTATACTTAAACACCAGGTGTGTAATAGCTCTGCCCTTTGACTCCTGCTATTGAAGACAGGGCCCTAGATTAAGAATCAGAAAACATAGATTTTGTTTCCAACTCCAGTCAAGTGGCTTTAAGCATATTACTATCTGAGCCTGAGTTTGTTCAAAATACAGTTTGGACATTAGCCCCTTCTCTGCTGACTTCAAAAAAATATTATGAGGATTAAGTGATAAAATAAGTGTGAACGTGCTTCGTAAACTGGAAAGCTATATGCATATCTGAAGAAATATCTTCCTTGATATTCTTACTTGCTCATGCAGGTCACTTCCCCTAGACAGCCCATACCTCCCACTTTGCCAGCGTAAGTACCGACTCACCTCATGTTCCATCTGCTCAGTGAAACCTACATATGGTCTTTCCATCCTCTGAGCTCCTATAACCACTTACTAGTAGTTTCCTTTCCTGAAACTGCCTGGCATTATTAGTTTGCTTTTTGTATGCATTGTCTTTTCTGCTTTGCCAGATTATAAGCAGCTTGAGATCATGGATTTGCCTGATATACCTTAGCTTTTCCACAGTGCTTAGTATGGTTACTCTACATGGAGTGCTTCAATACATATTTATTGATTGATTATAAGATAAGATGGTTCATTCATTCATTTGGCAAATATATTAAGTACTTACTCTGTACCAGGTACTCTACTGTTCTAGGGACTGGGGAATATAGCCCCTACCCTCATGGAACTTACATCTAAATGGGGAAGTCAGTATATATAGATAATGGTATATGTATATTTTTTCAGGTGATTTTAGTACTTGAAGAAAATACTTAGTACTTGAGGAAAAATGAGACAAGGGAAGGGAATTTAGTATGATTGTTGATCACAGGGGGTGGGATGCTTTATTAGATAGGATGATCAGAAATATCTTCCCTGAGAAGGAAACTTTTGAGCAAAGACCTAAATGAAGGAGCAAGTAATGCAAAGACCTGAAAGGAATGTGATTCAAGAAGAAATGTTATACCCCATCAGGTTTTCCTTACTGACTGTGAATCAAGTTCACATGGAGTGACTGTTTTTGTGAATATACAATTTTATTTTTGTAGGATCTATATATTCACTCATTTTTTAATTCAATAAATATTTATGAGCCACTATTATATATCAGTCACTGGTCTATAATGGAGTACAAAAACAGATGCCATTCCTTCCCTTATGGAGCTTTTGTGATGCTAATTTTCCACCTCTTTAGTTCTAAACATGCGATTGCAATGGTGTCTCACGACCTAGTCTAGCCTAGAAGTGCTCACAAAAGGGAGTGTGAACTGGTGCCACCATTATAGAGAACAATCTGGCAAATGTAATATTTTATATATTCTTAGACAAATGTAATATTATACATATTCTATTTACCAGCAATCATTCTCCTGAATAACATCTCAAAGAAATCTCCACACAGATCCATATGGGGACATCATTGCAATGTTATTTGTGATGGTAGTGAGCAGGAAGCAACCCAAGTGTCCATTAATCCAACAGTGGATAGATAGTCTATGGTAGATTCACAATCATCGCGGAATATTATGCAGTATTTAAAACCAGATTAGATGAAATACAGTTTATCTTACTCTTGCAAAATAGTCCTAGCATATGTGTTCAAAGGCTGACATGATAAATCCATGGTTTTTCAGAACACAGGATTGTTCTATCATTTTGCTCTCCCACCCTGAAAATGTAGCTTCTATCTTGTGGCCAAAGATGCCTACCCCACTCGTACCACTAGTCCAAATTACAGTCAGTGTTAAGAGGACTAGATACAAACAACATTTTTACTTCCTTTTAAAGGAGCTGCACATCACTTTCATTTACATCTCATTGGCCAGAACCAGGCTTCATGGCAACATTGAGCTACAAAGGAAGCTAAGAAACATACTCTTGAGCATAGCATTCAATGTCCAGCTAAGCTTTTATTATTATAGAGAAAGTGGAGAATTGTTATTGAGTGAACAATTCTTACTAAGCACCTAGCATGAAACATTTTGCTTTTTTTTTCATATTTTAATTTGCATTAGCCACATTTCAAGTGCCCTATGCTCATATGTGTCTAGTCCTTATCATAAAGGACAGCACACTACTATGTAGCACCTATCCATTTACTCTAAGGATCTTAATCCACTCCCCACAGCTATAACTTCTCTGGTGGTTTCAGTTGCCTACTAAGCTCTCCAAACTATTCCTTTTTATGGTCAGTTATTGGGCATTCCTATAGCCACAGTAGTTATGTTAGCACTTTCCTGCACTAAAAGCAAACTTCTAACCAAGAAACATCTCCTTCTCTCTTCTGCAGAATGAAACCCAAAGCCAAAAACAAAACAAATAGAAAACCACACCACCACCCCAAAAGAAAACAAAACAAGGAAAAAACCTTACTGAGCATTTATCATTTTACACATAAATTGTGACTTATAATTTGATTTTTTTAGGCAATAACTCATAAACAGCTTTTATAGATTTATTACTTCACATATGTTCATTTATCCAAGAAAATGTGTTTTGCAAAAAATACTAAGGGCATGGAGTTTGTGCAATTTACACTTTTATGGTTGTTATTGTTTTTGATCAATTAATCATAGGGAGAGGATCTGACAATACGGAGAGTATGTGGAATAGTGATGTGCTGAGGAGTCAAGAAACTTGCAAGCCAACTGAGACTTGTTTGATAAAATCAATCATTTTGAAGAACATTATTTTTTAATTATTTCAAGTTCCTTGATAGGATAAAGTTAAAACCTATGGAAAACATGGGGATCATTCATGCTGTGATTCTTGCTGAAAATGTCAAATTCCCCTATAAAGAATTATGAGATAGAGTGAAATTGACACAAATAAAAGCAGCCACACATTTCCAAGAGTTTTTACAAGAGTGGAAGAATGCTATGTTTACTTCAAGGAAAGATGCCTTAACAATTCTAGCGGTATTTTCACCCTCAAGTGTTGCATATTTCTGCTGATGCTATAGACTCATAATCAGTGCTCACAGTGGGCTGTACTGAGCTATCCACGAACTTTTATTTTTCTAGTGTCCTTCATAACTACTTTTAATATAACTGATTTGGAGGAAATATATAGTGTGTGACCAAGAAACAAAGGATAGTTTTACATAGTTAACTGGCCTATTTGTTTATGGAATCCCCATAAAAAACCTTGTCTTCATTACCACCTTGTTCTACTACTACTTGATCATACAAATTCTACACTATTTAGGAACAGGGTTTTACTGCTAAAGTTAATAATAAGACTGTCCTTCATTATATATTGTTCATCCTATACAGCTATGACCCTGAAGTTTAGTACTTCTGCTGTTTATGTCCCATGCAAAGTATGTCATAAATCATGGAGGATGATAGGACAAAATTTGAGTGATATTTTCCATTAAACTATAATTATTAAATGCCATAGTAGATCACTTAAATTTTCTTAGTAGAATCTATATTTAATCAAGGAAATATTACATTTTGATATTTCATTATTATATTTAAGTATGATTTAAATGTTTACTAAACTAAATATTTTAACTAATAAAAAAAGGTAAATTTCAATTTTAGCAAAATCATCATCAATCATGGAATAAAATCATTACTTGATTTATAGTATATTTTAATTGTCTTTGCATTGAAATTAAGAACTTATGGATTTCTTTGAAAACTGATATTTTTTTTCATAAATGGCAAATTACAACAACCACATGCTCTTTGGGACTATTAATAAGATGTTTATGAAGCATTCATTGAGTCACTGTCTTATACAGACACATCACATCAGACGGTCCATGTTCACAGAACTCTCATAATCTGTCTATGAAAATGCATGTGCAATTAAGAGGCTCTCTAAGTTATGAACAAATAGTACAAAGTACACATAGGTCCCAGGAAATACAAAGCAAAGGAAATCCTTGTGTACTGACTTTCACCAGAGAAAGTTTTCTGGAAAAAAGTTTTTGAGAAAATAATGGGCATGAATCTACAGATTCAATGTAATCCCTATCAAACTACCACTGGCATTTTTCACAGAACTAGAAGAAAAAATTTGACAATTTGTATGGAAACACAAAAGACACCAAATAGCCAAAGCAATCTTGAGAAAAAAAAACGGAACTGGAGAAATCAGGCTCCCTGACTTCAGAATATACTACAAAGCTACAGTAATCAAGGCAGTATGGTACTGGCACAAAAACAGAAATATAGATCAATGGAACAGGATAGAAAGCCCAGAGATAAACCCACGCACATATGGTCACCTTATCTTTGATAAAGGAGGCAAGACTATACAATGGAGAAAAGACAGCCTCTTCAATAAGTGGTGCTGGGAAAATTGGACAGCTACATGTAAAAGAATGGAATTAAAACACTGCCTAATGCCATACACACAAAAAAAATGAAATGGATTAAAGACCTAAATATAAGGCCAGACACTATCAAACTCTTACAGGAAAACATAGGCAGAACCCTCTATGACATAAATCACAGCAAGATCCTTTTTGACCCACCTCCTAGAGAAATGGAAATAAAAACAAAAATAAACAAATAGGACCTAGTGAAATGTAAAGGCTTTTGCACAGCAAAGGAAACCATAAACAAGACAAAAAGACAACCCTTAGAATGGGAGAAAATATGTGCAAATGAAGCAACTGACAAAGGATTAATCTCCAAGATTTACAAGCAGCTCATGCAGCTCCATATCAAAAAAACAAACAACCCAATCCAAAAATGGGCAGAAGACTTAAATAGACATTTCTCCCAAGAAGATATACAGATTGCCAACAAACACATGAAAGAATGCTCAACATCATTAATCATTAGAGAAATGCAAATCAAAACTACAATGTGATATCATCACACACCGGTCAGAATGGCCATCGTCAAAGTATCTAGAAACAATAAATGCTGGAGAGGGTGTGGAGAAAAGGGAACCCTCTTGCACTGCTGGTGGGAATGTAAATTGATACAGCCACTATGGAGAACAGTATGGAGGTTCCTTAAAAAACTAAAAATAGGGCTTCCCTGGTGGCGCAGTGGTTGAGAGTCCACCTGCCGATGCAAGGGACACGGGTTTGTGCCCCGATCCGGGAAGATCCCACATGCCGTGGAGTGGCTGGGCCCGTGAGCCATGGCCACTGAGCCTGCACATCTGGAGCCTGTCCTCCGCAATGAGAGAGGCCACAACAGTGAGAGGCCCACGTACCGCAAAAAAAAAAAAAAACTAAACTAAAAATAGAACTACCATACGACCCAGCAATCCCACTGCTGGGCATATACCCTGAGAAAATCATAATTCAAAAAGAGTCATGTACCAAAATGTTCATTGCAGCTCTATTTACAATAGCCCGGAGATGGAAACAACCTAAGTGTCCATCAACAGATGAATGGATAAAGAAGGTGTGGTACATATATACAATGGAATATTACTCAGCCACAAAAAGAAACGAAATTGAGTTATTTGTAGTGAGGTGGATGCACCTAGAGTCTGTCATACAGAGTGAAGGAAGTCAGAAAGAGAAAAACAAATACAATATGCCAACATATATATGGAATCTAAAAAAAGAAAAAGTGGTTCTGAAGAACCTAGGGGCAGGCCAGGAATAAAGATGAAGACCTACTAAAGAATGGACTTGGGCTTCCCTGGTGGCGCAGTGGTTGAGAGTCCACCTGCCGATGCAGGGGACACAGGTTCATGCCCCGGTCCAGGAGGATCCCACATGCCGTGGAGCGCCTGGGCCCGTGAGCCATGGCCACTGAGCCTGTGCGTCTGGAGCCTGTGCTCCGCAATGGGAGAGGCCACAACAGTGAGAGGCCCGCGTACTGCCAAAAAAAAAAAAAAAAAGAATGGACTTGAGGACATGGGGAGGGGCAAGGGTAAGCTGGGAGAAAGTGAGAGTGTGGCATGGACATATATACACTACCAAATGTAAAACAGATAGCTAGTGGGAAGCAGCTGCATAGCACAGGGAGATTAGCTCGGTACTTTGTGACTACCTAGAGGGAGGGAGACGCAAGAGAGAGGAGATATAGCGATATAGGTATACGTATAGCTGATTCACTTTGTTATACAGCAGAAACCAACACACCATTGTAAAGCAATTATACTCCAATAAAGATGTTAAAAAAAAAAAAAAGAAAAGAATGGGCATGGAGTGGCTAATATGAAAGATGCTACAATTTGGGCCTGGAGCTATATAAAGGTCAAGTGGAAGTTATATATGTCTATGCTCATCATATGAATGAATTTGTGTTTTGGGCATTTTCTTTTTCCTCTCTATATAGAAACTTGCCAGACTAAATATGCATACTAAAAAATCCTTCGGTTTAGACAGTGTAATAGGTGAGATTATTTAATTTATCCACCTATCTATCCATACCATTATATAATTTTTTCAATCTGAAACTAATATAGCATTCTTTCTGAAAATTATTATTACTTCCAAATTTCTGCAATATGTTTATGATGATGGTTTTATCACTTTTGTTCAGTTTTGAGAAGAAAATGAGAATTTGTCCAGCTTTTATTGTAACAATTTGAATGTGAAATACATTTTCAGGCTTTTGAATAATGGTTTTGGTTACACTGTAGATTTTGATTTTCAGTCAAAACTATGTATTTGCTGACACCATTGAGTGTTTTCAGTGCTGTCCATTGACTCCCAAGAAATAATGTTCACAATTGTACAAGGGTTTCATTGAAAGTAATATAATAATTAAAAGTATGTTAAAAATATTACCATTGTTATATGCAGTATTTCTTCACCTAAATTATATTGGAGCACTATCACAGCATGCCTCCCCATTTTTATACTACAGTTATGTCAAAGGCCATCTCTAAAGTGGTCATAATTTATCTTTATTAATTCTTCTGTTACACAGTTGTACAATTATTATGAATACAAATGTAATTATTCATACCTGGAAAAATAAATACAGCAGTTTCTTTATCAACCTAACTGGAGCACTGAAATTCTCTACTGTGATGTGAACAAACATAAATGACTATCTGAAAGAAGAAATTTTAGAAAAAGTAAATAAAAACATTAGAATGATGTAATTTAAATTTTGGGCCTAATAATTATATTTAGGTGATAGAATATCACTTTGATTTACTAACATGCATGTGCCTTAGAATGTGCTTAAAAATTTCCTTGTGTGATTTTATTTTATATAATTTTGCAGGTGTCTCATTTATGATAGTGAAACATTAGTAAAGTTGGTAGGCACCATACTTAGATATGTTTTCCAATTATAAGGGAAACATTAGCTATATTTATAACTTGTTATTGGAACGATCTAGAAAGAACAAGTATGAATCTATTTTCATGACATTCTGGCAGAGTTAAAGGTCCCCTAAATAGAGGAATCATCTTATTAGACATGTGCAATCTTGAAACTATATGCATTTTAATGATGGAGATAAAAGTATTATTATGCTGCTGCTTGATGTATATAGGTAATCAGATTTTTAATGGATGGCTGCTCTACTTTAATCTTTTATGATTGCAGAAACATATATGATTATAGGAACTTCAACCCTCACCTTTTTAAAAATGGAAAATAAAATGACTGTCATTACCAACAATTTATTCAACACATATTTGCTGAGTATCTACTGTTCATAAGAAACCCTGTGATAAAGAAATGATGAAAACATGACCTTTCCCACAAAGAGGTCATGGTCTGGGAGTATAGAAAGTTATGTACACTAATAATTGCACTGTAATATTATATGTATAATAATAGAGTATGTATAAAGACCTGGCAATATAGTATATACTGCTAATGTTGTTTTGATTTAAATGTATGAATGATACATTCTAAAAACTAATTTTAAATGTATCTAATGATACATTCTAAAAACTAATTTTCAAAGTATCAGATGGTCAAATAGAATGAGATTATTTTAGTCACATTGTAGCATTTCCTGGGAATGTTTTAAATGAACTGAGTGCCTACTATGTGCAAGAAAAATTAGACAATTAATTTACTTTTATCTAAAAAATGTGACCTTGGTCGAGGAAGCAAAAAAAGAAAAAGCCAGACAATCTTATAATTTTCCTGCATTATTTTTATCCTTCTATAGTTATCAAATCTGTGTTTTCTTTCTTTGCTTCACTTCTCTATCTTGTGTACTTTTCTTCCTAATGTTGAGAAGGTTTTTAAAACACTGTTGATTTAAGTAACTTAACAATTGCAAATTGAGTGAAGAGTACATTGTATATAACCTTGCGTAGGTCCTATTTATAAATAATAATCACAGGAATAATAGCACTATTTATAATAAGATCTCTGAGCAATTTCTGAACAAGTCACCTCCTGTGGCAACTGATTATGACATTAAAAAGATGAATATGAAACTGTTTCCTAAGAATCATTCAAGGAATCAGTAAGGCAGGCGCGGCTGTCTCTACAAATACATCAAGTATGACTGGTTTGCACTAAATATTTATGTTCTTAGCTACTATCCTCCACTGAGTGAAATTCCCACCGAGAGCCATTAATCGATTAGGCAACATAAGAAGGTTTCAGCTAAAGAACTGCTGCTTGTGAGGATGCTTTAAAGCTCTTGGCATGGATTATTTTTTTATCAGATCAGGTAGTTGACATCTGGAATGGGTAAGTTCCGAGGAAAGAAGCAAAAACGGAGCAGTACAAAGATAGAAAAGAAGCCGTTTGGGGCACCCATAGGTGCACCATAGTGGAGAATCTGTTTCTTTTGCAAAAACCCCTGATTTCCTGATTTGAACACTATTGTGAGACTAATGTCCTTCAATCATCCAGGATGACGATATAGTCCCATCAAGACATTTTCCTAAATAAAAGAACACATCACTTGAAATAAAATATGCCACTCTGAAAGACAAAAGTGGATGTAATGTTTCCTTCACATCAGTAAACCTAACCAACAACTTAAACAAATATCAAGTGTCAGTCTGAGGGAAGTTTTTGCTGCATGGAGAATGTCTGCCTCACATTCATATAAACCAGTGTCCATAAATACTTAGCAAATGTGCTACTGTTACTCCATCCCATTTCTAAGGCTAATACCTATCATTAATCAGGGCATTCATTTCCTCAGAGTCGAGATGAAGCCTTAGAATCTTTTTTAGTTCAACACTTCAAGCAGCAATTACCAGATGCTTAGAGGTGGTCCTTAACAGGAAACTTATTTTTCTCCACAAGAGTAAGATAACCTCAAGAGAAAATAAACGCATTGTCAATGCAAAATTTATTCACACTATGTAAAGATGTGGAAAGCCAATGTAACTGTATTTCTCTGGAAATTACCGAGTTGATCTTTCTCAAGGGTCCAATCCACTGGATACCAGGGTCAGAGAGAGATGGAGAGACAAGAACTACTACATCATTTTCCAAGCTGATAAATTAAGGCTGAGACTGATTCAGTAATTCAAGAATCTCCTTTATATGACTCAATTTGCGCTTGATGGACTCAGATACATTCTTAGTCTTAGAGTTCTCCACCCTTCTCCTGCAAGATTGAATCTAATCATTTTAAGAAGGGGTATGCTCATGCAACCTCATTGTGGTAAAAAACTTATCTCAGGATTCTTGCCAGTCACTGCTGAAGAGTGACTGTACTAGTCTGTACCTTGGACTGCTATCTGCCAAGATGAGATGACTCTCATTTGGTCTTTTGGGTTGATGTGCTGAAACCTAACTCCAGAGCTCATGGTTCAGTCATTTATCCAAAGACTCTATGTCCTCACCCAAAACAGCCTCCTTTTCCTGGCTGCAGGCCTTGGGTTGCCCACCTGCGCTCTCAGCATTTCCAAGACACCTCACTGGGATATAGAGGAACTTGAGTCCTTTGTACATGTGTAACTTGGGGAACCAGGAACACTGCCTCAGTCTCACCTATATATTGGCACCCCTCAACGATGCTGCACTATTTACCTCTTACCATGTGCAAATGGCTTTGTGTTGCTTTTAGAGACTTGCAGCCTATCCCTTATCTTAGTCTGCTTGGGGTACCATAACAAAATATCACAAACTGGGTGGCTTAAACAACAGAAATTTATTCTCTCACAGTCCTGGAGGATGGGAAATCTGAGCTCAAGGTGCTAGCAGATTTGGTTTCTGGTGAAAGATCTCTTCCTTCCTCGTACATGGCCACCTTACTGCTGTGTCCTCAGATGGCCTTTCTTCTTTGTGCACACGCAGAGAGGAGAGAGAAAGAGAGAGGGAGAAAGTGAGAGAGATGAGAGAGGGGGAGAAAGAGAGAGACAGAGAGAGAATCTTCCTCTTCTTATAAGGCCACAAGTCCTAGCTGATTAGGGCCTCACCCTTATGACCTCATTTAACCTTAATTACCTCCTAAAGACCCTATCTCCAAATACAGTCACACTGAGGGTTAAGCTTCAACATAAGAATTTGGGGGTGGGGACACAATTGAGTCCATAGCACCCACTATAACTGAGAAAATGGGGTCTAGACCTGATATCTTCAATTTCCTGCATACATACTTAGATATCTCTAAAGACCCTCCCCAAACACATACACACAAATACATAACTTGAAGGTCAGAATCAAAGAGACAAGGAAGTCAGGGACGTGCAGAAGTAAACTGACATCTGACTTTATCCAAATGACTCTAACCTATTCTCTCCAGAATCCCCTATGATGTGAGAACAGGTATCCATTTTCTGTTTATCAAATACTTCTCTCTAGTATGACAGGGTCAAAGGAAACAAGCTTTAGTTTTTCTCCCTACTTAATATCATATATTGCTTCTTTTAACGCAACCTCATGACTACAGCTTGATGGCAAGGTGTGAAAGAGAGATTGGCCTTCCAATAAATAAACCTAACTTAGGAGGTATTTCAAAAATATTTTACCTTACCAGAAGTGTATCAATCTTCCTTAATTATACTTCTCCAGAGAAAAAAACCAGAATTTATTATTGTTGTTGTTCTTGTATATAAAAACTTAACACAGTGAAGAGGATTATAATTGCTTCTTAGATAATCTAGTAGATTGAAACCAAACAAAATTTATGGAGAGGCATGAGCTACCATGACAAAATTTTATGTTATGTCAATATTTCACAAGAAACATTATTTACCATAAAGCAACAAAAAATAAATAATATTATGTCTCATATAGAAGCATGAAAATAATATTTCCCACATACAGTTTTAAAAAATAAATCTATGTGCTATACAGGTATCCCCTGCTTTTCAAAAGTTTGCTTTATGGCACTTTGCTTTTACAAAAGATCTACATTAGTACCAGTTTTCTCTAACTGAAGGAAAGCCAAAAAGGATTTTCTCCTTCATGATAAAAGACAAAAATATCATTCAGCATTTGTTTTGCAGTGAGCTGTTACAGAGGCAGTGGGCACCCCCAGCAGAGCGAGTGGCACCTCTAAGCTCCTTCCCGAGGAACTACACTCAGCATCTCAGCATCAAGTTGCCATAGCTTTGAACCATGTCCGTATCTGTACTTTATCTCAATTTATTCTGTGCATTTGTCAGCAAGATGCATCCTAAGGTAATTGCTTCTTTGTCTTACACCATTTTGGCTTATGAAAGGTTCTATAAGAACGCTTTACTTTCAGAGAGTGCAGGAATGCTGTATATTATATAAACGCTTGTGCCTAGAAAGTACTTCCAACCTGTAAATGAGCCTTAATAATTATAGGTAACATTTTTTTGAGTGTTTACTTTGGGCGAGGCTCAAAGATTAGGGAGTACTATGCATTATATCATTAATACTCAAAATAAGGAAGGAACTATTATGCTCATCTAATAGGTAAGGAAAGAGGTTTAGAAAGTTCCCAAGACCACACAATTATTCAGTGGAAGATCCAAGATTTAACTTATGCTTATCAGACTCAGAACTAGTCTTTTTTTCCCAGTTTTAGTGATATGTGATTGACCTATAACACTGTATTGGTTTCAAGTGTATAACATAATGATTTGATATATATATATTTATCACAATAAGCTTAGTTAACATCCGTCACCTCACAGTTAAATTTTTTTTCTTGTGTTGAGAACTTTTACGATTCATTTTTTTAGGAACTTTCAAATATACAATACCATATTGTTAACTATGTCACCATGCTGTACATTACATCCCCAGAACTTATTTATCTTATAATTGCAAGTTTGTACCTTTTAATCACCTTCAGCCTCCCCACCACCACTCCTTGCCTCTGGCAACTACCAATTTGTTCTCTGTTTCTATGAGTTTGTTTTTTTTAGATTCCACATATAAGTGAGATCATGTGGTATTTGTCTTTTTCTGTGTGACTTATTTCTCGTAGCATAATGCCTTCAAGGTCCATCCATGGTGTCACAAATGGCAGGATTTCCTTCTTTTTTATGGCTGAATAATAATAACACATATATATATATCACATTTTATTTATCAATTCATTCATTGATGGACACATGTTGTTTCCAAGTCTTGGCATGAACATGAGGATGCAGAAATCTTTTTGAGAGAGTGATTTATCATCTTAGGATAAATACCCAGAAGTGGGATGGCTGGATCATAGTTCTAGTTTTAGTTTTTTGAGGAAACTTCCTACTGTTTTCCATAGTGGCTGCATCAACTTATCTTCTCACCAACAGTGCACAAGCATTCCCCTTTCTCCATATCCTCATCAACACTTGTCTTTTCTTTGATAGCTATTCTAACAGACTTGAGGTGATATCTCACTGTAGTTTTGGTTTGCATTTCCCTGATGATTAGTGATGTCAAGCACATTTTCATGTACCTATTAGCCATTTGCAAATCTTCTTTGGAAAAATGTCTATTAAGTTCCTCTGCCCATTTTTAATTGCATTGTTTGTTTTTTAATTTTTTTGATATTGAGTTGTATGAGTTATTTATATATTTTGGATATTAACCCCTTATAAGATAGATGGTTAGCAAATATTTTCTCCCATTCTGTAGGTTGCCTTTTCATTTTGTTGATGGCTTCCTTTTCTGTGAAGAAGCTTTATAGCAAAAATTTTGAACTATAGTCAAAATAAGATATTCCAGTAAAGTGTACCATATTTGAAATTTTATATTTACAGTTTCATATTTTGGGCTTAAACTGAGCAGGGGTTTTCCCTCCTGACAAATATAAATATCCATGAAAAACATAGTAAGTTGAACCTTGTCATTCATTTATATGTTAGTGTAATTGGATTAATTAGTTTCTTTTTTGAGAATAGCTTTCCTGAGTCAAGTAAAGAAGGAAGAGAGCATGAGGTCATTGAATTACAGGAAGAATTTGATCATGAGCTGTTACCATGAAGTGGTAAGAAGTCCACAGATAATTTTTTTAAATGTGGATGAGGCTTGGAAGACAAGGGCCAGCACTAACCTCAATAAACCGAAAGATTAGATGTTTAACTGTTGTTCCATCTTCTTAGCACTATAAAATAAAGCTGTGGTATCTGCTTTATTTTGCTGGTTTATTTTTTGGGGGTGGGGGAGGCATACAGTAGCAGTATGAAATTACATCTCTTTAATTCTTTGTCCCAATATTTTACATTCTTTCCTTATCCTCCTGCCTCCCTACTTGTCCTCCATCATATTATCGGGTTTAGTGGGGATAATAAATTACCTCCCTGTGAATCATCAAGTTTACTGCTTAGGTCTTGATCCCTGTCGTGCTTCCACTGATCGTGGCATTGCCTCCTGTGTCCCAGGCAAGCCTGTAAAGCTCGTCTGACAAGTGTCTCAGCAAAGGTTGTTTTAATTTAGAACAAGTTTAATTAAGACTCTCAGTAGAGGAGCCCCACAGGCTTGCCTAGAAACTTACTAATGTGCAATGCAATTATTGGGATATCGTGGGAATCAGAAGCAAGCAAATGGACAAATTTGTCTGTCAGGAATTATAACATACCATATAACTATCGACTACCCGGTAAGACTGATTAAGAATGTTTCTAAGGAAGAGTTATGACTTAACCTAAAGACTTGAAAACTAGAGAGAGGAAGTGGGGAATGATTTATAAAAAGACATGCTTAGGGAAATGAACTCCAACATTTTTTGGAAAAAGTAGTAAAATTATATGAAATAATTGTTCACTATGTTGATACTGGGCCTTGATACTATAGGGAATATATTTATATGGGGAGAAGAAGCCCATCAGAATATATCTCTGATTTTCATAGGGAAGAATTACGTACTCTACCAAAGACATGGAGAAGAGAAAACTCTACTCTGATCATTAATACATGTGGTGGGAGGAGAAACAACCTTCTCTCCAATCCTCATATGAAGAATTTCCTTATGCAAATTTGACAACTTAGTCTCAGTTCTAGAGAATGAAGAAACAGACTAACTAGATTCGAAGAATATTATTTTCTCCCCACTTGACTAGGGTTGGCTTAAGTGTTTGCTTCTTAATGTATTGTAGTTTATTTTTGCACCTGGAAAAATGGGGCATATGAAACAACTCATTCACTCCCCAAATAAAATATTAAAAGACATTAACTAGATTATCTAAACCAATGTGCATCTATTTATTTTCCAAGCCAGTGCCCCATGAATCTGTTTTTCCTTATCTTCCTCCCTTTCTGTCAGCATTCTCCTTCTCCCCACACATTTGCTTCCTTGAAGCAAAGCATTTGTGTAAGCTGTTTTCAGTATTTTTACAAAATCAGAAGTAGCACTTCCAGTCCACCTTTTGTAGTTGTTTGACCTTGCTGCTTTTCTGAACATAAAAGTCTTAGTCTCTGTAGAACTGCTGGCGGTATGAGAAGCTATCAGTCAATTTTACAGACACTACAAACACTTCAATTCACTACAAAGTTAAGAGTACCATAGTAAATCTCACATTATGGGTCCTATTTTCAAATAATTGACTTAGGAGCAAGCATTATTTAGGCTCATCTCTTGCAAGCGGTTGGAATCATGGGTGAAAAGAACCCAGAATATCAATCTGGGACATTAGTGACATCATAACAAGTGTCATAGCCTGAATTTTCAAGATACAGTTTAGGAAGTACAAACTATTGTCATTCAATACAGGGTGTGTGTTTTAGGGGAGACATGGGCATAGTAGCGGAAGGATTATTCTTCCTATCAGTGATGTTCGCCCCCACTGTTCATATAAGAAAAAATATTTTAAATTTTAAATACCCAAATCTCAGAGTTTTGTTTAAGAATACGGATTATTCTTCACTTTTTCAAAACACTTTAGAAAATATTGAGTCACTAGGTTATTTTTAAAAGTAAATGACAACTAGTGTGAATGGTTTTCTATTAAGTCCTTGCATAAATAACCATCATTAGTCTATCCCTCCAATATCTAAGGGTACCTTTGTTAACTGCCTCTCTTAACTTAAAAAGCAAATTACATGTGATAACATTTCTTATATGTGGGTATAAATTCAGTATAAAAGAAAGAACTCATATACTTCCATGACGTAGAACATATGAAATAGGCTTATTACTACTTATCCACAGAGACTCACAAATGCAGCATGCATGTGGACACACACACACACACAAACTCCAAGATTCAAATATCTGTTTGTGCATTTCCCAAGAAAAATATTTCATGCTCGCTTCTCCCTGCAGCTTTCAGACTACTATATTACATTGCTTCTCTCTGACATTTCTCTCCATTGTTTGAATGTTTTATTCCCTCTACTTGAGGTATCTTTCATATCACTTTAAACTTCTTTTTCAACCTAGCAAGTATATTTATTTTTTAATGCATAGTTCATATAATTTGTCCTCTGAAGAACCTTCTCAACTCCCATCCACAGTAACAGAATTAACCCACTGTACACCAAGACCGTTTTTATTGGAGAAAGGGGAAGAGGGGGTGCATTGTTCTATTTTACCACTTATCACATTGTTTTGTTATTATTTATTTTTGTATCTGTCACTTCAACTAGAATGTTAGCATTATAAGTGTAGAGGCGATTTTATTCATATTATATTCTCACTACCTATTAAATACCCTCGCACAGAATAGGTGCCTAATAAAAGTTCAGTGAATTAATGAATGGGAAACCAAATGCTACTTTGCTCCAATGAGTAAAATTAATAATCGCTTAAGCAAATCATGGCTTAGGAGGAAAACTCTATTGAATAAAAAAAGCCACATCTATTTCAGAGGCATATATAAGTAACGTTGGCATTTCCTTTACTTCAACTGTTATTTGTGACCTTGTGATTATTAATGCAGCATATAGTACAACAAACAGAAAAAATTCTCTTGGTACCTATGCTTAGAAATATCTGGTACATGAACAGTTAGTGATTTTGAATAATTGAGATTTAGCAATGATATTGTGAATTTATTTTTGTCAAGTGCAGCTTTCTTTCAACAGGTATTATTTACATGCATACTGTGTATCAGTCAGCACTACTTAGGCACCTTTACTATATGTTGAAGTAAACTGGATAATTTTCCAATTAAGTCTAATTTGAAATTAGGTTATGACCTGTACAGTATACACTGAAGACACGTAGACTATACCCTGAACTGGAACACTGAAAGAAACTGAAAATAGGAGTTTTTTTAAAGTAGCAAAGATAAGCAATAAGCAGGATCCTAAAAAAAGAAGGGTCTTCAAACTTTTCAGGAGGGAGTTGACATAGGAGGAGATTTCTAAAGGAAAATGTGCTGTCTGATGAGCTGATGAAATAGACAAAAAGCATATCAGTGTGTTGTTCAGCAAGTTCTCCTTCAGCAGCCTAGTAGGGGCCCCCAGTGATTCCAAAACACAGAAAAGTCATCTGCTTTGGGATCTGTGAATATCTCTCTATTTCCAAAAGCAAGTAGAGAAAAAAAAAAAAGGACAAGGATGGCTGATATTTAAGAAAAGAATGTCTGATCTTAATACAGAACATAGAAGAAATTGTTCAAAACCAATTTATTCTTTGTAAAGATTAACCCCCAAGTGCTTGCCACTGTCAGGATCTGCTTGAATAATCTTCCTAAGGGCTGCTTCAGTGTTTTCACCCAGCTTTTTTGAAAAAGGAAAAAAATTAGTAAGGCATTTTTGTCTGAGTGCTTCTCCTTTCAGTCATGCTAGTGATGTTTTTTCCTTCTTGTTCTATCTTAAAAATAAATAAATAAGTGAAAAAAAATCTTTCCATATAGCAACTTCTCACTCCCTATTGCACACCAAGCCTCTTGTTAATGAAAATTGATTTTCGTGTAGGTCACATAGGAGAGTCATGTACTTCCTGGCATACAGTAAGTCATTTCTGAGTATAGCCTCAGAGAGAGATTCATATCTAGATGTGTGCATAGAATTATATGGAAATGCTAATGGAGACCAACTCTTGAAATGCTAGCAGGCTAACTTCACTAACACTTTCCTGTATTTTCATCTGCCTCTCTCCCCACAAACACATCTTGCCTATGTTCCTGGGGAGAGGGAGTCTATAAATTGATTGTATTCAGTTCCACAGTTTCATGAAACTCAATTTCACCAAGCCAAAGATGTGAAGAGAATTAGAATAAATAATGTCTGGCTGTTTTGACATCTCTGACATTATGTTGTTCTCTTTATTTTGACATGAAAAACTAGATCATATTTGTAGTGTTCATTATCCCAATTAGCAGCAGATAATCTTGGTAATGGAGTGTGTCTTGTTTTACACACAATACAAAGAATTAAGACCCAATGTTCTAAGACAAGGCCCATGTGTGGCATCTTGTATTCAAATCTCTTTTCATTGATGTTATCTACCAACAAGGGTCAATGTATTATTCGATGAAATGCCATGGGACGATTATGTGTTCGTTTCCTATGACGATGAAAAATTCAATGTACTCTATATTTTATATATACTAAACTAAAATATTACTATATATTTTAATGTACTTATTATATATTTAATACATCTTAATTATATATTTGCTAGAACATAAACACACTCGGCAGGGATTTCTCTGTCTTGTTGACTCCTACAAACCCAGTGCCTACAAGAGTGTTTGGCAGATAGTGGTTGGTCATAATAAATGTTTTTGAATGAATGAATGCATAAATAAATGTAAATACATTTGCTTGAAATCAGTACTATTCAAATCATAGGACCCATCTTTTTTTCACCCTTAGCACACACAGCAACTTCAAATATCAGATATGGAAGTAGGAATGTTCTTCTATCCTACACTGCTATCTTACTATCCCTCCAGTACATTTTATTTAGTCTTAACTTTATGCTTTTGTATGTTCCGTTCACCACTGGGATTTCCTTCACTCTTCATCTCTACCAATCTATGGGTCTTCTTTGCTTAAAGATCTGGCCCAATATTCTAGTCCTACAGTCATTCTTCCTTACATCTCCCTGTGTATCCTCTCAATCTCTCTATAACGTATTTTCTTTTTGTTTTGGATGAAGAGTGATAGGTGGTTTGGTAAATGTTCAATCATAATTAATTAGTCTAAATTAAGTATTGCGAACTAAATAGGAAGACCCTTAAGAAGAAGGATTAGTTTTCTTCGCATAACACCATTATAGCTTTACACCTGGTAGCATTTGCCCCTCTGAATTCCCACCCCTTTACATTAGTTTTTTTTTTTCCTTCTCTCTCCTTCTCTAAGATCCACGCTTTCTTAATGTTCTGACCTTTTTTTCTTTCTTTTTTTCTTTCCCTATACTCACTTCTCACACTTCCTGTTCAAAACATGAAATATTTTAAAGCATGTCAAAATGTTTTTAAAATGTACTTCAAAAATAAGTTATTTAGTTTTTTCCACTAAAGATGTAATGCATATTCACTATACAAATTTAAGCATATAAAAGATAAATATTACTAACAGTTTTACTATTGTCAATAACTTGGATTATTTCTTCCATATTTTTAATATGATGTTAATAATAAATAAAACAGTTGAAGTCATATTCTGTCTATATGAATTTTACCTGGGATTATGAAGTTTTTTTCAAATTAAAAATTGTCATTATTGCTTTCTAACCTCTGAAGTGTACACATCTAAAGCCTTTCTATTTATCTTAAAGCATAAGCTTGAGGGCAGTATTTTTTTTCATCTTAAATAAATTCTACATATTATCTAGTAAAAATTCATGTATTGTGTTTGTATGGCATTGGGGGAAGGAAAGAAATGGAAGGCTATGTGTTACTTACTGCTGATTGTTGATAATGAATTGTTCCATATATTTTCTAAATGAATTTACCTTTTATTCTAACATCATGCTGCAATATTTCCTTTAGAATTGATGGATCTATTTTAATAAACAGTAAAATAATCTTATTGTTCTTCACACATAGAAAACCTTTTTCTGTGTGAGGCAGTCTTTTGATATATAGGTAATTTATTATCAAGGTATATATAGAAAGATTTCAATAACAGCTATATTGGGTGTTTAGAGTATGGTTATTCACTGAGGTATGACAAAGAAGGTCACTGTAAGGTAAGTTGGAGACATCATTATATTTCACTTGGTACAGCTGACCTAGAAGACTTTTAAAAGCAGAGTATGCCCCTATGTCTGTGGTTAGGTGATTCATTAAAGGAAAACTTATTCCTCATCTCAGTTCAATGTCATCTTCTGGAGGATTGTCCCTTATTTGACCCCCATATCAGAACTCTTCTTCCATCCAAAGAACTAAATAGGGTTTGGAACACGATGATGGACTCTTCATTTCAGCCACCAGTTACCATACCTCTTTCTCTTTTGACCTTAATCCTGTCTCTCAGCTTCTATAAGTTTGGCTCAAGGGGTTGTTGAGCTTCATGCTCTCTTGCTCATATACTTTTACAGGTTTTTCTTTTCCTGAACAAAGCAATAATAAAAACAGTTCTGGGATTTTTTTTTGCCAGACATTACTTCCAACTTCCACATAAATCAGAAGATATCTTTACCTATCCTATGTCTTAGTATTTCTCTGAACTTAGATTGCAATTCTGAATGTCTGCAGGGCACTTAAGGCTTACTTTCACAGACTAAGGATGTTTGAGAAGCAGATCTTCTGCTGGTTCTGAATAAAAGTTGTAGGTACAGGCCCAAGACCACTAGAGGAATAGCTTGTCTGAAGCCTTAGCAAACCCAAAGAAAGGGGCCAACTTGTTTTATAACTTCCTTCACCAGAACCCCAGAACCAGGTGAAAGTTTTAGGGTAGAAATTTTTAAACTCTTATTTCTTTCTAAGAGTTTCTTTCAAAAAAAATCTTCCAAATGAACATTTTCTACTCAACAGTGAAAGATTTTTTTTAAAGCTCCTCTTGTCCTAAATAACCTAATAGTTTCAATTTCTTCTTGCTTTCCAGGAACTCATATTCCAGCCAACTATCACATGATTTTCCAATATAAGTATATGGATCATGAAAGAATAAAAACTGAAAGTTACCAATAAAATCCCCTAAATAAATCTAGATATCATCACTATCTATCATATTGATGGTACTCATTGGGAACCTTGAAGGAAATACTCTCATTTGAACTGTAGAGTACTGGTCATGCTCCAGAGAGCATTTAACAGCAAATACACTTGTGCAACCATCTTAATAGCAGTGAGGTAGAGATGCTATATGTATTAGATGAGAAAACTTACCTAAGTGATTGAAGTTTATAATGTCAAATTGCCCCAAACTGTAAAAAAATTTGGGAGTAGATGACATTTGCTTTTGTTATTTTCTATACAGATACCTGCTTATACTTATGCTACTAAGTACCCATTTTTAAAAGAATATTCCTTACCAAACATGCTAAAAACCAATCAAAACAGGTCTTCATCTGAAATATCTGCACTTACCATGTGAATTTTTTCTATAATATAAGGCATACATCACTGTTTTCAGTCCCCATCAGTGGGGTGAGTCAGGGTGTTTGCTATTAGTGACACTAAGTAAAGGGAACAGTTGCACCAAGGAGTTTATTTATTTATAGTCAGTCTGCACTCTTTACAGTCAGTGAACAGTCCATTGAAAACCTCTGTAACTGGTGCATTATTCAGTAACTAGTTCCCTTTCCATTTTGCAGTTATTGTCTATTTATTATGGCATTGGATTTTTAGCTCCATTTTTTAAAAAAATAATAACACTTTGAAAATTTAATAATGACTAGTACAATGTCCTGACATTACCCAGACTGTATTATATTACAGTGAAAAATATATTTCATATAAAAACTCCAGTCGATGGAATATTTTGTTGTCTTAAACAATACCCTATATATATGTCCTAAGCAATTTTCCTTCCACCCAGAAATGAATGTCCATTCTATTGTATATTGTTTTCTTTACAGACTCAAGTGTGTTTAATCTTATCTGCATTTTTTGTTCAAAAAAGAAACCTATGAAATGACTATATAAAATTAATACATGATTCTTATGAATATGCTTCCCAAATTCTAAAATTCAGAAATATTCAATATATTTCTCTTTTCAAAATTTTGCCTAATATACAAATATATTATGCACAAAGTGGATACATTTAAATTATAATTAACACACTTTGAGCTTGGAGGATGCAAATAACTATTGTCAGTTTCAATTAGCCAGAAGCAGATTGTTAGCGCATGCCTCATACTGTCCTTGCAGATAGTCTGAGGAAACAATGAGGCTTTCTAAATTAGCCAGTTTCCTAAATTTGCATATTCTTTGCACAAAGATTCATTCATAATGGTTAAATCAAGAGTGCCATCCACCAAGCTGACGTGCAATGCTCTTTCTTACACACACACACGCGCACACACACACACACACAAACACACACAGATGCATATTTATTCTCTGTTCCCCAAACTCAATATACTGACAATTATTGAGTTAAAATCATTTTGAATATTTCAAATTACAATAAGACTTGTGTAGTTTGTTAAGATGGGCAAGTTGTTCAAAATACCATGGGGCATCTAGGGGACCTTGGATAAAATACTGGAGGAAGGAAGGGAGAAGGAAGGTAAAAGTAGGACAAGCAGACAACTTGGTTTATTTTATAATTTTTCCTAGGACCAGACCTTGTACATGGGGTACAAATGGTAATATTTTCAAGTTATTACCTCTTTTGCATTGTATATGATTTTTCAGTTGGCAGGACCATAATTGAAATCCACAGTATGCACGCACTAAAATACCATACTTTAAAGTAACCTTGAAGAGTTAATTTGTTTTCTTTTATATCTGATGATAGCAGATGGCATTCCACCATTTACTTCTTTTATGTTTAGGTAAAAAGACTTTCTGACCTAATTGAAGATTTCCAGCTCTAATGCCTCCATGAGTTAAGATTCAGCTAATATAAAGAATGAAATATTAGCTTCATTTTTGAATTTCTTTGCTTTCACTGATTTGTTACTACTATAATGTCGTTTTAAATGTACTTTTAGTATGTTAATTATCATTAAGATAACCAACTGGCTGTTAAAAATTAGAACAGTGTGGAATAAAAATTTTTGATCTATGATTATGTCGTTTATTTATAATTCAGTCATTAAGAACTCAGTAATGAGATGTTATTCAGCAAAACTAAATATTGTTCCTAGTTTCAGGTCTCACTGTATTTTTCTATTTTTGGTGAAAAGCGTCATTTTGTTCTCATTTTGTTCTAATAAGGACTAGATTATGTCCATGAAAACACTTTCCCTAGATGCTTAATTCAACCTTTCAAATAATAGAAGGCTAGAAAATAGCAGCTGCTTGGAGAAAGATTATCATCTCATGTGGGGGGTGGTTATAGGGTATTTGGAGAAGATATAGGACTTTCACTGGCCTGACATTTCTCCTACTGAATCAGAAAATCTTGTGCTTCAATCAACAAAGATAAGTATCACAGAATTTCAGGGTGTGTGTGTATGTATATATATATTTAAGATTATTAAAGCGCATAGCTAAAGGACTCAGGGAGATAGTTCTAAGTACTTGTTGCCTTAAAATTCTGTGATATATAATATCTGTTTTGATATTGTTATAATTAGTATTAGGTTATATTATCCATACAGCAAAAATATATAAATTATATTCATATATAAATGTATATTATATATCTCAAATATACTACTCTTTCACTAAAATTTGTAACTATGTAACGTGCCTCCAACCCTCCCAAGCTCCTGTAGTCTGCAAAAACTTTCTTTGTAATTAAACCAAATCTCAGCAGATTTCATCACTTAGAGCCACAGCATTTTCTATCAGAAAGATATATAGAAATCATATAGTCCCATCCTTTGAGTTTACCAGGAAGGAGGCTGAATCTCACAGGCCTTCTCAGGTTAATAGCTTCTTAAAGGTGGTATCATGGCTCAAATCGACACCTCCTGCTCTTTAGTCCACTACATCATGCTGTCTCTCCCCATTTTCCTGCATCTTTGCAAACTGTTCAATCTCTTTCCTACCTTTTATTCCTCTTCTAAGTAAAACAAACAAACACAACAAAAAATATTTTAGACTTGAGGATTGACTTTTAATATCTAGTACCATGATTTTCCAAATAATGAGGACTGAAAGGTTGTCTCCTTTGCTCTTTTCTGTCCTGCTTTTACCAACTGTAATTTCTACCATGCAGCTTTTCTTGGCTGAAGATACATGACTTGGGAGGAGTAACACAGAACTATTACCACCAATTAACATCCTAAATCAAATTATCTCTTCAGATTAGGTAAATATATTTATTTTCTATTACTGCATAACACATTCCCATAAATTTATCATCTTACAGTTCCCATAAGTTAGGCTCCTGGGTTAACTGAGTTAGCTATGCTCAAGGTCTCACCAGGCTGAACTCAAAGTGTTGGCGAGGGGTTGCAATCTCATCTGAAGCTTGAGGTCTTCTTCTAAGTTCACATGGCTTTTGGTAGAATTCAGTTCTTGGGGTTGTAGAATTAAAATCCCCATTTTCTTGCAGGCTGTCAGCTGGGGGTCATTTCATCTCCTTGAGGCCACCAGCCATTCCCTCCCACATGGATATCTGTACAACGTGGCAGTTTTTTTCCCTCAAAGCCAGAAGGAAAATCTCTCATTTGCTTCAAATTGCTAGTGTCAAGAGGGGCATAGCCCCATTTCTGGCTCACCTGATTGAGTCAGACCCACCCAGGATAATCTTCCTTTTGACTAACTCAAAAGTCAACTGATATGGGACATTACTTACATCAACACAAACACTTCACTTTTATTATATGACATGACCAAATTACAAGAGTAAAATCCATCATATTTCCAGTCTTTTCTAACTCAAGGGGACGGGATTATACATGGCATATAAACCAGGGGGCAAGAATCTTAAGGGCCATCTCAGAATTCTGGCAACCACAATAAATATTTACCACACAATGAGGAAAAGATAAACAGTGGGTGACTAAAGGGAAAAGATGAAAAGCTTATGTATGTTTAGGGAAGATGGCCTTGAGACAAAACACTACCTGTTGACACTGACAACCAGGGTCAGCTCTGACTTAAATAATTTTAGCTCTTTTATGAATCTTCTCTACGTTCTTAGCCTAACTGCATTAAATGAATACTTATTAAAAGAAGGAAATTTATAAGTACCCATTATGTACTTTCACAAAGACCTCGAAGGAAACATGTTTTTATCATTTTAAGAGATTGTGCTTATACCATGCTCAAAGAAACATATAACCAATTAAAGAAAGTAGAGCTAGACTTGACCTCAGGTCTTAGGCTTGGGAGTTCACTACATTTCTACTAAAACAAAGGTCCTTTATCTTACTTGCTCTGTACACTGGGCTTCACTAGCATTGTTAGGGTACTACCAGCAAGTGGTGCAATCCCTGCCCTCATGGAATGTAACATGTACTTGGCCATATAGTCATCTCACAAGAAAACATACATAATAATGCAAAATAGTTTAAGTGTGAAGTGAACACTAGTTAGGTAACAGACATGTTTGTAGTACCAGAGAACACAAAGCATACCTTTATTATAGCTTTCATTGTTCTCTTCTTACTTCTCTGTTTCCACATTAGACCATAAGCTACTTGAGGACAGGGACTGAATCAAATTCTGCTTTGTGTTCACAAAAGTTAGCACAGAACTTCATACTTAATAACATAATAGGCTCCCAGTTTATGTTTGCTAGGAAATAATTATTTTCCCTACAGAGCAATTTGTATTTGTTGTAATTGTAGTAATTTTTATTGCACATGTTCTTTTCTAGCAGAAGTACTAGGTTATACTGAGAAGTTAATGAGAAGTTTTAGTTGGTATTTAGAAAAGAGGATTTAAAATCTAGAATGAAGTTGTATTCAGAAAAGGAATACTGAAGAAAAATTAAGAAAAAGAAATATATATGTGTGTATATATATATATATATATAGTTTTCTTTCAGCCCCATTTTAGATATTAATGAACCAAAGATGAATAATATGAGATCTCTGTCCTTGAGAGGCATATAATCCTGTGGCTAGCTCCGCTTGGAAGGGTATGAACAAATGTGTCTCTGTCAATCCTACGTGAGTATTTAACAGAAAAAGACATTGTCACTTTGAGCAAATTAGCATAGGTTGGAGTTTATTTGAGAGCAAAGTAAAATATGTCCCTTTTATATTTTAGTTTCTAAGACAAGGGAACCATAATTAGAAGTTAAATGCTGAATACACATAGGGAAGTATTCATCCAATTAGGTGAAAATGACTCAGTTTTATTACTGCAGTGGAGAACAGAGCAATCTAAGAATGATGAAGATCTCATATATCAACCAATATGTGCATAATTTAATGTATAGTATATATTATGTATATAAATAAATCATTCTATAAACCAAAGGGTATTAAAGATTTTCTGATCTAAGCATTGATTACTTGAATATTTTCCATGTTAAATGACAAAACTGTAAAACTGTAACCCTTGCTAATTGCAAATTTTTCAAAGTCTCTTATATGGAAGGTCTTTAGTAATAGAAGGTCATGTAAACTGTGTAATAAGTCAAATGAGATATTCTGCTAACTGTGGATATGACAGAAGAGGGACTACATGGAAATAAATGCACACATTGTTACTTATCCTAATGAGGCATCACTATTTTTATTCTGCAGATGTTTTTAGTCTGTAATTAATCATTTTGTGAAATTATTTTCTTCTGAAAACTAACAGTAGATGTTTCTTTTTCCTCCCTCTGACCATTCATCAATCTCATCTTATCAGATCACTATGTCCAGAATAGTCAAAGTAGCATGTTTTACATACACTAAATGTAACTGTTATTAACACAACATTTACAGAAAGAAAATTTTTAAAATTATATTTGGATATAATGAGTTTGGTTTGACCTAATAAAGGCCTGAGGGCTAAATTTACAATTCCCCCTTTGAAGCTTGAAGGAGTTGTTTCAATAAATTTATTCAGAAAGGTAGTATCAGTTGGAATTATAACCTAACTCAAGAAGGGCTTAGGTGTTTTTACTCCCCATTTAACCTAACATCTAGCACACTACCTGAGAGTTCTGATAAATATTTGGTTCAGTGAAGGAAAGAATAAATAAATGTGTTCTTGGCTAACCAATTCAGAGCGGGTTTTGAATTTGTTTAAAAAGTCAGGCATATCTTGGGCATATGTCTAAGCTTAGGAGTTAAGTATATGGAGAATAATTACTTGTTCTAAGACAAAATATCAGACCATTATCCTGACAATATTCATTTCCATTGTTCATTCCCTATGTTCTTAAGTTCTCAAAATGTCTCTGAAACTTAAGAGCAGCAGAAGCACAGAATAGCAGAACTAGATTAGCCCATATGACACAGACCACAGAACCAATGCAAGGGTAAAGTATATCAGTGCAACTCTAAAGTATGTCAGCTGTAATTATAAATTTGGGGATCAGAATATGACCACCATGAAAGTTTGTGGACCCAGTAGACACACGATGATTCAGACATGGGAGGAAAATGTATTACCTGTCCTCCATATGCCCCCCAACAGAGAAAGGGATCTTTGGGTATCAATGTCAACTCATATTCTGGGTCCAACAGTCCTTGAAATGTTGAATATTCCCTTTTTCCCAATGTACAACTACACAGCAAATGGTCATAGGTCCCTTTGGAGAAGAACTGGGGAATCAGTACCACATACACTCGTTGTGTTTCAGAGTTCTTCTTCATGGAGACCGAGTATCCCCTTCAGTCAATGGGTCTTGGCCTGAGAACTGGCTTACTTTTCAAAGCTAGGATCATGACTCTTTATTGAAGCAGCTGGCCTCAGCCTCATAATCATCCATACTTGGTTATTTTGGGGTGTGTAGACTGGGCAATCCCCTGTTTGACTGCCCATTTAGATTGCCTCTGAGCATACTGTGTTCTATTAACCATGTCTATAGCTCTCTGCAGGTCAGGTCCTACACGCTACCATTTCGACCCTGCCTCTTATTACAGTATCATGCCTACCTTGCTTCTGATGATTATATACCAGTACTTCGCATCTATTATTTTGGGATTCTATCATATCCATTGATATCAAGGTCAGTTCTGTAACAGTATCTCCTACTCTCAGCCCAGGACTTCAAAGAATAGCCATGTCTGAGCTTCTCAACAATATTGGTGGCCCAGCACGAGTGCATTCCTTACCACTTTTGTCAGTAGAGTGTCTCCTGGGACTTCCTACAAAATATAGCTCCCTGGGGGGTTTTCTAGACGTACATAGTATATCCATATCAGCATGCCCACTTCTCTGAGCCTTTGATTCTTTCCTCCAGTGCTTTCCAGGTAAGTCCTGACATTTCTACTTCACTTTGTGAGAGCTATCTCTTTTCCCAAACTACGAGAAGCCACCTAACAGTGTATTAGCACCATTTCCTATGGTCCTTGTCAAGATATTAAATCCTGTATTATAAGAGTGGCCTTATCCTGATACACTCTTCCTTATCTAACTTAATATTTTGTCTCATTTGACTCAACACTCTTAGAATCCAGCCTCAATATATTCTGAGTTCATTTTGGTACATGTTGGCTAGATCCTGTGGCAATTTCAGTGTATAGCCCCTTTTATTTTTTAAAATGCCTAGCACTTCTTTGACTAGTTTATGTTGTAACTTGACTCTAATTATTGGCCTGTTAGCCAGGAAGCATGGAGGCAGAACCTGAAGGGGCAATGTTTTGCCTTTGGGGGGATGGTCCTTTTAGTTGTCTTTAAGCAAGTTGGTGGGCTGCCTTCAACATGGAAAAGTAGGCTATTTTTGTAGACCCAGAGGATTCAAGGTGATATTGAGATACAAGATTTTCAAGTGCACCAATGCAGATGTACTCAACCCAAGTCTTGATAACACAACCTTTCCCAATCAGGACCCTGACTTTGGCATATCAGGCCTGCCTGGGATGAGAAATCAGCCTTCTGGAGTGCTGATATTCTTATAAATATGTACTGGGCCTGACTCTCTCCATTTACTTCCCTCCAGGTTCAGGAGATGAGAGTTCCTTGATATGCTGCCAAGGAAATTCTCTGGCTTTCATACTTCCTGTTATATTGCTTATTAATCATCATCAGCCTTTCACTGTCTTTCTCCAGTGCATAGATGACCCCTAGCACAGCCATTTTTTGGGAAAAGTTCTTATAATTATTCTCTCTCACCACTCCCCACACAAGACTCTCAAATACCTGGGATATCATACCTTCCAGGTCACTCCCCTACTTAAGCATTTCATCCCAGTTTATCACCGATGAAAAGTTTGTGTTGTTCAACAACCACGTGCCAGGAGCTGTCAGTTATGCATCTACTACCAGTTATCCATCACATTTTAGAGTTTGTTCCTAAGAAACTTCCTAATATCAATTCTTTTATGTTAGGTTCCTCAGGAAGCAGATTCTGAGACTCTCACAGTTGCTTACAGGAGATTTATTGGGTAACAACACTGGATTGAGCAGAGGGAGAAGTAGAACTGGGAGAAAGTTGCACCGGTGGCCTCATCTATCTTATAGGGAGCTCTGGAGCTAGAATGGCCCTTCGGAGTTCTTTGGCGGTGAGACAAGAAGGTCAGGCTTTTATGCTCCATTTTTGAAAAGTCATTGGATGTGAGCTGACCCCATGGAAGAGATAAGGCTTTTAGTGAGACAGCTACCTTTCGCTGAGGTCAATTCATAGAAAGAGATCCAGGTGAGAGCCATTAGTCACAAACTCTCCAAACAGCTGGGGTCATTACTGCCTCTTCCTGAAGGGGAGAGTTGAGCAGATCACCATAGCGCCCACTACGTGTTCCTAGAGAAGATTTGCAATTTTACAGGGGCTCTCTGGAAGCCTTGGACTTTAACACAGTGGAATAACCTATGACAGCGATTCTAACTGGGTTAACTTGAAAGGAAAGAGAATTTTAGAACATGTAGTATACTTGGTGGTCCTCAAATAGGTCAGAGTGTCCTGCTCAGGTTTGAAGCTGGCTAGTGTCCCTCAGCTTTCTACATTATACAAACTCCAATATTGTGTAAAGTGTAATACAAACCTGTGGCTGCCATCTGCAGGGTTTGTGTTGGATTTGACTTGGATTTATAGGAAAGTCTTGGCTGGAAAAAAAGGTCCTGATCTTGATTTCTGTGCTCCAAAGAGCTCCTATGCCTAGCCATCCACAGCCAGATATCAGGGTTTAAAGCCATCCTCCCAGTCATCCTTACAGTTTCTTCCGCCCTTTCTGCTTGCAGTTCTCATATTTCAACTCACCATACAATAGCTGCTAGCTGCATGCATGTAATGATTTTCTGAGAAAAGATTATTAAAACACCTGAGAGAGGAGATTATATTTTTAAAAAGCAAAACTCAGAAAGATTGATAAAATGGACAAACTATGCTCCTTCTGAGTTGAATATGCAATTAAGAAATTAGATTTGTCCTTTAACAGAGCAAGGTGTCCCACCATATCTTAAGAATAAGTGGGAAGAGGAAAAGAGAAGCTAATTTTAATGTGTATGAATAATAATTAGATAGAATCCTAAATTGTTCCCGTAAAATTAAAAAAATCCTCACTATTTGTCTTTATTTTTTCTCAGTTTGAATAATATCTCACAAATATTAAGTAATTTGAAAAATCCTTGCTATGGCAATATGGTTATTCAAGTGAAAAATTAGCACTTTAAGGGACTTCCAAGTCCACAATGAAATGTTTCTTATAACAATCGCCTCACCGTTAAATTGGATTCACTTTCAAGTCAGTCTCCTTTCAGGCAAAATTACCACATGTAATTAGCTTACACAGAGACTTGCTCTAGCCAAATTAGGCTGTCACTTTATATACAAAGTATATTGTAACGTGAAGGGTCAAAGACCCTCATAATGATAACTGCAAAAGATTTCTCTAATGATAATAATACCCTTGCCTTTAATGGGACTGAGTTTTAGTTTTAACGAAGGTCTAGCAAACGCAGAGATAATGTCTGGTTGAGGAATGGGGTGGGTAGAATTGAGTACCTTTCTGAAACAAACTATCCCTGACCTTATTCTCTATGAATGATTTTATTCAGGATGGCTTGTTACAGATTATTATTTCTCATCCTTCCTACGGCATGAATAGTTTACAAAATCAATAAACAATGACTACCAAGAAATCCACAGCATTTTAACACAAGTTTTCCTAAATTCCTGACTTGGACAACAATTCCTTGGAAATAACTGACAGAAAGAAGTTGAATATTTTGTGAGAAAAGCAATGCAAAGCACAGAGAAGGCAGTGTAGGCATAGTTGAAGGGTAACTGTAAACTGAAATAATATTTCTGAAGCAGGTCATACATTAAGAGACGTGTGAGACATGAAGCGAAAACACCCTATCAAGACTGTGGGACTCTTCCTTTTTCAGTCAACAAAGGGTAGCCCTCCTGAATGAATTTTCCCTTCGGAGACCTGGAAATACTTGCCAAAAAAGAATATAAAAAAGAATATATATTTCAAAACAGGAAAGGAGGGAACAGAAGTGACCTCTGTACTTTGAATGAGGACAAACATGTAAATATGAGTGTGACAGGATGCAGTAGGAGCATCATTTAATTGAGAGAAGGAGTCCCTTAAAGAATGAGATATTTACCAGGGGAAATATCTTGGTGGCAAACGGATGGAAATAATAGTTTCTAACAACTTATCTCTGCTGGGTTGGCCCATGCTGCCAAATAAGCAATATGCTCATGTTCAAAATGTCCCTGCTTGTTGAGAGAGCCACACAACCTCAGATCTTTCTTTATTTCCACATTCCATATATCACTCAGGCACACCTGCTTGGTAGAAGCTAGTCATAGGACTACACTCTGGTAAAAAAGGGATACTGAAATTTGTTTAAATTTCTACATGCGAAAGGCAACTTTAGGAAACTACTAACATGGGAAGGGGATTTTCAAAAGATATTGGGCAGCCACAAATTGCATAGTTCCTCTAGGGCAATAAAGATGATTCTCAGCTCAACTATGAAGGGACAAGCTATTCAGGAGTCTGAGAAAACCAACAGTCCATACTGAAACAGAAGGACAGAGGACTCCAGGAGGGAAGTGTTCAGGAAGAAAACGGAATTGATAAATTAACTGATGAAATTGATCATTCTTTAGGTGTGACAAGGACTTAAAATTTCTGTTGAAGCATTTTGGTAGGTAGGTAAGGATATACCTAAAGTTGTTCAAAAGGAAGGTAAATCAGTATACACTACTTGGTTCAGCAGTGAATCATATTTAAATAATCATAACAATGTAAACATTTAATGATGACAACAAAAAGTGGTGATGTATTAGAAGGATGGGTGGAAGTAAAGTGGGAGAAGAGGAGGGTGAAATAATTTAAGATTACTAAGCCTTCATCATCTTAAATAGATATATAATGTCGGGAATTGAGAAATTGAGAAATATAAGAAAAAGTATATGATTTATAAGTGTAAAAGTTAATCCCATAAGAGTATAGAAGGCATAACTGAAACAGAAGTACAGGTTCCAGGTTTTCTTACAAAACTTACTGTATCATTTGTCTTTAACTCCCTGCATGTAACACTTTGGTAAAAATAAAAATTAGTTAAAATTAAAATAACAAAATCATATACACAATTTAATGCAGAAAACCATCATAAACTTCTATGATCCTAATATAGCTAGTTACTACTATTTTGATAACATGCACTTCTTACAGGTTTTTCCTAAATGTTTTCCCTCCACTACATTAAACATATGCGTGCAATTTTATACCATGCTTACTTACTTAGCATTATAACCTAAGAATTTTTCCATGTTTAACCTGCCTAGAATCATCACCTTTAATGGCATCCTTTAATGGCATGTTATCACATTAGGTATATGCTCCCGCAGCTACTCAACTAGTCCATTGTTCTTGGTCTGTTAATTCAGTCAATATTTACTATAATAAATAATAATAAAATAAAGGTCTTTTTACATATAAATTTTTTGATAATTTTAATATTTTCCCCAGGATCAATTCCAGTTAGTAGGATTACTGGTTTGATAAGTGAACCGATGAGAAGTATGGGTAATACACCTAGTATAGTATCCAACACAGTTTTCAGTGATTGTTAAATATTTGCTACCATCTCCAAATAACACATTTCCAAATTGTTTTATAAGAGAGTAGAACCAATTGGCAAAGTCACCAATGATGTAGCAGAATTTTTAAAATACACCCAACAAATGGTAATATTAATATTCATTCATTAAACAAATATTTATTGAGTACCAATTATGTCACAGAAGCTCTTCTAGCTGCTGGGCCACATGACTAAGATTCTATTTTAATGGAGCTTACGTTCTAGTGGGAGAGATAGGTAATAGACAAACATACAATATAAAACAATAATATTATAACACAATACTATATACTCAAGTGCTATGAAGAAACTAAAGCTCGGTAATGTTATAGAAAATTAATGGGTGGGGATATAAGGAGTTATTTTGAATAGGGTGATCAGGAAAGATCAGTCTTAAGAAGTAACATTTGAGCAGAAAGTTGAGAGAATAAGCTATATTGTCAAATGGGGAAAGAATCTTCCAGACAGAAGAATGTAAGTGAAAATGACTAAAGTGGAAATGAGCTAGCTGTTCAAGAAACAAGAAGGTTGGTGTGGTAGGGAGTTAGTGAGACATGGAAAGAGTGGTATGAGATAAATTGGGAAGGTAGACAGGCCCTGTAGACCAGAGTAAGGAGTTTTGGTGAGAGATGATCATGAATTAGAGTGATAAAGTTGAGGTGCTTAGAAGTGGTCAGTTTGGATAAATATTTTGAAGGTAAACTTATAGGACTTCCTGATGGATCAAATGCGGTTATGATGGAAAGAGAGGACTCATTGGATTTTTGACATACACAAGTGATGACTGACGGTGCCATTTACTGAAACTGGCAAGTCTGAGGTAAGGGTGGTTTTGTGCCAGGGAAGTCAGTTTGTTTTGAATACGTTGTTTAATAATCCTATTAGGCATTCAAGTGAATATGTCAGGAGGAATAAGCTGCTTTATTCAAACATTTGATTATTACTGATATTGAATATTTTTCCATTTCCCTTTTTGTGGTCATATTTCCTATTTTGTAATTTATTTGTTATGTGTCATTTTATATTAGAGCCTTTATATTAATTATATTAAGTGGACATATCATATTTGTGACAAATCGTTGCATTGTTTACTTTTATATTAGAGTTTAAGGACATACAACAGATCTTAAGAATAATTTACCAGTTATCCTCATTGCAATTTATTCTATTGCTTTTAAGATATTGCCCTTCCAATGCTCTGATAAATATTCAATTTTATTTACTTTTATCTAGTTATTGAAAGTTATTTAACTTTAATCCCTTGGGCATTCATTGGATTTGTGTTAGAATACCATGCACACACAATGTTAACATAAATTATTCTAGAGGTTTTTAATACTAAATAAAATGTTAGTATACTTTATTTATTTAGGATATAAAATTCTGAAGAGAAAACAATTAGTTATCTGTGTCTAATACAGGCAGTGAATGACCCTTGGTGCCTATCTGATGCACATCTCGTGGATTGGTTGTTATCCTACACATACTGACATGTAGTTATTTCCTTGAGGTGTATTTCCTGTAAGCAGCTCTTATAAAAGAGTTGGTAACTCAGACAATTGGTAAAGTGAATCACTTTCACCTAAACAGCATTTGCTGTGTTTAAGTTTTGAATTCTTGATCTAGAGCTTTTCCAATTTAGAGCTCAGAGTTCAAGTTCATGCCCTTCCATAATAACCAGTGGTTGACTATTTGCATTTGGTACTTTTGTTTGTGGATCCTATTTTGATTTAGTCTTTTCATTGTTTGTTCATCTTGGTTGTCATAGAAAGTCATAAATGATCTCTTAGGCTATTTATTCTGTATACCCTTTCTTCTATAGTTTTTTTCAAATGACTTGTCATTTTTACATTTCTTTAAATGCTTCACTCTTGATTATTCAAAAACACAAAGCTTTCAGAAACACAAAAATTATTTGATTAATGCTCAGGAAAATAGTCACATCTACCATTCTTTTCTATGTAGTATCTTCATTTCAGAATTGAAATTATGTATTGATTAAAATATATGTGTATGTATGTCTATATGAAATATATGTATTTTTCCACACCACATGTCAGTGAAGGTATTATTATCCCCATATTTTTTTATTAATGTAAAATTCACATAATATAAATTAACCATTCTAATATTATATTATGTGAATTACTCTAATGAATAATGATGCTGAGCAATTTGTCATGTACTTGCTGGTTATTTGTATGTCCCTTTCGGACAAATATTCTATTCAGATACTCTGCCAATTTTTAATTGGTTATTTCTCTCTTTATTGTTGAGTTATAATAGTCCTTTATATATTCTGTGTACCAGAACTTATCAGATACATAATTTTAAAATATTTTCTCCTGTTCTTTAAGTTGTCTTTTCACTTTCATGGTAGTGTCATTTGATGTGCAAATTTTTTCATTTTGATGAAGTCCAATTTCTATATTTTTTTCTTTTGTTGCTTATGTTTTTGGCATCATATCTAAAATTTAATTGCCAAGTAAAAGGTCATAAATATTTAACCCAAAGTTTCCTTCTAAGAGTTTTACAGGTTTAGCACTTACATTTAAATCTTTGCCCTACCTTGAGGTAATATTGTATGTGGTATGAGGTAGGAGTCCAACTTGATTTTTTTACATGTGGATAAGCAGTTCTTACAGCACCATTTATTGTGAGAGATTGTTCTTCCCTCATTGAACAGTCTTAGCAATCACAACTCAGTTGGCCATAGATGTAATGGTTTATTTCTAGACTATCAATTCTATTCCATTGGTGTATATGTGTATTTATATACCAATACCAAACTGTTCTGATTACTGTAGCATTGTCATAGTTTTGAAATCAGAAGTGTGAGTTCATCAACTTTGCTCTTTTTTTTCAAGATTGCTTTGGCTAGTCACTGCCCCTTGAAAATACATATGAATTTGAGAAACAGCTTTTCCATGTTTTCCAAAAAGGCATTTGGGATTTTGAAAGTTTTGCACTGAATCTGTAGATGGCTTTAGGGAATATTGCAACCTTTACAATATTGTCTACTGATCCATGAACATGGATTTTTTCTTTTATTTAGGTCTTCCTTAATTTATTCAGCACTGTTTTATAGTTTTCAGTGTATAGTCTTTCACTTCCTTGGTTAAATGTATTTCTATGTATTTTATTCTTTTTGATACAAGGCTCAGTGGAATTGTATTCTTAATTTCAATTTTGTATTGGTTACTGGTAGTGTGTAAAACTACCACTGATTGTTGTGTTTTGATTTTGTACCTTGTGACTTTATTGAATTTGTTTATTAGCTCTAATAGCTTTTTTATGAATTGTTTAAAATTATATATGATCATGTCATTGGTTAACAGTGATAACGATAGTTTTAATTTTTCTTTACTATTTGGATGCTTTTAATTTCTTGTTCTTATCTGAATGCTTTGGCTATAACTTGTTGAAGAGAAGTGATAACATTTGGCAGCCTTGTCTTGTTCAAGATCTAAGGGGAAAAGCTTCTTTCACCATTGAATATTATGTTAGCTGTGGGTTTATCATACATGCATTTTATCATGTTGAGAGAGTTTTCTTCTATTCCTAGTTTGGTGAATGTTTCTGTCATGAAATAATTTTGAATGTTACCAAATAGCGGAGTTTTTCTTTTTGTCATCAATTGAGATGATCATGTGGTTGCTTTCCTTCATTGTATTAATACGTAGATTACACTGATTGATTTTCTTATGTTGACACATACTTGCATTCCTGAGATAAATCTCACTTGGTCATTGTGTAGAGTCTTAATTTTTAGAATTTTAATATGCTACTGTATTTGGTTATGAAAATATGCTAGTATTTGTTAAGAATTCTTATATCAGTATTCAAAAAGAATACTGGTCTTTTAGATTTCTTTTTTTTAAAAACATTTTTATTGGAGTATAATTGCTTTACAATGGTGTGTTAGTTTCTGCTTTATAACAAAGTGAATCAGTTATACATATACATATATCCCCATATCTCTTCCCTCTTGCGTCTCCCTCCCTCCCACCCTCCCTATCCCACCCTTCTAGCTGGTCACAAAGCACCAAGCTGATCTCCCTGTGCTATGCGACTGCTTCCCACTAGCTATCTATTTTACATTTGGTAGTGTATATATGTCCATATACACTAAAACTCTCTTACTTTGTCTCAGCTTACGCTTCCCCCTCCCCGTGTCCTCAAGTCCATTCTCTAGTAGGTCTGTGTCTTTACTCCCGTCTTGCCCCTAGGTTCTTCTTGACCATTTTTTTTGGTTTGTTTTTTAGATTCCATATATATGTGTTAGCATACAGTAACATGAAGACTTTGGTTTTGGTATCAGGGTAATGCTTGCCTCATTGAATGTGTTGTTAAGTGTTCCTTCTTCATTTTGAGGAAATGTTTGAGAAAGTTAGTGCTAATTTTTTTAATGTTTATCTGATTTGTTGGTGTACAATTTTTCACAGTATTCTCATATATTTTTTATTTCAGTAACATTGGTAGTAATCTCCCCACTTTCACTTCTGATTTTAGTTGTGTCTTCTCTTTTTTCAGAGCAATTTTAGCTAAAGGTTTGTCAATTCTGCTGATCATTTCAAAGAACCAACTTTTGGTTTGGTTAACTTTCTCTATTTTTTAAATTCTCTATTTTGTTTATCTCCATGTGAGTCTTGATTATCTCCTTCCTACGGCTAGCCTTAAATTTAGTTTACTCTTATTTTTCTAGTACCTCAAGATGTAAGGTTAGGTTATTAATTTTAGATTTTTCTTCTTTGTAAATGTAGATGTTTACAGCAATAAATTTCCCTCTGAGCACTGCTTCTGCTATGTTCTGTAAGCTTTGATATTTTGTGCTTTCATTTTCAATTGTCTCTAATTATTAATTTCCCTTGTGATTTCTTCTTTGATCCATTGGTTGTTTAAGATTGTGTTGTTTAATTTCCACTTATTTGTGATTTTTCCAGTTTTCTTTCTGGTATTAATTTCTAGTCTCATTCCACTGTAATCAGAGAAAATAATTAGTATGATTTCAATTTTTAAAAATTTATTGAGACTTATTTTGTGACTGAACACGTGTTCTATCCTTCAGAATATTCCATATGTATTTGAGAGGAATGTATATTCTACTCATTTGGGGTGGAGTCTTCTCTATATGCCTATTAGGTCTACTTGGTTTATACTGCTGTTTAAGTCCTTTACTTACTGATCTTCTGTCTGATTGTTACATTATTAAAAGTGGGGAATTGAAACCTCCATCTATTATTCTAGAAGTGTTTCTCTATTCAATTCTACCAGTGTTTGCTTCATATATTTTGGAATTCTGCTCTTTGGTGTGTATATGCCTATAAATGTTCATATTGTTGATAAATTGACCCTTCTATCGATATATGCTATCCTTCTTTGTCTCTTTTAATAATTTTTACTTAGGGTCTATTTTGTCTTATATTAGAATGAACACCACCAACTCTCTTTTGGTTACTATTTGCATGGGATATATTTTTCCATCCTTTCACTTTCAAGCTATTTGCTTTAGATCTAAAGCAAGTGTACGGTAGACAACATATAGATGGGTGATTTTTAAAAATTCATCCTGCTAATCAATACCTTTTAATTTGAATTTTGATCAATTTATATTTAAATTAATTACTGATGAGGAAGGAGTTATTTTTGCCATTTTGCTATGTATTTTCTATATGTCATATATTTTTGGTTCCTCAAATCTTCTGTTACTACCTTATTTTGTGTTTAATTGATTTTTCTTGCATTGTACTGTTTTGATCCCCTTCTCATTTTATTTTTTGCATATTTCTAGTTATTTTCCTAGTAGATACCCTAGGATTTCAACTAATATCTTAAAAGATAAAAAATGTTGAATTAATACCAACTTAACTTCACGAGTATACAAAAATTCTACTCCTATCTCATACCGCCCCTCATGCTGTTGTCATAAATTACATCTTTCTACACTGTGCGCCCATTAGCATAGATTTCTATATATACTTTTATGATCTTATCTTTTAAATCACATTAGACAAAAGGAAAAGCTGCAAACCAGAATTACAATAATACCTGCTTTATATTTACCAATGTTCTTTATTTCTTTGTATTTCTTTGAGTTACTGTCTTGTGTCCTTTCATTTAAGCCTGAAAGACTTCCTTTAGCATTTCTTGTACAACCATTCTACAGTGACAAACTCTCCACTTCTGTTTATCCAAGAATGTCTTAACTATTGAATACTCCCCCTTCAGTTTTGAAGGATGGTTTTCCCCAATATGGAATTCTTGGTTGCATTTCTTTTCTTTTAGCACTTTAAACATGTCATGTTGCTGCAGTCTGGACTTCATGATTTCTGATGAGAGATTAGCTGACAATCTTATTGAGTCTCCCTTGTATCTGACAAATGACTTCTCTGTTTCTCCTTTCAAGATTTTCTCTTTGATTTGGCTTTCAAAGTTTGATATTAATATGTCTCCGTGTGCATCATTTTGCATTTATAATACTTGGAATTCATTCAGTTTGTTGGATGTGGAGATTCGTGTCTCATCAAATTTAAGTTGTGGGCTGTTTTTCTCCTTTCCTTTGGGACTCTCATTATGCATAGGTTGGTATACTTAATGGTATCCCACATATCTCATAGACTGTTCATTTATCTTCATTCTTTTTTATTTTTGTGCTCATAACATAGGGTGATTTCAGTTTACCTATATTCAAATTTGCTACTTCTTTTTTCTGCTGCTCAAAACTGTCATTGAAACCCTCTAATAAATTTTTCATTTCACTTATTGTACTTTTAATCTCCAGAATTTCTATTTGATTCTTTTTTATATAATTTTGATCTCTTTATTGATGTGCTCTATTTGTTGAAACGTTGTTCTGGTTTTGTTTATTTCTTTGTGCATGGTTTCCTTCAGCTATTTGAGTATATTTAAGGCAGTTGATTTAAAGTCTTTGTCTGGTAAGTCAAACGTCTACTTCCTCAGGGAAAGTTTCTATTAATGTCTTATTTTCCTTTGAATGTTTCACAGTATTTTGTTTTTTTGCCTGCCTAACAACTTTTGTTGAAAACTGAAGTTTTAAATATTAGCATTTGGTGGACTTTAATGATGCAAATGTTACACTGTTACATACTTATTTTGTGCTACCTCAGAGTCTCTCAGCCTCATCAGTTTTGGAGACCCTTGACCACTTGTTCCACTCCAGTTGCCACTGCAATAACAGACTCTCTGTGGACATGAGTTCACTTAATTCCAAGCAGTGGACACCTTAGTAACATACCCTCATATTGGCATATCTTCCTTATCTGCCTCACTGCTCTTTTTCCTCACTCCTTCCCTCAGATTGTATTCTTTAATAAATTGGTAGTTCATAAATATAAAAAATAAATATTATGAGTTGGTACCTCTGGAAATCAGAATATTTCCTGTCCTCAGGGTTTATTGTTGCTTGCTGTAGGTTGTGGTTTTTGTTTAATTACTTCCTAAATTTTAAAGATTATATTTTTGTTGTGTTTGGTCTAAGAAGTCTTGGTAGGAACCAAGGATAGCTTGTGGTCAGCTAATGGTTTGACAGACATTCACTTAAAGCAGAGAGACAAAAGGAAAGAAAAGAAAAGAAAAGAACAACTTTCCAGTTTTTACAGAATCTCTTGGTTTGGGAGCACTCTTTCAAGGCTTAGCCATGCCATTTACTACTTTACCGTAGCCTTCATTTCCTGCTTACACTGAGCTTAAAACCCAACCATAGGTGAAAGCTTAAGATCAACTCTGGCTTTCTGATCATTCTTCCTGCCCTGGCATTCACTTGGCCTTCTGGATTCCTTGTTATACACAAGACCACTTCAGACCCTTTATTCCCCAAAGAAACTCTTTCCCTAGTGTTTCTACTAGGTTTTCATGATGTCAATTGTTTACACCTAGTGTAATCTTGTGCCCCAGGTGGCAGCAGATTGTTCATCTGCCTTTCAATGTGTTCAAAGAATGCCCTCTGCTTAGCTGCTTTTCTGCCCTGAGAGAGTTCTGAGTTAGGTGAAACAAAGGCAAGTATCTTGCATCAGTCTTTTAGGGAACCCCCAGAGAGCTTGAAACAGATGAACACAATTCCTTGGGAACAGGAAGGAAAGCAGGTATCACAACTAAAATGCTGGCTGCCCTCTTCAAAACTACTGCTGCATCACTACTATCTGCATTTTATAGATATATAATCAGAGCTCTAGGCTGAAGTCTAGAGAACTAAGTAAATTTCCAAGCTCTCACTGATAGCAAGTAAAAGACAGTATTTTAAATCCGATTCTTTCTTACTCCTGAGACTGATCGTTACATGCTATGTGTTGTCTTACAATGCCCATCTATTCTCCATACTCGGCCAAGCTGTACTCAGTATATGCTCTTTCCCTCCTCCCCATGCACACTTGGTCTCTGATTAAAGCTGCATTCTGAAGAAATCTTTCCACCTAATCCACTGGTAACCTTCTGCTATCTCTCTATTATCTACCCTTTTCCACAGGTTTCGTTTCTCTTTTGTTCCTACCCTGTCTTGTGGCCATTACTAAACTCCTCTTCTAAATTACACTGGAAAAACACTTTAATAGTATAGATTCCTATACATTAATTTCACTTGCCTCATATATCTTAATATGCAATAGCAGTCTCGTTCTCTGATTATTTTGTTTTATCCATTTTTCTCTCTTCTTTAGTAATACCTATTATTTGCCAGTTGAACCTTTATAATCTATCTTCTATGTCCATTATCTTTTCTCCCCTTCCATTCCTTTATTCTTTTCTTCTATATTCTTATGTTGGTTCAAAATTTTGTCCTTTGAATCACTGATTCGATTTTCTCCAATGTCAAGTCTGTTATTTATTGCTATCAAAGCAGATTTCCTATAGCATGAATAGATTGTTGGCAGATAGCAGTGATTCAACAAATTCTAGTTTCCCTCTCCAGGTGAGACCAAGCAACTCAAAGGCACATTAGGGTATGGCCCATTGGAAGCATCCTTGATAAGCAGAATCTCACTATAAAAACTATGGAATGTCTGTAAGTGGCTCAAACACACTGCCTGAAAAATTCTGAGGCAAGTAAGGCTTCAGGGTGTGGTCCTTTGATGATCACCAAAGTACTGTCAGTATCAGTAATGGAGTAACCCATGGTAGAAACCTGAGTTACTTTAGGAGCTCAAAGAAATGACTATGTAGGCTCCAGAAAATAAATGTATTGGTATCCAACCTATCAGAAAAAAAAAGACTGTATCAATTTCTGCCAGGATCAGAAATAAGTTTTTAACTTTTTCAACCCAATGGACTACATAGAACTTTTTTTCACATCAATTTTACAGGGAATTCAGGGAGGAGATTCTTGGTACCTGTACACATTCTACCACCTTTCCAGAAGAGTATATAATCAATAAAATTAGAAAATATTTAAATAGACAACTCTACAACTAGACTAAATATAACTTAAACTTTTTGTGATTCACAAGTCACTTTATAGTCTTGCGTGCCTCACAGTACTCACCATAATCCTAAATTCCAACTGCACTATGCATGTGGAAGTTACAAGTAGTTCAACTTGAATAAGCACTGATTTTATAGTCACCTAAGACACCCTGAAAATTGACATTAGCTATTGGGATACACTGCAGCTTCTGTACTGAGCATCTGTCTCATTCTTGTAACAAAATCCATTTGTTTCAATTTTTCATAAACTGGAACTTTCTCTAATACCACTTTAATTAAAATTCAGAGTCTATAACATGAAAATGACTGGCAAAGAAATTTGAATGGTGCTAATAAAATTTTTAATTCATTTTAAATATTTTATTTTTTAACAGTCTAATTTGTTAATAAAGGGGAGAAGAGTATGAGCATATTTTATCTTTAGTTATTAAAACAAAAAGAGGATATTTCTCCATAAAATTGTTAGGGCAAATTGTACATTTTCTTAATTTGAAAAATCTAAATTTTATATAATAATTCATTTTCCATTAATTTCTATATCAAAAATTCAAAGTGATTTTTCTAGGAATTCTGACGTAGAAACATGGCATAAGCATCAACTTGCATAATACAAAACCTACGCAAAATTTTACAAAAACTCCAATTCTTACAGGAGGTCACAGATTCTCAAGTATCACCTGCATTCAATCATGACTAACAGCCAAAAGTTAAAAGTACTACTGAGAGTACACTAAAACTAGTTCAATGTGGAACAAATAAAATAAAACTAGAAAAGTGGAGCACATTTTGTTACTTTTATCTAGTGTGAGTAAGAGTACAAAAATATATTTCCTCTAGCCAATACCATTTTTGTTTTACATTTCCTCCTTTCAGATGTGCGTTGTTATTTTGCTGGTACAGGGTATTTCCATTTCACACTGGCAGAAGCCCAGGAAAACACAGTAGATGGAACTTGGAACACTGTACTTTAGGGAGGAGATCACTCAGGAGGATTCAATGGGTTTGGAATGCCAACTAATTAAACACCTGGAGATGAAAAGCACTTTCCCTGGCTGAATTCTGGCAAATGTGTCATTTTAATATGCATAGAATCATAGCCAGGTCATGGGTATATAGTTTTGAAGAAATAACAATCCTGCCAACCTAGAGAATGTTTTCCTCAAAATGTAGAAAAGACAGAAAGTTTTATTATTGAATAAGCATATTCAGATTACAATGCCTCATAAGTAAGCTAAGGAAATTCCCACCCTATTTATACAGCCAAACAGTCAGAACCCGTTATGTACATATGTTCTCAAGTCTCTCTAACAGGACTTAACAGCATCCTTTGCTACAAATTCTTAAATAACACTCATTCTAAGTTTACTTGGGAATTAAGGTAACCATTCGTTTTAGTTAATTGCATTTCTCCAAAGGTATATTAAAATTTCTTATCTCTCTGACAAGCAGATGGTTACAGCTCAGAGCAAGGTGCCTAGCTTAAACTCCCACTGCAACAGGGAGCTAGAGGTGTTATCTTTGTAAATGTTTACATTGCAAAGAGATGACTTCCAGACACTAAAAAACAGCCCTAGGTTGTAAACCTGGCAATAGGGTTACTAAGCCTCTTTTAAAAATGCACATCCAGGGCTTCCCTGGTGGTGCAGTAGTTGAGAATCGGCCTGCCAATGCAGGGGACACGGGTTCGAGCCCTGGTCTGGGAAGATCCCACACGCCGCGGAGCAACTGGGCCCATGAGCCACAACTACTGAGCCTGCGCATCTGGAGCCTGTGCTCCGCAACAAGAGAGGCTGCAATAGTGAGAGGCTCGTGAACTGCGATGAAGAGTGGCCCCCGCTCACCGCAACTAGAGAAAGTCCATGCACAGAAACGAAGACCCAACTCAGCCAGAAATAATAAATAAATTTATTTTTAAAAAAATGCACATCCATATTCACAACCACTAGGTTTCTCATAGAAAGGCTGTAAGGAAAGAAAAAAGGGTGAGGGGAAAACAGTCTCTTTCCATTTTGGCAACATGGAAAATTAAGTTTTTATTTATCCTGATAATGGATAAATAGCAGAGTATCAGGAATTGAGTGGGAGTCCCAGTGGCTTTGGATGAATGATGCAGACCAGATAACATTGCAAGAGTTCAGAAAACTAAATTATTATTGGAACTAAAGTCCACAAAAGTGGACAGAATCTACCAATTAAACCTAAACAGGGTCAGTACCTGCTAAAACAAGTTTTAAATAGGATCAAAACCCTAATATAATAATCAGAATGTCCAGGATACAATTAAAAATCACTCATTATGCCAAGAACCAAGAAAATCTTAATACGAATGAAAAAACCAACTAACTGATGATAATACTGAAATGAATCACATGTTAGAATTATCTGAAAAGCATTTTAAAGCAGCAGTCATAAAAATGCCTCAACAATTAATTACAAATTCTCTTAAAACAAAATAAAAATAGATAATTCCAGCAAAAAAACAGAAGTTGTAAAAAAAAAATCCAATTACAAATTATAGAACTAAGAAACACAATAACCAAAATTTTAAAAACTTTACTCAATAGTAGACTAGAGATGACAGAAAATAGAATCAGTGAACAGTGAACTTGAAGATGGATCAATAGAATTTATTCAACCTAAATGACAGAGAAAAAAACAGACTGAAAAAAATGAGCAAAACAATGATCTTCACAACAGTAAAAGAAAAAACAGATTTAACATTTCATCAGAATGAGAGGAGAAACAAAGTGGGACTGAAAGAGTATTTAAAGAAACAATGGCAGAAAACCTCCCAAATTCAGCAAAAAGATAAAAACCTACAGATTCGAGAAGCTGAGTGAACTCCAAATAGAATACACTGAAACAAAGCCATGCAGAGACCCATCACAGTTAAACTTCTGAAAAATAAAGAAAAAAAACATCCTGAGAGTGTTGTCAGCAAACATGGCAGAATAGGTAGCTCCAAGAGTCCTTGTCTCCACAAAAACACTGGAAAACCAAGTAAAACAGAATCAACTTTGTTAGAACTCTGGAAAGCTGTCAAAGGTTTACAATAAATAAGCAAATGAGGAATCAAGGAAAAGCCAACTTAAAAAGGGTAGGAAAGCTTTGTGATATTTTACTTGCTCCTACCCAGTCTCCTCTCCTGCATAGGAATAGTCTTAAGACAGCTGCCCAGGTCTCCAGTATGGGACCCTGGTCCTTGATTCCAGGGGGAGCAGAGCATATTTTCTTTGCTAATCACGGTATTTGTGTTTTCTAACCTGTCTGAGGACTACCTGAAAGGCTTGATTTATTTTACCTAACTTAGAAGTTTCTCAAGGCAAAAAAGTGGGCACCCAGAGAGCATCCCTCAAATTAGCAAAAGGCAAATGAATAATCCACTGCCACCTGAGGCAACAGATTACAGCTGAGACAAACAATAAATACACCAAAAATCAGGGAAGAAAGGCTAGGGAGAGAGATTCTTTAGAATATTAGAACACTGAAGACATACCTAATACACCAGGAAATTTGGAAAGCCATGTGCATGCCCAGGTTAGGATGCATGCTCAGAAAAGACCTGAAGATCCTAAGATTTCAACTATGACTGATTATTAGGCTCAGTACAAGCAAGAAGTGAGAGCTAAGATGGAACTGTAAATAACCATGCTAGAGCATTCTTTCGATGTCTAGCTAGATGTTGAAAGAATGCTCTAACACAAAACCAATCTGCAAAGACTAGGAATTTTTAAAAAATTCTTTCCCCTCTTTCTCCCTTTATTTGGCTATGGGCATTAAAGTAAATCTCTGTCAAAACACAAAGTGAACACAAACTAAATTAACAAAGACTACACATGACAAATAATACAGGCATTACAAAAATGATTTTAAAACTTCACTAAACAAACAGCTACAGCAACAAAATTAAAGACTAAGGAAGAATCTTATTTCACAGTTATCAAATCATAATATTCAAAATGTGTGATTTTCAACCAAACATTCACAGCATGTAAAGAACCAACAAATGATGGTCCATTCAAAGAGAAACTATCCCCAAGGAGATAGACACATTGGACTTAGTAGAAAAGGACTTTAAATTACCTGTTCAAATACAATCAAATAGCTAAAGGAAAATATAAACAAAGAATTAAAGGATATCATGAGAACAATGCATAAACAAGTAGAGAATATCAATAAAGAGATGTAAATTACAAAGTAACCAAACAAATTCTGGACATGAAAAGTACATTAATTGAAATGAAACCTCACTAGAAGCTTTCAAAAGCATATTTGAGCAGGCAAAAGAAAGAATCAGTGAACGGGAAGATATGTGAATTGAAATTATCCAGTGACTTGTCATGTACAAGGGATCCTTAATAAAATTAACATTGGATATTGCAACAGAATTCACAGAGGACAGATACAGTGGGATGACATTTTTAAAGTACTGAAAGAAAAAAAATCTGTCAATCAAGAATACTATATCTGGCAAAGCAATCCTTGAAAAATGAAGGAGGAATTTATACATTACCAGATGAAGAAAAGCTGAGAGAGTTTAACACTAGTAAACTTATCCTACAAGAAATGCTAAGTAAATACATCCTGTTAAAATAAAAGGAAACTAGACAGTAACTCAAAACCATATGAAGGGAGGAAAAAGGAAGACGGCAGAAGAATAAGACTCGGAGATCAACTTTCTCCGAAAAGATACATCAGAAATACATCTACACGTGGAACAACTCCTACAGAACACCTACTGAATGCTAGCAGAAGACCTCAGACCTCCCAAAAGGCAAGAAACTCCCCACGTACCTGGGTAGGGCAAAAGAAAAAAAGAAAAAACAGAGACAAAAGAATAGGGACTGGACCTGCACCACTGGGAGGGAGCTGTGAAGGAGGAAAGGTTTCCACACACTAGGAAGCCCCTTCGCGGGCAGAGATTGTGGGTGGCGGAGGGGGGGATCTTTGGAGCCACGGAGGAGAGCTCAGCAACAGGGGTGCAGAGGGCAAAGTGGGGAGATTCCCACACAGAGGATTGGTGTGGAACAGCACTCACCAGCCCGAGAGGCTTGTCTGTTCACCCGCAGGGGCGGGCGGGGGCTGGGAGCTGAGGCTTGGGCTTCTGTCGGATCCCAGGGAGAGGACTGACAGCGTGAACACAGCCTGAAGGGGTTAGTGCACCACGGCTAGCCGGGAGGGAGTCAGGGAAAAAGTCTGAACCTGCCAAAGAGGCAACAGACTTTTTCTTCCCTCTTTGTTTCCTGGTGCGCGAGGAGAGGGGATTAACAATGCCACTTAAAGGGGCAGCCCTGTGCAGCCCACCATTGCCAGGGTCCCATGATCCAGGGACAACTTCCCCGGAAGAACACACGGCGTGCCTCAGGCTGATGCAACGTCACACTACCCTCTACCGCCGCAGGCTCGCCCCACACTCCGTGCCCCTCCCTCCCCCCAGCCTGAGTGAGCCAGAGCTCCCGAATCAACTGCTCCTTTAACCCCGTCCTGTCTGAGCAAAAAACAGACGCACTAAGGTGACCTACACGCAAAGGCGGGGCCAAATCCAAAGCTGAACCCCTGGGAGCAGTGCGAACGAAGAAGAGAAAGGGAAATTTCTCCCAGCAGCCTCAGGAGTGGCAGATTAAATCTCTACAATCAACTTGATGTACCCTGCATCTGTGGAATATATGAATAGGCAACGAATCATCCCAAATAGAGGAGGTGGACCTTGAGAGCAAGATATATCATTTTTTCCCCTTTTCCTCTTTTTGTGAGTCTGTATGTGTATGCCTCTGTGTGAGATTTTGTCTGTATAGCTTTGCTTTCACCATTTGTCCTAGGGTTGTGTCCATCTGTTGTTTTTGTTGTTGTTTTTGACTTTTTAAAAAAAATTATCTCTTAAAAATTATTCTTTTATTTTAATAACTTTAATTGTATCTTACTTTATTTCACTTTATCATCTTTCTTTCTTTCTTTCTAATTTTCCTCACTTTTATTCTGAGCCGTGTGGATGAAAGGCTCTTGGTGCTCCAGCCAGGAGTCAGTGCTGTGCCTCTGAGGTGGGAGAGCCAACTTCAGGACACTGGTCCACAAGAGACCTCCCAGCTCCACGTAATATCAAACAGCGAAAATCTCCCAGAGATCACCATCTCAACACCAAGACCCGGCTTCACTCAATGACCAGCAAGCTACAGTGCTGGACACCCTATGCCAAACAACTAGCAAGACAGGAAAACAACCCCACCCATTAGCAGAGAGGCTGCCTAAAAGCATAATAAGGCCACAGACACCCCAAAACACACCACCAGATGGGGACCTGCCCACCAGAAAGACAAGATCCAGCCTCATCCACCAGAACACAGGCACTAGTCCCCTACACCAGGAACCCTACACAGCCCACTGAACCAACTTTAGCCACTGGGGACAGACACCAAAAACAACGGGAACCACGAACCTGCAGCCTGCAAAAAGGAGACCCCAAACTCAGTAAGATAAGCAAAATGAGAAGACAGAAAAACACACAGCACATAAAGGAGCAAGGTAAAAACCCACCAGACTTAACAAATGAAGAGGAAATAGGCAGTCTACCCGAAAAAGAATTCAGAATAATGAGAGTAAACATGATCCAAAATCTTGGAAATAGAATAGAGAAAATGCAAGAAACATTTAACAAGGACCTAGAAGAACTAAAGAGGAAACAAACAATGATGAACAACACAATAAATGAAATTAAAAATACTCTAGAAGGGATCAATAGCAGAATAACTGAGGCAGAAGAACGGATAAATGACCTAGAAGACAAAATAGTGGAAATAACTACTGCAGAGCAGAATAAAGAAAAAAGAATGAAAAGAATTGAGGACAGTATCAGAGACCTCTGGGACAACATTAAACGCACCAACATTCGAATTATAGGGGTCCCAGAAGAGGAAGAGCAAAAGAAAGGGACGAAGAAAATATGTGAAGAGATTATAGTTGAAAACTTCCCTAATATGGGAAAGGAAATACTTAATCAACTCCAGGAAGCACAGAGAGTCCCATACAGGAAAACTCCAATGAGAAACACGCCACGACACATATTAATCAAACTACCAAAAGTTAACTACAAAGAAAACATATTAAAAGCAGCAAGGGAAAAACAACAAATAACACAAAAGAGAATCTCCATAAGGTTAACAGCTGATCTTTCAGCAGAAACTCTGCAAGCCAGAAGTGAGTGGCAGGACATATTTAAAGTGATGAAGGAGAAAAACCTACAACCAAGATTACTCTACCCAGCAAGGATCTCATTCAGATTTGATGGAGAAAATAAAACCTTTACAGACAAGTAAAAGTTGAAAGAGTTCAGCACCACCAAACCAGCTTTACAACAAATGCTAAAGGAACTTCTCTAGGCAAGAAACACAAGAGAAGGAAAAGACCTACAATAACAAACCAAAAACAATTAAGAAAATGGGAATAGGAACATACATATCGATAATTACCTTAAATGTAAATGGACTAAATGCTCCCACCAAAAGACACAGACTGGCTGAATGGATACAAAAACAAGACCCATATATATGCTGTCTACAAGAGACCCACTTCAGACCTAGGAACACATACAGACTGAAAGTGAGGGGATGGAAAATGATATTCCATGCAAATGGAAACCAAAAGAAAGCTGGAGTAGCAATTCTCATATCAGACAAAATAGACTTTAAAATAAAGACTATTACAAGACACAAAGAAGGATGCTACATAATGATCAAGGGATCGATCCAAGAAGAAGATATAACAATTGTAAATATTTATGCACCCAACATAGGAGCACCTCAATACTTAAGGCAAATACTAGCAGACATAAAAGGGTAAAGCAACAGTAACACAATCACAGTAGGGGACTTTAACACCCCACTTTCACCAATGGACAGATCATCCAAAATGAAAATAAATAAGGAAACACAAGCTTTAAATGATACATGAAACAAGATGGACTTAATTGATATTTACAGGACATTCCATCCAAAAACAACAGAATACACATTTTACTCAAGTGCTCATGGAACATTCTCCAGGATAGACCATATCTTGGGTCACAAATCAAGCCTCAGTCAATTTAAGAAAATTGAAATCATGTCAAGTATCTTTTCCGACCACAACACTATGAGACTATATATCAATTACAGGAAAAGATCTGTAAAAAATACAAACACATGGGGTCTAAACAATACACTTCAGAATAACCAAGAGATCACTGAAGAAATCAAAGAGGAAATCAAAAAATACCTTGAAACAAATGACAATGAAAACACGATGACCCAAAACCTATGGGATGCAGCAAAAGCAGTTCTAAGAGGCAAGTTGATAGCAATACAATCCTACCTTAAGAAACAGGAAAAATCTCGAATAAACAACCTAACCTTGCACCTAAAGCAATTAGAGAAAGAAGAAGAAAAAAACCCAAAAGTTAGCAGACGGAAAGAAATCATAAAGATCAAATCAGAAATAAATGAAAAAGAAATGAAGGAAACGATAGCAAAGATCAATAAAACTAAAAGCTGGTTCTTTGAGAAGATAAACAAAGTTGATAAGCCTCCAGCCAGACTCATCAAGAAAAAAAGGAAGAAGACTGAAATCAATAGAATTAGAAATGAAAAAGGAGAAGTAACAACTGACACTGCAGAAATACAAAGGATCATGAGAGATTACTACAAGCAACTCTATGCCAATAAAATGGACAACCTGGAAGAAATGGACAAATTCTTAGAAAAGCACAATTTCCTGAGACTGAACTAGGAAGAAATAGAAAACATAAACAGACCAATCACAAGCACTGAAATTGAAACTGTGATTAAAAATCTTCCAACAAAGAAAATCCCAGGACCAGAGAGCTTCACAGGCGACTTCTATCAAACACTTACAGAAGAGTAAAACCTATCCTTCTCGAACTCTTCCAACATATAGCTGAGGGAGGAACACTCCCAAACTCATTCTACGAGGCCACCACCACCCTGATACCAAAAGCAGACAAAGATGTCACAAAGAAACCTACAGGCCAATATCACTGATGAACATAGATGCAAAAATCCTCAACAAAATACTAGCAAACAGAATCCAAGAGCACATTAAAAGAAACATACACCATGATCAAGTGGGGTTTATCCCAGGAATGCAAGGACTCTTCAATGTATGCAAATCAATCAATGTGATACACCATATGAACAAATTGAAGGAGAAAAACCATATGATCATCTCAATAGATGCAGATAAAGCTTTCGACAAAATTCAACACCCGTTTATGATAAAAATCCTCCAGAAAGTAGGCAAAGAGGGAACTTTCCTCAGCATAATAAAGGCCACATATGACAAACCCACAGCCCACATCGTCCTCAATGGTAAAAAACTGAAACCATTTCCAGTAAGATCAGGAACAAAACAAGGTTGCCCACTCTCACCACTCTTATTCAACACAGTTTTGGAAATTTTAACCACAGCAATCAGAGAAGAAAAACAAATAAAAGGAATCCAAATCAGAAAAGAAGAAGTAAAGCTGTTACTGTTTGCAGATGACATGATACTCTACATAGAGAATCCCAAAGATGCTACCAGAAAACTACTAGAGCTAATCAGTGAATTTGGTAAAGTAGCAGGATACAAAATTAATGCACAGAAATCTCTGGCATTCCTATAGACTAATTATGAAAAATCTGAAAGTGAAATCAAGAAAACACTCCCACTTACCATTGCAAAAAAAAAGAATAAAATATCTAGGAATAAACCTACCTAAGGAGACAAAAGACCTGTATGCATAAAATTATAAGACACTGATGAAAGCAATTAAAGATGATACAAATAGATGGAGAGATATACCATGTTCTTGGATTGGAAGAATCAACATTGTAAAAAGGACTCTACTACCCAAAGCAAACAGATTCAATGCAATCCCTATCAAACTACCACTGGCATTTTTCACAGAAATAGAACAAAAAATTTCCCAATTTGTATGGAAACACAAAAGACCCCGAATAGCCAAAGCAATCTTGAGAATGAAAAATGGAGCTGGCGGAATCAGGCTCCCTGAGTTCAGACTATACTACAAAGGTACAGGAATCAAGACAGTATGGTACTGGCACAAAAACAGAAATATACATCAATGGAACAGGACAGAAAGCCCAGAGATAAACCCACGCACATATGGTCACCTTATCATTGATAAAGGTGGCAAGAATATACAGTGGAGAAAAGACAGCCTCTTCAATAAGTGGTGCTGGGAAAACTGGACAGCTACATGTAAAAGTATGAAATTAGAACACTCCCTAACACCATACACAAAAATAAACTCAAAATGTATTAAAAACCTAAATGTAAGGCCAGACACTATCAACCTCCTAGAGTAAAATAGAGGCAGAACACTCTATGACATTAATCTCAGCAAGATCCTTTCCGAGCCACCTCCTAGAGAAATGGAAATAAAAACAAATGGAACCTAATGAAACTTCAAAGCTTTTGCACAGCAAAGGAAACCATAAACAAGACAAAGAGACAACACTCAGAATGGGAGAAAATATTTGCAAATGAAGCAACTGACAAAGGATTAATCTCCAAGATTTACAAGCAGCTCATGCAGCTCCATATCAAAAAACCAAACAACCCAATCCAAAAATGGGAAGAAGACCTAAATAGACATTTCTCCCAAGAAGGTATACATATTGGCAACAAACACATGAAAGAATGCTAAACATCATTAATCATTAGAGAAATGCAAATCAAAACTACAATGAGACATCATCTCACACCGGTCAGCATGGCCATCATCAAAAAATCTAGAAACAATAAATGCTGGAGAGGGTGTGGAGAAAAGGGAACACTCTTGCACTGTTGGTGGAAATGTAAATTGATACAGCCACTATGGAGAACAGTTTGGAGGTTCCTTAAGAAACTACAAACAGAATTACCATATGTCCCAGCAATCCCACTACTGGGCATATACCCTGAGAAAACCATAATTCAAAAAGAGTCATGTACCAAAATGTTCATTGCAGCTCTATTTACAATAGCAGGACATGGAAGCAACCTAAGTGTCCATCATCGGATGAATGGATAAAGAAGATGTGGCACATATATACAATGGAATATTACTCAGCCATAAAAAGAAACGAAACTGAGATATTTGTAGTGAGGTGGATGGACCTAGAGTCTGTCATATAGAGTGAAGTAAGCCAGAAAGAGAAAAATAAATACCGTATGCTAACACATATATATGGAATCTAAGAAAAAAAAAAGCTCATGAAGAACCTAGGTGTAAGACAGGAATAAAGACACAGACCTACTAGAGAATGGACTTGAGGATACGGGGAGGGGGAAGGGTAAGCTGGGACAAAGCGAGAGAGTGGTATGGACATATATACGCTACCAAACGCAAAATAGATAGCTAGTGGGAAGCAGCTGCATAGCACAGGGAGATCAGCTCGGTACTTTGTGACCACCTAGAGGGATGGGATAGGGAGGGTGGGAGGGAGGGAAACGCAAGAGGGAAGAGATATGGGAACATATGTATATGTATAACTGATTCACTTTGTTAGAAAGCAGAAACTAACACATCATTGTAAAGCAACTATACTCCAATAAAGATGTTAAAATTAATTAATTAATTAATTTAAAAAATAACCATATGAAGAAATAAAGGTCACTATATAGGTAAGAGTTAGTATTATTGTATTCATAGTTCATAACTCCCGTTTTTATTTCCTACATGATTTAAAATACAAATATATAAAACTAATTTTAAATCTATGTTAATGGTCAAACAATAAAGATGTAACTGATGCAATGACAACATAAAGGGGGAGAAGTGGACCTATAAAGGGGGAGAAGTGGATCTATCTAGGAGCAGGTATTTTGAATGCTACTGAAGCTTAGTTGGTATCAATTCAAACTAGAATGTTATACCTTTCATAAATTTTAGATATTAAATGTAACTCTGTTAGTACACACTAAGAAAATATATTTTAAATATACAAAAAAGGAAGAATGGATTTTAAAAAATAAAACCTAACCATATGCTTTCTATAGGAGAGTCAGTTTGAATCCACAAATAGCTTGAAAGTGAAAATCAACAAAACCAAAAGTTCATTCTCTGAAAAGCTCAAAATTGATAAGCATCTAGAGAGGCTGACTAATAAAACAAGAGAGAAGACAAAAACTGCAAATATCAGAAGTGAAAGAGGATACATTACCACAGATCTATGGACATTAATAAGATAATAAAGGAATACCACAAAGAATTCTAGGTGCACAAATTTGATAAACTGAATGAAATGGACCAATTCCTTGAAAGATACAATTTGATAAAACTGGCACAAGAAGGAACAGAAAATCTGAATAGACCTGTATCTATTAGTAAAATCAAATCAATAATTAATAACCTTCCAAAACAGAGAGTCCCAGTCCCAGATGGGTTCACTGGTTAATTTGTTACAAATTAAACAATGTCTGCTCTTAGAATTCCCTCAGAAACAGAGGGAATAATAAATAAATAAATAAAAATCTTTTAAAAGGTTGGGGAGGGATGGTTAAAGTGATTTTTTTTTTTTTGCAGTACGCGGGCCTCTCACTGTTGTGGCCTCTCCCGTTGCGGAGCAAGGCTCCGGACGCACAGGCTCAGTGGCCATGGCTCACGGGACCAGCCGCTCCGCGACATGTGGGATCTTTCCGGACTGGGGCATGAACCCGTGTCCCCTGCATTGTCAGGCGGACTCTCAACCACTGTGCCACCAGGGAAGCCCCTAAAGTGATTTTTATACAGAGGCACAATGTTAGAATTATTTCAGCTACCTACGTTGTCTATTTTAAACAGCAAGTAAACAATCTATAAATTTTTAAAAGGCCTTGAAAAGGAGTCTTCACTATTATATTTGCATACTTCCAAGAAGCAGGGAATGATTTGTCCAGTCAAGTTATATAAAATAGCACTTCTCAAATTCTAATGTGCTTACAAATAGCCTGCTAAAACTGTTAAAATGAAGTTTCTAACTTCAGCAGGTCTGGAGTGGGCCCAAGAATTTACTTGTCTAACAATTTCCCAGGTGAACAGGTATTTGGACTACATTTTGAGTAGCAAGGGTCTAATAAATTAGGAATATGATATTAATAAGGTCAAAGTTATTTTTTTTCTTAAAGATTCTTTTTTGATGTGGACCATTTTTAAAGTCTTTATTGAATTTGTTACAATATTGATTCTTTTTTATGTTTTGGTTTTTGGCCCCAGGTATGTGGGATCTTAGCTCCTCAGTCAGGGATGGAACCCACAGCCCCTGCATTGGAAGGCAAAGTCTTAACCACTGGACTGCCAGGGAAGTTCCAAGGTCAAAGTTTTAAATTCTATCTCCATATCAGACAGTTAGCTTCAGGTAAAATGAAAAAGCATGGAATCTGGAGTGAGGGTGAACAGTTTGCAATTCCAGATCTTTCACTTGTTAACTTTGGGATTTATGCAAGAGAGTTAATCTCTCTAAGCCAGTTTCCTCATCTGTAAATTAGGAATAGGATTAGCCCCCACTTCCTGGGATGTTGTGAAAGTTAAATGAGATATTTGTAAAACGCTTGAAACATATTTGATGCTAAACAAAAGTTGGTTCTTCTCCCCTTTCCACCTCAACCACAATAGATTACATTCCTAACTCTAAGGATTTTACAAATGATTGGTACAAAGGTGACTGAATCTGAGATCAAGTAGAAACAATTGACAGCAAACTAACAGATAAAATATACTCAAATTATAATTTCATACACATATTGGCTAGAATAAAATGGAATTCATATAGTTTACTATTTCTTATTCCACCCCTTCTCAGACTCACAGTCCCAGCCCATTATTTTTGAGGCCTCCTCAACTTTGATCCAAAGATCTATAAGCATCTAGAGTACAAAGAATTGATATTACTGCTTTTAAATATCTACACTTAGAAAATGAGGAAAGAATGATATGATTAAAGTTATTTGGCTAAGCAAATCATCAGGAAAAATGCACTCATTATAAATTATTAGGATACAATGATGAAAAAAATCAGACAAGTAGATAGTGTAATTTTGATTCAATGTTGGTTGCTATTGCTGTATTTTGAATGTGCACCAACATTGACCTTGTTCCATTTCTAAATAGACATCCAAAAACAATGTTAAATGGCTTATATTCATCATTATTCTTCCCAAATCAAACTCTCTAGAGGAAAATCAAATAGAGGTAGCCTTTTGTACCTAAAAATATACACATATTTTGGAGAGATACAATAAAGTGCAATATTCTACTGCATTGACCCTTTTATATTAGATAAAACGTGTGTCTCTTCTGAGCAACTACCGCTGAGAAACCTACTAAAATGAAAATTATTTTTTCATCTATCCTGTTTTTTTTTCTGTGCATAGAAATCTGTCTGGCCTAACATTTTATCCAGGAAGCATCTGGAATAAGTTTGACTAAACTCCTCAATCAGTTACAGTATAGAATTTCTGACCCATTGAAATTAAAATTTTACTTACTTGCCTTCCAAGGTCAAGTCAATTGTTGATCTTTAGATTTACCAACAGACATGCCCCCTAGCGGTTCCAATAGGGGATTTAGAAAAATTGGACAGTCCTGGCTACTATCGCTTTTGCTGATAAATTACTCAGTCTTCAGAGAAGACTGATTTAATCTTATAGATACATGCATGCCTTATAAGTATCGGAGCTGTAGGTGTAGTAGATCCTAACCCATGAGCATGTGAAACCTAATACTCTCATTAAATCTCTGTGTCTCTATGTCTTTATTCAAACACTTGTTTATTGGGATATGTATTTGTGTGTGTGTGTGTGTGTGTGCCTTTGTGTAAAACAGAAATGTGGTCTTTCCAAATGAAAGAGGGTGTTGCTGTCCATAGAAACACCACTAGCAAAAATGTTGCAAAAATATTTTAGTGTTTCTCAAAGGACCTAATCTTGGTTTATTTAATGCTGCCGAATTATATAACACATATAATGTGATGCTCACTAGAATGAAGAAATTGAAACCAAACTAAAACAAAACGTTCTCTCTTGCACTAAAAGTGTTAAAGCTAAAGTTAAATGAACACTGTTAGTAACATTCAAATGATATTTCTTGCATGGTGCAGGAAGTTAGTCTGGGTTTCAGCTAATTCTGAGTTTAGATACTGGAGTGACTTGCTTTATGTAAAAGTTTTAATACTGAAAGAGAGAATAGTACAATGTGTTTATTCAGTAAGTAGTACATGTAAATCCTACACTACTATTTTGTGAATTGAAATATTGTAAGTTGAAACACCTTTCTGTAATGTGCACAATTAACTCCTAATATTTTATAAGCCTGGATTGGTTTTTTTTGTCTCTTCTTAAAATTGGATCTTGAATATATAATGGAATTTAGTAGTTAAAACCTTTTCTTGGGGCTTCCCTGGTGGCACAGTGGTTGAGAGTCCGCCCGCCGATGCAGGGGACATGAGTTCATGCCCCAGTCCGGGAAGATCCCACATGCCACGGAGCGGCTGGTCCCGTGAGCCATGACCGCTGAGCCTGTGCGTCCGGAGCCTGTGCTCCGCAACGGGAGAGGCCACAACAGTGAGAGGCCTGCGTACTGCAAAAATCCAAACCAAAACAAAACAAAACCTTTTCTTGGGCATGTGGTAAAATTAGTCTGCTTGTATTGATGTTTCAGATCTTTTCAAAAATCAAAAACATAGTTAATTTTCCCCACATTTTTAGGAAATCCAGTTTTTAGAGTAGCTTTAACTGCAAATATCTTTTATAATAGCATTTCATACCAAATTGAATTTTTGTGTTAAAATCTGAAAGATAAAATTAAGGATTAGTACAGTGTAGTGTTTGATAAATACTCTTTGAATGAATGATAGAGAACACAATTGATTAAATCCATAAAACTGCCTTCTTAATTGATCTCAGGAACATAATTAATTCCTTCAATAAAGAGGTTATTTTTTGAAAGGAAAACCCAATGTTTCTTCATTATACAAGTATCCCCAAAGGGAATATGATCACTCACTCTAAAGCTCTCCTCTTACTCATTTTCCAGGTACATTTTGTTCTCCATGTATCTTCCTTTTCCTTGTTTAGACTCATTAATGAAATTATTTACTTTGTCTTCTTTGAATATAATGAATTACAATAGTAGGAATTATATATATGTTGATTGTTTGATTAATTAAAGTGCCTATCACTAAACTATATTTCTCATGAGAAGAGAAGGGAAAATTCCAAATTAAAAATCAACATTTCTAGTAACATGAGGAGGAGGGTGGAGTCAAGGATTTAGACATTTGCCAAAGCAAAACAAGCTCAAAGTGGAATATTATAGAGGCCTCATTTAAAATAATCTTACGATGAACAGCATTTATAATTGAACTCACTGTTGATGGGAGTAGGAATTGGTAAAATCATTTGGTGGCTAGGTGTGTGTTCAAGATCTGTATTTTATATTAGCTTTCCCTTTTTATAGGTTACTAATATATAAAATATACTTAATTAGTTTGCCTTTGAGGTTTGTTTAAAATAACTATCTTTAAGTATGTTGCTTATATTGTGGTCAATACACTCTAAAGGAATTTTTTTTTTATTGTTTGGAGAACAGAAGTAAAATATATCACCATTAAACCTTGATGCAGCTGAAACAAAGCAAAAACAAAATTATACTCCAATATCCTTGAAATCTTTGTTGTTTTGTAGTAAATGTGGATTGTTTCTTTAGCTTTGCTTTCTGAACAGATGTGTATTTGCATAATGGAAGATTTAGTTAGACTTGTGAAAGGAAAATCACATCTCTATTTTACAATGGGACTAATATATGTATAAAGGATTAGATAAAGCAATCGAAAAACAAGCATATGATTTATACTTTAGTTCTAACCCACTCTTTGTACTTGAGGAGCTACAAGATATATTATGAATGTATAACACTATGCCTAATTTTCAGTAGAGTGCATAAAGGTATGCTTCATCTGTAGAAAATTATTCCCTTTGCATCCTTGGGAAATCAACTTGTACTGTGGCAGTTTTTATTTTTATTTTTTTAAGATTTGTATGCTTGGGTGCTTCCTTGTGAATGCTAACTCTGAATCTTAGATAATATCCAAACCAACAGCAGATAACTAAATATTTAATACAGTATAATATGAAATTTCAAACAACTGGGCTACTACTGTGCCCTGAATTATAATATCTCATTAATTAGAGTCATTTAGTGTCACAAAGACTTCCATGCACCAGTTTATTATCTTTCCTCCCTTTTTTCCCCTAGAATGGAAGGGTTGATTGTGTACACGGCATGCTCATATTACACATTTTTTATGATGAGCATGAAAGGCAGGTTGCCTTGTATTAGTATTATATTTCCTATAATAGTAGTGTTTATTGGTTGCAGTGGTAAAGAGAAATAGAAGCTTACTAACCTATTAGCAGGAGGTAGGCTGATATGAGACACATACTAAAAACTATTACAAATCATGTCCAGCACAACCTATTTTAATCCAAAGCAGAACAAAGTATATTGTTTTGATTTTAGATTCAACACATTTGGATGGAACATAAAAATAAGGATCTAAATTGAGGTCATAAATGTCTGAATTAAATTGGATATTTTCTCCTTTCCCTGTTCAGTTAAATAAAGACTCTTAGTGCTTAGTAGTGTCTGACCTTCAGTACTAAAAACCCTGAATCCTCTCAACTGATATGATGTGATAGAAGCAGAGAGCTTAAAGAAAAAACATTCAACCTTATCACAACTGTAAAGAAAAATAAACACATTCAACCATGTTACCTTTTTGACCTGATCTAAACGTATCATTGTAACAAATTTCTTACATTTGCAGTTACAGTAGTCCAAAGGTCAAAAGCACTTACTGACTAACTTTAGGTTATCCTTTGATTTATCTTAAGAGGCCTTATGGAAGACTTGGGGAAAGATTTTGCAAAAAAGGAAATAAGGTCATAAAGAAAAAGTCAGATAGCTATAGGCTTTCAAATAATATATAGAAATCAAAATTCTCCCAAAGAAGGATTCTTTTCAATCCTTTTACTTTACAATGCTGTACTGTTAAACAAACTTTACACCGTGTTTCTATTTTTAAAAAATTACAAATAAAAGTCCAAGGAAGTCAATTAATATTACACAAAGTATTATCTTGATTTAATCCAACCCCTTACATAATAAAAGTTTGCAAAATAAAGGTTGAATAACTCCTCTGATATTTTCTACTCAAGAATCTACTGCAATTAAATCCACAAAATAGAATAGTATTTTATAATATCTAGAAAAATATAGAACTAACATTAACATAAGAAATTCATCCAGTTGTTTAACTTTGATTAAAATGAGTTCATTGAATTTTGTGTCTAGCTCTGAAAGCCTTAACAATATGTCTGGTTTATTTTTCTTGCAATCTGGGAGATATAAAATTCCTTATACCAATTGGTAAAGAAGTAGAAAAGCTCTGAGGAAATAAATCATGACATGCATGCAAGGTATCTTGTTTTTAGATTTTATTTATTTATTTTGTAGGTTTATTTATTTATTTTATAGATTTTACCTACTGAGCATCTTGTTCTTAGATTTTATATTCTGCTATTAAAACAATCAATATTCATAAAGCACAATCTCACAAGCATTGCCTCAATTTTCTAAGACACATATGGAACATTCAAAATAATTAATATTAGAAACTATTGATGTGCATGTCCTTTTTATATTATATGTTCCCCTTCTGAATACTTGACATGAACACAAAAATCTCAATGAAAACTACATTATTTCTTTTTTTTTTTTTTTTTTGCAGTATGCGGGTCTCTCACTGTTGTGGCCTCTCCCGTTGCGGAGCACAGGCTCTGGACGCGCAGGCTCAGTGGCCATGGCTCACGGGCCCAGCCGCTCTGTGACATGTGGGATCCTCCTGGACCGGGGAACGAACCCGTGTCCTCTGCATCGGCAGGCGGACTCTCAACCACTGCGCCACCAGGGAAGCCCTGAAAACTACTTTATTTCTTAAATCCTTCTTTTTTGTAGGAAAAATTTTAGTAATATATTTCCAAACTGATGACAGCATTCTTAAATTATATTTCATAGTAAAGCCTATATTTATACCGCAGTTTCTTATGGTCAGAGCCACATACTTTCCAAAAGCAAATAATAACTTTACTATGCATACTCAAGAGCATATTTAGGCTGCTGTATCTCTGGTAGAGATACAAGCTGAATAACCTTACTTGTCTGGCCTCTTGCAAATGCATTCCATTGTCTCCTTTCCATATTTCGTTTTTTCCATGATAAAAAGGAATGATCTTGCTTGAGACTCATTTTTGTTTATAGTCCACTATGTCTTTCAGTGGCTGACTTTTCTTCATTTATTCTGTTGTTTTTTTGTTTTGGTTTATGCACAAATGTACTCTTTGAAATGATGTTATTTCAGCACCATAGCACTTTGCTAAGCCATTTCATTTCTTTGTAATTCAGGTGGCTTTGGGGTGGTGGAACGTTTCCAGAGTGATATAAAACTAATACATGAACTAATTTTTATTTGAAATCTCTGTAAATGCCATAACGCTAGTCAAGATAATATAGGTCAAAAGCAAAAACAGTTTATTGGACTTAAAAAAGAAAAATCATTTTCTTGTTTTATTCTATGTTATAATCTGCAATTAATAAGTATTGTAAGCCACAATGCCAATGTAGCATCAACAGTAATAGCTAATTTTCATTGAGTATTTGTTGTGTACCAGATGAGAGTCAAGCTCGCCATATGAATATCTCATTAATCTTCAAGCAATCTTATGAAGCAGGTCCTATTATTATGTTTATTTTGAAGATAAGAAAACTGGTATAGTGATAAGAGAGAGAGCTCTAGAATCACAATGCCTAGATTTGAACATCTATCACCTTTGCAACCTGAGTATAAGTAATCTAATCTCTCTAAACCTCAGTTTCTGCATTTCTTTGGAAATGGCAGATAGTCCAGATTGGCTTAATCACCAGGGGTTTTGTATTAGAAGACTGTTGGACTTAAGGTCGGAACAATGACTTCGGAGTGAATTTTGGAAAGCCTTGTATATTCAGCTGAAGATTTTGAATTTTATTTCACATGCAGTGTAGAATGACATATCTAAAATTTTTTTTCACCAATGACTATACTATAAAGATGCATTTTCGGTTCAATTTTGACTCAGTCTTAGATGTGTAATTGAAATATTCATGTTTCTACTACTTTTAAGTATTTGATATCTCAGTTATTTTTAATATTCTAGACCTGTGCTGTCCAATAAATAGCAATTAGCTACATGTGGCTATTTAAATTTTAAGTAATTAAGTTAAATTTTAAAATTGGTTCCTCAGTCACACCAGGCACATTTCAAGTGTTCCTGTGTCTAGTGGTTACTAGATTGTACTGGACAGCACAAATCTAGTACTTTTCCATTACTACCAAAATTTCTATTGGACAGCACAGCCCTAAACCATACCATTGCACTCTTTGGGACTCATCCTAATCCCTTCACCTCTAGGATATTACTCAATTATTCCTACATGTACTTTGTGCTTTGTGTTACAGTCTATCTATTAGGAGGGCCAGAAGTATGTTTCCTTTCCAGTTCTAATTACCCTCAGCCAATGTCTCCCTAACTTAAAGTCTTCTGGAAAGGAGTCTTCATTGTCACTACAGTGTCCATGTCAGTGTTGTCTCCCAGTACTCCCAAAGCCCCATTCTTTCCATAAATATATCTGTTAAAACACTTTGCCATTTGTCTGCGCCCAGGACATTATTTTTTCCACTTCCATCTCCCTTTCAAAAAGCAATCTACATAATTCTACATAATCTCAAGCATACACAGCAATTTGCATGATGAAGTTGGAATACTCGAGATTATATTCAGGTTACCAGGACTTTACAGTCCCTCTAAAGGCATTTGGAAGTGCATCTGTTTTGTATTTACATAATTAAAAGGCCCATTTGGATACTTCCTAAACAGAAGAAACCATCTTCCCTGAAGATGATTTGAAGTTGCTGCCACTACTAGGTAAAACAGACCTACAGTAACTTTGAAAATGCCTCCTCCTTTTATCTCATTCATATTTCAAAACCTTAAGATGACTTTATAGACAGAGCATATGAAAATGAACAAAATGCTAATCAATATAATCTTATATTGACTTATAATCTGAGGTTATACTAATCTCAGTAGTTCTCAGGTATTATAGATGATAGATAGATGATAGGGAGATAACTATAGATAGAATATACATGCAACAGCTATTTCTTTATAACACATTGAATTAAATAGCAATTCAAGTACTATAGTTGGATTTACTATACTTGGGTAATCTGCATCATGAAACCCCTTACTCTGTCCTCTTTCTACAAATTAGAGGTAACAGAATCAAGACAAAGATAATTATTTTGAAGAAGTGTGATGTGATATAGTTGTTTGCTTAAAATGTTAGACAACTGGGTGCTGGCCATGAAATGAATTAGAGAAAGGAAGGAAAATAAGAGGATAGAAGCAAAAATTAGTTTAAAATAAGATTATTGATGACAATCCTCAATCTCTGCAAATGAACTTTAAAATTTCATGGAAATATGAAGTGCTAATAGAGGTGCTGAAAAGTTTAAGAACTCTCAACAGAACATTGTAAAGCAACTATACTCCAATAAAAAGTAATAAAAAACTTAAAGATTAAAAAGAAAGAACTCTCAACTTCCTTTTAAAAAGTCAGAAAACATTGTTGGAATTTGTGATATCATTTTCCCTCACATACAATTGCATATCTGTGGCTATAAACATGTCCATTTTAATACTTCAATCTCTGCCTATCCAGAAGTGATTCAGGACATTGTGTAAACAGAGATCAACATTTGTTTGCAGTTTCCAGGGTACCCATGTCATAATGTTTGCTTTAATGAATATAGGAGGTTTGCCATTAAAAAGAAGTATGTGAGCATTATAGAGCATTAAAGAAAAGACACACACTACGATGCGTATAATAAAAAACAACAGATAAAAAGTGTTGGTGAGGATGTGGAGAAATCAGAACCCTCATATACTGCTAGTGATAATGTAAAATGGTGCAGCCACTTTGAAAAACAGTCTGGCAGTTCCTCAAAAAGTTAAAACAGGACATATCAATTTCACTCCTAAGTATATACCTAAAAGAACTGAAAACAAACATCCACACAAAAACTTGTTAATGAATGCTCATTGTAGCATTATTCATAATAGTCATAAAGTAAAAACAACCCAAACGTCTATCAACTGATGAATGGATAAATAATAGGTGGTATAGCCATACAATACATTATCATTCAGCCATGAAAAGGAACGAAATGCCGATACATGGTACAATAGAGATGAACCTTGAAGATATAGGCTAAATAAAAGAAGACAGTTACAAAAGATGGCATATTATATAGTATAGTTTATATGAAGTATCCAAATAGGCAAATCTATAGACACAGAAAGTAGATTACTGATTGCCTAGGGATATGGGAGTTGCGATTAAATAAGGAGTGAGTGCTATTGGGTATGAAGTTTTTTGGGGGGTGATGAAAATGTTCTAAAATTACATAATGTTGATGGATGCAAAATCCTGTGAACATATAAAAAATATTGAATTGTACACTTTAAAGGGTTCAATTATATGGTATATCAATAAAATTGTTTTTAAAGTTCATAGGATAAAATAATACCTTACAATTCGCCAAAATAGAAATACCCAGTGTTAACATTTTGGTGTATCTTTGAGTATTACAACACACTTTGTGCTTTTAAATGGTTATTGACTGACATGTAAAAATGTCTATATAATGATATTTATATTTTACAACAAGACATATTTTTAAACAGCAAAACTGCATATAAGAAAATAAAATAATATTTTAATTAATGGTACAATATAGCATATTTATAAATATAAATACTTGATATATAAAAGTTAACAATTCTTTACAAATTAATGTATACATTTGATGAAATACAGATCAAAATCTCAATAGGACTTATTTTAGAAATTGAAAAATAATTATATAGGTTTTCTGGAATAAAATTAGGCAAGAATAATGTGGGAATTTTTAAAACAAATGTTTATAAAGGAGTAGAGAGCTGTATTATGAAGTCAGGGTAACTAAACGAGTTGGTGCTGGAATCAATCAGTCTGGCATCTAGAAAAATGGAATAGAATAGGAAGTCGAGAAAAAAAGTTAAGTATGATATAATTTACTTTATGACGAATATGGGATTCCAGATCAGTAGGAAAAGGAAAGATTATTCAACAAATAGTATTGGGATAATCAGCTAGCCATCTGGAAGGAATTAAGTTAGCTCACAGTCTATATAAAAATCAATGTCAAGTGGATAAAAGATGTAGATATAAAATGATGAAACAAAAATATTCAACATCATTAGAAATTAAAGAAAATAAAATAAAACAAAGTGTCGATTTTTGCCTATCATATCGATGAAGATGGAAATAATTTTTAATATTAATTGTTGGTAATGATGAAGAAACAGTAACTTTCATGCATCACTGCTAAATGTGTAAATTTGTACATACTTTGAAGGTCAACTTGATACAAAATAAAAAAAACAAACTCTTAAATATGTGTGTTTCCTTTAAGCCAGCAGATTTACTTCTAAAAATTTATCCTAGAGATAAGGATATTATTTACAGTATGGATTTTAATAGTGAAAATGAGAATCAACCTAATGACCTACCAACTTGTACAAAATCTGGTACATATATGCAATTGATTCTTATGTAAATATTAACAGGAAAGCATTGAGTCTCTTAAAGATACCTGTAATATATTGCTGAGAATAAAAGCATATTTAAGGTATTATGATAAAAAGAGAGAAGAGAGAAGTACGGAAGAAACTGGAAACATGGAAAGATAAACTCCACAATATTAACAGTCTGTTATCTTTGTAGAGTGGAATTATACATTTTTTAACATCCTTATTGGAGTATACCTGCTTTACAATGGTGTGTTAGTTTCTGCTGTATAACAAACTGAATCAGCTATACATAAACATATATCCCCATATCTCCTCCCTCTTGCGTCTTCCTCCCACCCTCCCTATCCCATCCCTCTAGGTGGACACAAAGCACTGAGTTGATCTCCCTGCCCTATGTGGCTGCTTCACACTAGCTATCTATTTTACATTTGGTACTGTATATATGTTCATGCCACTGTCTCACTTCATCCCAGCTTGTCCATCCCTTCCCAGTGTCCTCAACTCCATTCTCTACATCTGCGTCTTTATTCCTGTCCTACCGTAGTTTCTTCAGAAACATGTTTTTTTCTTTTAGATTCCATATATACGTGTTAGCATATGGTATTTGTTTTTCTCTTTCTGACTTACTTCACTCTGTATGACAGTCTCTAGGTCCATCCACTTCACTACAAATAACTCAATTTTGTTTCTTTTTATGGCTGAGTAATATTCCATTGTATACATGTACCACATTTTCTTTATCCATTCGTCTGTCAATGGACACTTAGGTGGCTTCCACGTCCTGACTATTGTAAATAGTGCTGCCATGAACATTGTGGTACATGACTCTTTTTGAATTATGGTTTTCTCAGGGTATATGCCCAGTAGTGGGATTGCAGGGTCGTATGGTAGTTCTATTTGTAGTTTTTTTAAAGAACATCCATACTGTTCTCCATAGTGGTTGTATCAATTTACATTCCCACGAACAGCACAAGAGGGGTCCATTTTCTCCACCCTCTCCAGCTTTTATTGTTTGGAGAGTTTTTGATGATGGCCATTCTAACTGGTGTGAGGTGATTCCTCATTGTAGTTTTGATTTTCATTTCTCTAATGATTAATGATGTTGAGCATCCTTTCATGTGTTGGCTGGCAATGTGTATATCTTCTTTGGAGAAATGTCTATTTAGGTCTTCTGCCCATTTTTGGATTGGGTTGTTTGTTTTTTTTGATATGGAGCTGCATGATATGCTTGTATAATTCGGAGATTCATCATTTGTCAGTTGCTTCATTTGCAATATTTTATCCCATTCTGAGGGTTGTCTTTTCATCTTGCTTATGTTTTCCTTTGCTGTGGAAAAGCTTTAAAGTTTCATTAAGTCCCATTTATTTATATTTGTTTTTATTTCCATTTCACTAAGAGGTGGGCCATAAAGGATCTTGCTGTGATTTATGTCATACAGCGTTCTGCCTATGTTTTCCTCTAAGAGTACTATAGTGTCTGGCTTTACATTTAGGTCTTTAATCCATTTCGAGGTTATTTTTGTATACAGTGTTAGGGAGAGTTCTAATTTCATTCTTTTACATGTAGCTGTCCAGTTTTCCCAGTACCACTTATTGAAGAGGCTGTCTTTTCTCCATTGTACATTCTTGAATCATTTATCAAATATAAGGTGACCATACGTGTGTGGGTTTATCTCTGGGCTTTCTATCCTGTTCCATTGATCTATATTTCTGTTTCTGTGCCAGTACCCTACTGTCTAGATTACTGTAGCTTTGTAGTAGAGTCGGAAGTCAGGGAGTCTGATTCCTCCAACTCCGTTTTTCTTTCTCAAGATTGATTTGGCATTTGGGGTCTTTTGTGTTGCCATAAAAATTGGGAAATTTTTGGTTCTAGTTCTCCAAAAAATGTCACTGGTAGTTTGATAGGGATTGCCCTGAATCTGTAGATTGCTTCGGGTAGTATAGTCATATTCACAAGGCTGATTCTTCCAATCCAAGAATATGGTATACCTCTCCATCTGTTTGTATCATCTTTAATTTCTTTCATCAGTGTCTTATAGTTTTCTGCATACAGGTCTTTTGTCTCCTTAGGTAGGTTTATTCCTAGTTATTTTATTCTTTTTGTAGCAATGGTAAACAGGAGTGTTTCATTAACTTCCCTTTCAGATTTTTCATCATTACTGTATAGGAATGCAAGAGATTTCTGTGCATTAATTTTATATCCTGCTACTTTACCAAATGCATTGATTAGCTCTAGTAGTTTTCTGGTAGCATCTTTGGGATTGTCTATGTAGAGTATCATGTCATCTGAAAACACTGACAGTTTTACTTCTTATTTCACATTTTGGATTCCTTTTTCTTCACTAATTGCTGTGGCTAAAATTTCCAAAACTATGTTGAATAATAGTGGTGAAACTGGGCAACCTTGTCTTGTTCCTGATCTTACTGGAAATGGTTTCAGTGTTTCATCATTGAGAATGATGTTGGCTGTGTGTTTGTCATATATGGCCTTTATTATGTCAAGGTAAGTTCCCTCTGTGCCTACTTTCTGGAGAGTTTCTATCATAAATGGGTGTTGAATTTTGTCAAAAACTTTTTCTGCATCTATTGAGATCATCATATGGTTTTTATCCTTCAATTTGTTAATATGGTGTATCACATTGTTTGATTTGCATATATTGAAGAATCCTTGCATTCCTGGGATAAACCCCACTTGATCATAGTGTATGATCCTTTTAATGTGCTGTTGGATTCTGTTTGCTAGTATTTTGTTGAGGATTTTTGCATCTATGTTCATCAGTGATAGTGGTCTGTAGTATTCTTTTTTCGTGACATCTTTCTCTGGTTTTGGTATCAGGGTGATGATGGCCTCGTAGAATGAGTTTGGGAGTGTTCCTCCCTCTGCTATATTTTGGAAGAATTTGAGAAGAATAGGTGTTAGCTCTTCTGTAAATGTTTGATAGAAGTCGCCTGTGAAGCTCTCTGGTCCTGGGATTCTCTTTGTTGGAAGATTTTTAATCACAGTTTCAATTTCAGTGCCTGTGATATGTCTGTTTATATTTTCGATTTCTTCCTACTTCAGCCTCAGGAAGTTCTGCTTTTCTAAGAATTTGTCCATTTCTTCCAGGTTGTCCATTTTATTGGCATAGAGTTGCTTGTAGTAATCTTGCATGATCCTTTGTATTTCTGCAGTGTCAGTTGTTACTTCTCCTTTTTCATTTCTAATTTTATTGATTTCAGTCTTCTTCCTTTTTTTCTTGATGAGTCTGGCTGGAGGTTTATCAACTTTGTTTATCTTCTCAAAGAACCAGCTTTTAGTTTTACTGATCTTTGCTATCATTTCCTTCATTTCTTTTTCATTTATTTCTGATGTGATCATTATGATTTCTTTCTATCTGCTAACTTTGGGGGGCTTTTTTGTTCTTCTTTCTCTAATTGCTTTAGGTGTAAGGTTAGGTTGTTTATTTGAGATGTTTCTTGTTTCTTGAAGAAGGATTGTATTGCTATCAACTTGCCTCTTAGAACTGCTTTTGCGGCATCCCATAGGTTTTGGGTCATCGTGTTTTCATTGTCATTTGTTTCAAGGTATTTTTTGTTTTCCTCTTTGATTTCTTCAGTGATCTCTTGGTTATTCTGAAGTGTATTGTTTAGCCTCCATGTGTTTGTATTTCTTACAGATTTTTTCCTGTAATTGACATCTAGTCTCATAGCATTGTGGTCAGAAAAGATACTTGATACGATTTCATTTTCTTAAATTTAACAAGGCTTGATTTGTGACCCAAGATATGATCTATCCTGGAAAATGTTCCATGAGCACTGAGAAGAAAGTGTATTATGTTGTTTCTGGATGGAATGTCCTTTAAATATCAATTAAGTCCATCTTGTTAAATGTATCATTTAAAGCTTGTGTTTCCTTATTTATTTTTATTTTGGATGATCTGTCCATTGGTGAAAGTGGGGTGTTAAGGTTCCCTACTATGATTGTGTTACTGTCTATCTCCCCTTTTATGGCTGTTAGCATTTGCCTTAAGTATTGAGGTGCTCCTGTGTTGGGTGCATAAATCTTTACAATTGTTATATCTTCTTCTTGGATTGATCCCTTGATCATTATGTAGTGTCCTTCTTTGTCTTTTGTAATAGTCTTTATTTTAAAGTCTATTTTGTCTAATATGACAATTGCTACTCCAGATTTCTTTTGATTCCCATTTGAATGGAAGATCTTTTTCCATCCCCTCATTTTCAGTCTGTATGTGTCCCTAGGTCTGAAGTGGGTCTCTTGTGGACAGCATATATGCGAGTCTTGTTTTTTTAATCTATTTAGCCAGTCTCTGTCTTTTGGTTGGAGCATTTAATCCATTTACATTTAAGGTAGTTATCGATATGTATGTTCCTATTACCATTTTCTTAATTGTTTTGAGTTTGTTATTGTAGGTCTTTTCCTTCTCTTGTGTTTCCTGCCTAGAGAAGTTCCTTTAGCATTTGTTGTAAAGCTGGTGTGTTGCTGCTGAATTCCCTTAGCTTTTGCTTGTCTGTAAAGGTTTTAATTTCTCTATCAAATGTGAATGAGATCATTGCTGCTTAGAGTAACCTTGGCTGTAGATTTTTCTCTTTCATCACTTTAAATATGTCCTGCCACTCCCTGCTGTCCTGCAGAGTTTCTGCTGAAAGATCAGCTGTTAACCTTGTGGGGATTCCCTTGTATGTTATTTGTTGCTTTTTCCTTGCTGCTTTTAATATTTTTTCTTTGTATTTGATTTTTGACAGTTTGATTAATATGTGTCTTGGCGTGTTTCTCCTTGGATTTACCCTGTATGGGACTCTCTGCGCTTCCTGGACTTGATTGACTATTTCGTTTCCCATATTAGGGAAAATTTTCAACTATAATCTCTTCAAATATTTTCTCAGTCCCTTTCTTTTTCTCTTCTTCTTCTGGGACCCCTATAATTCTAATGTTGGTGTATTTACTGTTGGCCCAGAGGTCTCTGATACTGTCCTCAATTCTTTTCATTGTTTTTTCTTTATTCTGCTCTGCAGTAGTTATTTCCACTATTTTATCTTCCAGGTCACTTATCCGTTCTTCTGCCTCAGTTATTCTGCTGTTGATCCCTTCTTGAGAATTTTTAATTTCATTTTTTGTGTTGTTCATCATTGTTTGTTTCCTCTTTAGTTCTTCTAGGTCCTTGTTAAACGTTTCTTGTATTGTCTCCATTCTATTTCCAAGATTTTGGATCATCTTTACTATCATTACTCTGAATTCTTTTTCAGGTAGGCTGCCTATTTCCTCTTCATTTGTTAGGTCTGGTGGGTTTTTACCTTGCTCCCTCATCTGCTGTGTATTTCTCTGTCTTCTCCTTTTCCTTAACTTACTATGTTTGGGGTCTCCTTTTTGCCAGCTGCAGGTTTGTAGTTCCCATTGTTTTTGGTGTCTGTCCCCAGTGGGTAAATTTGGTTCAGTGGGTTGTGTAGGCTTCCTGGTGGAGGGGACTGGTGCCTGTGTTCTGGTGGATGAGGCTGGATCTTGTCTGTCTGGTGGGCAGGATCATGTCTGGTGGTGTGTTTTGGGGTGTCTGTGAACTTATTATGATTTTAGGCAACCTCTCTGCTAATAGGTGGGGTTGTGTTCCTATTTTGCTAGTTGTTTGGCATAGGGTGTCCAGCACCATAGCTTGCTGGTCATTGAGTGGAGCTGGGTCTTAGCATTGTTATGGAGATCTCTGAGAGAGTGTTCGCCATTTGATATTATGTGGGGCCGGGAGGTCTCTGGTGGACCAATGTCCTGAACTCGGCTCTACCACATCAGAGTTTCAGGCCTGACATCCAGCTGGAGCATCAAGACTCCTTTGGGAAATCTGAGGTCTTCCTGCAGCATTCAATAGGTATTTTGTAGGAGCTGTTCCACATGTAGATGTATCTTTCATGTATTTGTGGGGAGGAAGGTGATCTCCATGGCTTCCTCCTCTGCCATCTTGAAGCTATCCCTCCCTTCTATTTTTTAAGAAGAGTTTATTGTTTCTTGAATGTTGCTGATGTCTTGTCTGCCACCAAAGACCCTTTGGGATCTGCAAATATTTCACACCTTTTCTCTTGACTTTGTGGTCTTCTCTTTGTCTGTGCAGACCAGTGAAGAGGAGGCTCCTCTGGCAGGTACCATCCTGCTGACTCTCAACTCAAGTCTTGGCTGGACATTAGATTCATTCCTCTAATTTCTTCAGGGTCTTGTAGAAAATAGGAGGTCATTTGCCTCGGAGAGATTGCAGATCAGGTTCCAGACCACTGCAGTAAAGTGAATATTGGGAGGACCAGAGTGCTGATATCTCGAATTATACATTTTTAATTACACACTTTTCAGTTGTATTTTCCTCAAGGAATATATAGTATACTGTTATGATAAATCTTCCTTCCACATGCTTTACATTTTAGGAAGGCCATCCCATTCCTAATCTTTTACCTTTTATATTTTATGGATTTTAAATTTATATTTTATAATATATATTGAATATAATTTGATATAGATTGTAATGTAGAAATTCTACATTATCTTCTGAAATGGTTAGCCAATTTTCCTAACACTATACCTGAAAAATTCATACATGCCTGTTTAAAAGGGTGATGAGTTGAACTTGTTGCCCTGAGATTATGAAACTGACTGCTACTGTCAACTCTCACTCTAGCCAATATCCTTTTCTGAGTTTATTTTTAAATGGCTGGAGAAGGCAGAGTCATAAATCCTCAACTTGGGAATAAACTGCAATAGCTTTTCTTGGTTCTGTCATGGGAGAAGGGTAGACACCCCCTACAAGATGCTAAAGATAAGTAATGGCACATTAGGAATGCCTGAAAGATGCAGAAAGTAGGAACTAAATGCCCAGTTGGATATCTACTTGGGCAGCAGACTTGTTGCCCTCTGTCTAAAAGAACAAGAAAAAAACTACCTGGGCAAAGGAAGAGGGCTGAGTTTCCTCTGGATAAAGAGGACACTAAAGAAAGCAGCCTAGTGACTTCCCTGGTGGTCCAGTGGTTAAGACTCCCTGCTCCCAATGCAGGGGGCATGGGTTCAATCCGTGGTTGGGGAACTAAGATCCCACATTCCGCATGGTGCGGCCAAAAAAATAAAGTTAAGGAAAAGAAAGAAAAGTAAAAAGAATGCAGCCAAACTCAAAGGAGCTTGCTGGTATGTCCCCAAAAGAGCTGGCTGCACAGGCACAGGGTTTCAAGAATATTACAGAGTGGGAGAAACATGAGAAAGTGACTCCATAAAGATTCTCATCAAATCCTGGGCTCATCTCTGAGCTGCATAAGTATGAATTAGACCCTATTCAGAATACCAAAGACTTTGAGACCTAAACTAACAAATAAACCACAATCCATGTCCCAAACAGACCACTGAGTAGCTCCCACATGGGACATAACCAAGTAGATTCAAGAAGCTCAGCAAACTCCAAGCAGGACAAATTAAAAGAAGTTCATGCCAAACATACCATAATTAGACTGCTGAAAATTAAAGATAAAAATAATATTGAAAGAAGCAAGAGAAAATTGATGCACTACCAATAAATAAATGCAATGGGCTGAACTGTATTTCACCAAAATTCTTATATAGAAGTGCTAACCCCTAATACCTCAGAATGTGACCCTATTTGGAGATAGGGTCTTTAAAGAGATAATTAAGTTAAAATGAGGTAATTAGATCAGGTCCTAATCCAATATGACTGGTGTCCTTATAAGAAGAGGAAATTTGACTATACATACATACAGAGAAAGACGATGTGAAGACACTGGGAGCAGACAGCAATTTACAAGCCAAGGAGAAGGGCCTCAGAAGAATCTAATTCTGACAAGACCTTGATCTCAGACTCTTAGCCTCCAGAATGGTGAGAAAATAAATTTCTGTTGCCTAAGCCATCCAGTCTGTGATATTTTGTCATGGCAACCCTAACAAACTAATACAATGGTGATTCTAACTGTGGATTTCTCATCAGAAACCATGAAAGTCAAAGGAAAGTGGCATAATATTTTTTAATGTGCTGAAAGATAAGAACTGTCAGCCGAAATTCTATTCTTCAGAAATGAAGGTGAAATAAAGACAATCTCAGATGAAGGAAAACTTAGAAAATTCATCATCAGACAACTTCTTCTAGAAGAACTGCTAATAAAATCTATTCAAAGTAAAAGAAAACGATATCAGATAATACCTTGGAACATTGGGAATGAAGGAATAGCAATAGAAATGTAAATATGAGAGTAAACGTAATGGATGATTCTTGGAACTTAATGGTTCCCTAAGGCTAACTATTTTGGTCCCGTGTTGAGATATCTGGGGCTTTACAAAGACACATACTTCCACAATAGCACCTATTTCCAGAGCCAAGCAGCAGAGGACAATGAGGGGGAAAAAAACCAGAATATTTTAAGAAAATGTCTTCCCCCTCTTAGTTTTGACTACTATAGGTTCCCATTGGGTGTTTGTTGCCACCACCAGGAGATTGCTGGGGTTGGGTCAAGATAATTGACAGAAAGAACACAGATAGGAGTTTATCACACTCTCTCTGACTATTAGGTGTTCTCTTTCCTCCTCCTTGAGACAGAAATAGTGGGCTTCTCCTGGGGAAGAACTCTAAAGTTGAAATGTCAGTGATCGAGAACAGTGGTGGTTGTATGCATTAGCCTTTTACTCTTCAATTCCTAGTATTTTTACTATATAGCACAGTGTTAAATATATTTATGAAAACTGTTTAAACTTAAGATTCATTTACATGGGGTTTACTTACAAAGCAACTATTTACTTCAATTCAAATACAGTTTTCCTGCCCTTTTTCAATGTGCTAAATGCTTTAGCTTTAGTTTTGCTTTCTTTTGTTTTGTTTGCTTTTGCTTGTTTTAACTCTTTGCATGGGGAAAGCTTTTGTTGTATTAGAATAAGTAATGTAAAAAACAATCAAGTGAGTTCTAGCTTCAATTTTATCTCCAGTCTGAGACCTTGAACAAGTAATTTAATCTGTTTTATCAGGTAAAAATAATTAGGTTGAAGGAGATAATTAATAATTAGTAAGGTTCCTTAGAGTTCTAAGACTTTGACCTCTTCACTTGTATAGTGGACATTGTACTGTGCTCCAGCATTCCCACACTCCCCTGTCCACAACTGCCAGAAGTACTGCTGGCTGACATTCCTATCCAGTAACTGCTTTCATCTGAAGAGAGTCTAATCACATAAGATCATACCCTTGCATCCAGTGACTTGTAGATAGGGGAATATAAATGTCCATCCCCTTCATCCAAACTCAGAACAATTATGAAGGGTCATCCTAGCTTCACAGAGTGCTGTGAGGTTTGTCAAGGTTTTGGGCAAGGTTCTGAGGGCAACTTTTGCAGCCCAACTTCTCCCTTTTTTTTTTTTATTTAATTGAGGTGTAACTGACATTTAGCATTACACTAGTTTCATGTGTACAACATACTGATTTGATACTTCTATATGTTACAAAATGATCACCACAATAATTCTCGTTAGCATCCATCATCTCTGCCCAATCTTCTTTTCTTACTTTTACCCCAAAATTGTTAATTCTGGAAGAACTCCCTAATAAAATTCCAGCATGCTAATCTTTGTCTCAGAGTCTGCTTCCCAAGGAGCCCAGACTTCAACAAACTGGAAGTAATATTTTCCTCCTCTGGGGATTTTATTTTTACCTCTGTCTTGGTGGTGCTTGCATTCCATAGTGTATTATACTTACTGCATGTGTTTTTTTATGCAGCTTTTTCTTTCCCACTAATTTGCAAATTCTTGAAATCAAGGGTAATGCATTTAAAAAAAATCTTTCATAGCAGCCAACCTTGATTCATTAGTTGGTTGGTTAAGTAAATGCATAAATGAAGTGATATTGAAGTAATCATAATTTTCCCTGCTTGATCTCTTTAGAAACATCAATAATTAGTTTTTATAAGTTTTTCTGTTTATTACAGAGGTTGTGTTTTTCCTATTCCCATGAACTTTGAGTTGTATTCATAATTTTTGTGTGGTTCTCTTAGTTCTGTGGCATCTTTACAATCATGTGGTACTTAGGGTTTTATTGCTTGCTATGGGGGTATTAATTAATTACTGTGATTCCATGATGGGTTTTCTAATTAGTTTGTCAATACTAAATTAGAAAAATTTAATTCTATTTGAACAAATGAAGAAAAATGTATGATATATCAAGGACTGAAAGGCAAATGTCTTTGCTTTCTTTTATATTTGTAAAGCCAGTTGGTGATTTTTATTATTTTTTTAGTATTAAAGTTTCATTTTTAATTATACATGGTTGGAACAGAAGTTCATTCAAATATTACAAAGTGATATTACTATTCTTAAAAGTGAAATCCACAGGTATAATCAGTTGCTATTCATTTGGAAGTCATAGATAAGAATGCCATATCATTTGTAATCGTGCAGTCAATTTCATTCCTTGTCTCAGCCTTCATTTCTAAAGAGTGTTCCATTTAGTGGGAGTTTTTAGAATAATGTAAGAGACCAATCATGTGCTATACAGCATTCACATTATATTAGCCCTTTTCCAAAGCTTTCCCTTCTGTTTTCCAAATTATATTCCTGTAATTCATGAACTTAGAAGCTCTCAGCAATTTGAATTTCATGTTAAATCTCAGATGCTCTTTCAGTAAATCATGCCATTATTCACTATTTCCCTCTTTCAAAAAAAAAGAAAAGCCTCCACATTTAAGATCCATTCAAACGGTTCCATTTTCACATCACTGAAACTCTTCATACTCTTAAAATATCATCTTTGGGATTTTAGTTTCAAATAATAAATAGCAACTCTTATCTTGCAGACAATTATTTGAGAAAACAGCATAGAATATGAGCATTTCTACATTGCCACACCAAAAGTGCCAGTGACAGGCCAAAAATCACCTTAAGCATCTGTTGCCATCAGATGCATTTTTCAACATTGGTAGCAAAGTCATCGACTATTTTGCCAACGTCAAAGTTATCTCAGCCAGATGCTACATTAACTTCTACCACTCCCACCACAAATAGTCCCAAGAAGACACTTCCAAGGGAATATAATATTAAAAAGGCACAGTACATCCATTCTATGGATTTAGCTATGTCTATAAGAATTTACCCAAAGTGATATCCCAGACATCTTGAGTAAAAAGAAAAAAAAAAGTATCAGAAAAAATATTAACACTCTGATTGTATAAAAAAAAAAAGAAGAAAATGTATGGATATAGATGTGCAATTATAGGACAGGTTATACAATGTATACAGGTACACAATGTATAACCTGTACAGATTATACAAGAAAATGTTATCATTGGTTACCTTGGAGGGAATACTTGGGGTAAGACGAAATCATTAAGATTTTCTTTATATATGGTTGTGTGTGCATTAAATGGAGTATGCATGGCTTATGTAGTTAAAATGAAAGAAAGTATTTAAAGGGCAAGAAATAAATATTATCCTGTTTTAGGCATCCATTTGCTTTTATTTTCTTCTCAAAACTACTTTCCTTCTCTGGCATATTACAAATGGACTCCCCATCTGATGCATTTTTACTAATCTAGAGTAGTATCTCTTTTTTTAACAGCAGCCTCCTATGTTTCTTCTTTGCTTTAAAACATTCATTAAAGGTGAATCTCTTCATGAAGTTTTATAGTCATCTCAATGACAACAATAACTTCTCAGCACTTAAGTGCAAGACAGGGTGGGCAAGGATCCAAGTAGGAAAGACCTATTATCAAATCCATCAATTAAGGCCCTGCTTGCATCCTCACTATCAACTTAAATCATTTATTGTTTGAACATCTACTTTTATTACAGTCAGCAATGACTTTTAGTGAATGATAATCTGTTTGAATTTCACAAGTATGTTAGAATTTCACAATCTGCATTTCTTAGCAAAGACCTAGCCAATATTTTCACAAACCGATACCTATTATCACTATATCATAGGTCTTACATAAGCTAATGTGTCATTTCTTAATAGTGGTATTTTAGCAGAGATTTTGATCAGTTGATTACCTGTTGTATTTTCTGGGAATATTTTAATTTTAACTTAGTTTCATATATAACCCATGTCTGCATCTCTGTAGCCAATAATCCTAGGCATATTTTTGAGTCTTTGTCATTTGTGGTTTTGTGTGTGTGTGTGTGTGTGTGTGTGTGTATGTGTGTTTCTTTGTGGCTGTACGTTTTGTGCCTCTCTCACTGGACTGCAAACTTCCCAGGAGATTACATCAATTTTCTATTTTAATACCTTATAGTTTCTATTAAGTCTTTCCAAAATCTGGTTGACCTACTCCATAAATGGCATGAAAACAGAACATAAGAATTAGGAATATGGCATGGGAAGGTGTCAAAGCAGTGTTGCAGAGAAGAAAGAAAATTTGCTTTTTTTTTTTTTTTTTTTTTTGCGGTATGCGGGCCTCTCCCGTTGCGGAGCACAGGCTCCGGATGCACAGGATCAGCGGCCATGGCTCACGGGCCCAGCCGCTCAGTGGCATGTGGGGTCCTCCCAGACCGGGGCACGAACCCGTGTCCCCTGCATCGGCAGGCGGACTCTCAACCACTGCACCACCAGGGAAGCCCTGCTTTTTGTTTTTTACTACCAAGTTAGGAAAACAAAATGGAGATCTTATTGCTAGAATTTTTTTTTAAGTCAAATATATTTTCTTGCTTGAGTATAAATGTTAATCATTCTTTGTGTGTTAGATCTTTCTGGGTATATTAAGATAGATGTTGAATATATAGAATAATAAATCCTAATTCATTCTTCATATCTTTGCTATGACAAGCGATAAGCAAAATTTAAGCTGGGCACTTTCTGCTTAATTCATTGTGATAAAAGACGATATATCCACCTCCTGAAATTGAACCTCTGGCTGTTGTATGCAAACAGTTTGACAGATATGTCAGAATAAAACTGTATCAAGGGGAAAGAAAATTATCTTTCTCTATTTTAACCTCAGGCAGGGACCAACCTTAGGTAGTTAGGATGATTTTCATAAGAACGATCTCAGAAAAATATAGGAAAGACCATACTTTATTTTTGAGTGTTTCTCTAAGAAAACTAAAGTGCCTGAGATGTGGAACATCTTAACCAAAAGGACTCTCTCTTCAGGTCTAATGGGTTTAACATGGAAACATGCTGAGCAGAGCCTCTGAATCACTCTTAGGATAGACACCTAAGGCATTTTGTTCAAAATCCCCAGGAAGATCACACAAGAATAGAATCAAAGTTCCCTGCCTCCCAGTGCTCTTCCCATTCTATTGAGTTGCAGAAAAATTGGAAATATTAGTTGGCTCCTTACCTTTAGGTCCCACATTAGAAAACTCAGTGTATATCCTGAATCACACTGTATGTTTAGTGACAAGAGGATAATTTAATTCTTATTAGTTTTCTACATTAATTGCATGCTATCCCATGGAGCCATTAGGTTACCAGGTAGCACATGAACAATTTTGAATGTTATGATTTTACCTCATTTTATCACAAAGAGACAATTCACCTCTAAGAAATAATTTACAGAATTTATTTTAAAACAACTGGTTCTCCCAAAAGTGAGCAAAATTCAGACCCATAGCCACAGAAGTCATTCAGCAAATACTTTTGAATGTAATCTTAAATTCTATAGTTTATACATCTCACTAACTATAATGATGCTCTTGTTTTGAGATGATTATATCTTAAAATCTAACCTTAAAGGAGCTACCTGCTTCAGTCTTTTTCCTACAAGTTTGAAGAGTAACGTCAACTTCTTACTCTGAAATAAATATGTTGGTGGGGGTGATGGCAAAGATAGTTCTTATAAATTACTGGGAAATAACTATAGCATTTTGCTTTGAAACATCTACCATGAGGAGTTCAGTATTTTTGGGTTTTTATTTCTGACTCAATACGTCCTATTGTTTTAAAAGATCACATGATTCTACCTATAGCGTTGTGGTATTTTTAAAATAATTTTAAAATTTCTTAATGCATGCATTTTAGTATTCTTTCCCATATTGTTTTTGCACTTATATGGCACATTTATAGCTATTATAAAACAGGCCAATGTGATTGACTGGTCGGCATTTCATAACAAGAAAATATTTAAATGAACAGAAAATGTAGATGCCAAAAATAAAAAGAGAACTGGGCTCCATGTTACTCATGATCTCATATAATAAATTATATATTATATCTATATAGATATATGAAGACATAAAAATAACTGTTAGACAATTATAACTAGGTCAGGAGGAACTTGCCAATTTTTGTCTAATGAAACCTATTTCTTCACTGCTAAAATAAAGAGTATTTTTATATTTTTCAAAAGTCTTATGTAGTGTATTTCATGTATGTTTTATATACTGGCAGAGACTTATAAGCTGCTGGCGTTGTCTGATGATTTGTCAGCAAAACTGCCACTGACTTCAACAACGTAGCAAGAGCTGCTACATATTCTTCTTTAGAATATGAGCCTCAGAAGGACAAAATTGGGCAGTGCATCATTTCATATTTATTACCCCCCTAGGTACAGTAGGTTGCAATGCAGACAGAACATTTGGCTGGGATTGGATACATCAGAACACCCAGGGGAGAATTCTACTACTCAGTTCTCCACCTGCCAATGTTCCAGGTAGAAAGTCTAAAATACTGGGGGTTCTTTGTGACTATGTGTATATATGTGTGCGTGTACATAGGCATATCATTGCATACCTCAAATAAAGTTTATAATTGAAATAAAATTGGTAATTTGGAGGCTTCTGAATTGTATGAAGTGTAAAAAACTCAATTAGAAAAGCAGTTATTTGAAGTCATCATTAAATTTTATAAATATTTTAAGTAATTTAATAAATATTTTATAATTTTTAAAAGATTTAATGTTATATCATTTAAAATATTAAAATGCATAGAGAGATCTGCCAAGATGGTGGAATAGAAAGATCTGGTTCACTGCCTCTCACAGGCACATAAAAATTACAATGATTTACAGAACGCATATCAATGAAAAAGACCACAACCTACCAGAGAAGATCTTCCACAACTAAAAATATAAAGAAGAAACCACAATGAGATGGGTAGGAGGGGCAGAGTCATGATACAGTCAAGACCCATACACCCAGGTGGGTAACCACAAATGAGAGAATAATCACAATTGCAGAGGTTCTCCTCAAGGAGCAAGGGGTTTCAAACCTAAATTGGGCTCCCCAGCATGAGGGTCCTGTGTCAGGAAGATAAGCTCCTAGAATGTATGGCTTTGAAGACCAGCAGGACTTGCTTTCGGGGGACCCAAAGGGCTGTGAGAGATAGAGATCCACTCTTAAAAGGTACACACAGAATATCTCAAGCTCCAGGACCCAGGGCAGAAGCAGTAATTTGAAAGGAGCCTGGGTCAGACCCACCTGCTGATCTCAGAGAGCCTCCTGGAGAGGCAGGAAGCAACTACAGCCCACCCTGGGGACGTAGACACTGGCAGTAGCCATTTCTGGGAGCTTGCTCTACCATATGGACTCTGATGCTAACAAGCACCCTTTTGGAATCCTCTGTCTAGCTTATTAGCATCAGAGCCCAGCCCTGCCCATGCCCATCAGAACATAGGCAACAGTACTGGGACTCCTCAGGCCAAGCAACTAGCAGGGCAGGGACACAGCTCCACCCACCAGCAGACAGGCTGCTGTAAGACGCCCTGAGCCCATAGCTACCTCTGGACATGGCCCTGCCCACCAGAGGGCCCAGGAGCAGGCCCCACACATGACTATGCAGGCATTAGATTTGGGACTCCTAGGGCCCTGTAGCCAGAGACCCCAGGATGCACCTCCACCCAGCAGTGGGCAGCCACCAGCACCAGAATCCCAGGCCCTGCCAACCAACTAGCCTGCTCTAGACTTGGGACGAGCCTCACCCATGAGTGGGCAGACAACAGCCCCAGGAAAACTACAGCCCCACACTCTGCAAAACCAGCCCACCCACCAGCAGGCCAACATTAGCCTTGGGATAAGCTGGGGTTTGGCCCCACCCATGACCAACAAGCCTCTTCTAGCCTCACATCCAGCCTTACCTACCAGTGGGAGGACACCAGCCCCAGGAAAACTGAAGCCCTGCAGCCTACAGACCCAGCTGACTCACCAGGAGGCCAATTTCAGCCCTGAGACCTACAGGGCCCTGGCAGTCCCCCACCAGCCAGACTCCTTTAGCCTAAGGACCAACCTCAACAACCAGCAGGCAAAAAACAGACACAGAAAAACTGCAGCCCCAAGTCTATGGACCCAACCCACTCACCAGAAGGCCAGCTCCAGCCCTGGGATCACTGGGCCTCAGCCCTACCCACCAGCAGGCCAACAAAGCTTTTGGACACCCTGGACCCAACAATCAGCTGTGTCAAGAACCAGCCATACCCACCAAAAGTCCAAAACAAGCTCTGGGACCCTACAGCCAGATACAGGACCTGGATCTATCTATCAGTGGGCTGGCACTAGCCCCAGAACCTGGCTTTACCCACCAATGAGCAGGCACCAGCCCCAGATCTCCTGGACCCTGACTAAGCCAACCAGAGAGCCAGGGGCCCCATGGGGGTTCTCAGCCAGCCAACTCATGAACTGGCCCTGTGAAGTAGCAGCCAGCAGCCTCCACACAAGGCAGAGCCTGGCAACCAACCAAACTTGGGGCCAGACAAGCCTATGAGACCAACCATAGTAGTGAACCCACCATAACAGAAGGATCCAGGCAGCCCACATATGGGGCACCCCTAGAATATATAGCTCTAGTGACCAGAGGGGCATGCACTGCTGAGACACATAAGACGTCTCCTACAAAAGGCTAATTTTCCAAGGTCAGGAAATGTAACCAACCTGCCAGATATATAGAAATAAGAACAGCAAGTTAGATGAAATGAGGTGACAGAGGACATGTTCCAAACAAAGGAACAAGATAAACCTCCAGAATAAGAACTAAGTGAAGTGGAGAGAGCCAATCTACCCAAGAAAGAGTTCAAGGTTGTGATTGTAAAGATACTCAAAGAACTCAGGAGAAGAATGGATGAACAGAGTGAGAAATTAGAAGTTTTTATCAGAGTTAGAAAATATAAAGAACAACAAAACAGAGATGAAAAGTGTAATTACTGAAATGAAAAATACACTAGAATGAATCAACAGTAGACTAAATGATACAGAGGAACAGATCATTGAGCAGGAGGATGGAGTAGTAGAAATCACTGAAGTTGAACAGAAAAAAGAAAAAAGAATTTAAAAACCAGGCATACTAACATTCACATTATAGGGGTCCCAGAAGGAGGAGAGAGAGAAAAGGGCAGAGAATATTTGAAGACATATTAGCTAAAAACTTCCTTAACCTGGGAAAAGAAACAGTCATCCAATCCAGGAAGGACAGAGAGTCCCAAACAGGATCAACCCAAAGAGGACACACCAAGACACACTGTAATTAAGATGGCAAAAATTAAAGATAAAGAGAGAATATTAAAAGTAGCAAGGAAAATGAAACAAGTTACACACACAAGGGAACTCCCATAAGGCTATCAGCTGACTCTTCAGCAGAAACTCTGCAGGTTAGAAGAGAGTGGCATGATATATTTAAAGTGATCAAAGAGAAAAACCTACAAATAAGAATACTCTACCCAGGAAGTCTATCGTTCAGTTTTGGTGAAGAGATCAAAAGTTTTACAGACAAGCAAAAGCTAAAAGAGTCCAGCACCACCAAACCAGCTTTACCAGAAATGTTAAAGGGACTTCTCTAAGTGAAAAAGAAAAGGCCACAACTAGAATTATGAAAATCACAAACGGAAAAAAGCTCATCAGTAGGCAAATATATAGTAAAGGTAGTAAATCAACCATGTACAAAGCTAGTAATAAGGTTAAAAGACAAAAGTAGTAAAATCATCTATATCCACAATAAACTGTTAAAGGATACACAAAACAATTAGATGTAAAATATGGTGTCAAAATCAGTAATTATAAGGAGGAGCAGAGTGAAAATGCAGGGTTGTTAAAATGCGTTCAAAATTAAGAGATTAGCAACTTAAAATAATCATGTATACACACAGATATATACACCTCATGGTAAACACAAACCAAATATCTATAACAGATACACACACAAAAAACAGAAAGGAATCCAAACACTAAAGATAGTCATCAAATCACAACAGAAGTAAACAAAAGAAGAAGGAAGAAAAAGAGCTACAGAAATAATCCCATAACAATTAACAAAATGGCAATAGCTACATATATATCAATAACTGCTTTAAATACAAATGGATTAATATTCCCATTAAAAGTCATAGAGTGGTTGAATAGATATGAAAACAAGACCTGTATGCATGCTTCCTACAAGAGATTCACTTCATCTCACACAGACTGAAAGTGAGAGGATGGAAAAAGGTATTCCATGCAAATGGAGATCAAAATAAAGCCAGGATAGCAATACTTATATCAGACAAAATAGACGTTAAAACAAAGACAGTTATAAGAAACAAAGAATGACATTACATTATGATCAAGGGATCAATCCAAGAAGAAAATATAACAATTATAAATATATATGCGCCCAACACAGGAGCACCTAAATATATAAGGCAAATATTACTGGACATAAAAGGAGAAATTGACAGTAACACAATAATAGTAGGGGACTTTAACACCCCATTTACATCAATGGACAGATCATGCAGACAGAAAATCAATAAAGGAAACACTGTTCTTAAATAACACATTAAAGCAGATAAACTTAATAGAAATATAGAGAACATTCCATCCAAAAGCTATAGAATATACATTCTTTTCAAGTGCACATGGAACATTCTACTAGATCATGTGCTAGGCCACAAAACAAGTGTCAGTAAATTTAAGAGAACTGAAATCATATCAAGTATCTTTTCCGATCACAGTGCTATGAGACTGGAAATCAACTACGAGAAATAAACTGCAAAAATCACAAACATGTGAAGGCTAAACAATATGCCACTAAACAACCAATGGTTCCCTGAAGGTCAAAGAAGAAAGCAAAAAATACCTGGAAACAAATGAAAATGAAAATACAATGATCCAAAATCTATGGGATGCAGCAAAAGCAGTTCTAAGAGGGAAGTTTAGAGCAATACAAGCTTACCTCAGGAAACAAGAACAATCTCAAATAAACAACCTAACCATACTCCTAAAGAAATTAGAAAAAGAACAAACAAAACCCAAAGTTGGTAGAAGGAAAGAAATCATAAAGACCAAAGCAAAAATAAATGAAATAGAGACTCAAAAAACAATAGAAAAAAAATCAATGAAACTAAGAGCTCATTCTCTGAAAAGATAAACAAAGCTGATAAAACTTTAGCCAGACTCAACAAGAAAGAGAGAGGACCCAAATCAAGAAAATCAAAAATGAAAAAGAAGTTATAACGAACACCACAGAAATACAAAGGATTATAAGAGATTACTACAACCAGCTATATGCCAATAAAATGGACAACCTAGAAGAAATGGACAAATTCCTAGAAATGTACAATCTCTCAAGACTGAACCAGAAAGAAATAGAAAATATGAACAGACCAATAACCTGTAATGAAAAATGAATCAGTAATTTTAAAAAACCCCAACAAACAAAAGTCCAGGACCAGATAACTTCACAGGTGAATTCCACCAAATATTTAGAGAAGAGTTAACATCTATCCTTCTCAAGCTATCCCAAAAAATTGCAGAGGAAGAAACTCTTCTGAACTCATTCTATGAGGCCAACATCACACTGATACAAAAATCAGACAAATATATCACACACAAAAAAGAAAATTACAGGCCAATATCACTGATGAACATACATGCAAAAATCCTCAACAAAATATTAGCAAACTGGGCTTCCCTGGTGGCGCAGTGGTTGAGAGTCCCCCTGCTGATGCCGGGGACACGGGTTCATGCCCTGGTCCGGGAAGATCCCACATGCCGCGGAACGGCTGGGCCCGTGAGCCATGGCAGCTGAGCCTGCGTGTCCAGAGCCTGTGCTCCGCAACGGGAGAGGCCACAACAGTGAGAGGCCCATGTACCGCAAAAAAAAAAAAAAATTAGCAAACTGAATCCAACAATATATTAGAAGGATCATACAACTTGATCAAGTGGGATTTATCCCAGAAATGCAAGGATGGTTCAATATTTGAAAATCCATCAATGTGATATACCATATTATCAATGTGAAAAATAAAAACCATACGATCATCTCAATAGATGCATTAAAAAACTTTTGAGAAAATTCAACATATATTTATGATTAAAATCTCTCCAGAAAGTGAGTATAGAGGGAACATATCTCAACATGATAAAGACCATATATAATAAGCCCACAGCTAACATCATACGGGAAAGCATTTCCTCTTAGATCAGGAACAAGACAAGGATGTCCATGCTCAACACTTTTATTCAACATACTATTGGAAGTCCTGGCTGCAACAATCAGACATGAAAAAGAAAGAAAAGGAATCCAAATTGGAAAGGAAGAAGTAATACTGTCACTGTTTGCAGATGATATAATACTATACATAGCAAACCCTACAGACACCAGCTAAAAACTACTACAGCTCATCTATGAACTTGGTAAAGCTGCAGAATACAAAAGTAGTATAGAGGAATCTGTTTCATTTAAACACTAACAAAAAACTATCAGAAAGAGAAATTAAGGAAACAGTCCCATTTAAAATAGTGTCAAAAAGAATAAAATACCTTAAACTTACCTAAGGAGGTAAAATATCTCCTCAGAAAACTATTAAGACACTGATGAAAGAAACTGAAGATGACACCAACAGATGGAAAGATACACCACGTTCCTTGACTGGAAGAATTAATATTACTAAAATGACCACAATACCCAAGGCAAACTACAGATTCAGTGCAATCCTTATCAAAATACCAAGGGCTTTATTGATCCTTGCTATCATTTCTCAAACTCTTCCAAAATATAGCAGAGGGAGGAACACTCCCAAACTCATTCTACGAGGCTATCATCACCCTGATACCAAAACCAGACAAAGATGTCACAGAAAAAGAAAACTACAGGCCAATATCACTGATGAACATAGATGCAAAAATCCTCAACAAAATACTAGCAAATAAAATCCAACGCACATTAAAAGGATCACACACCATGATCAAGTGGTGTGTGAAAACCATCATTCAAAAAGAGTCATGTATCACAATGTTCATTGCAGCTCTATTTACAATAGCCAGGACATGGAAGCAACCTAAGTGTCCATCAACAGATGAATGGATAAAGAAGATGTGGCACATATATACAATGGAATATTACTCAGCCATTAAAGAAATGAAATTGAGTTATTTGTAGTGAGTTGGATGGACCGAGAGTCTGTCATACAGAGTGAAGTAAGTCAGAAAGAGAAAAACAAATACCGAATGCTAACACATATATATGGAATCTTAAAAAAAAAAAAGGTCATGAAGAACCTAGGGGCAAGACAGGAATAAAGACACAGACCTACTAGAGAATGGACTTGAGGACACGGGGAGGGGGAAGGGTAAGCTGGGACAAAATAAGAGAGTGGTAGTCTATATATGGACATATGTACACTACCAAATGTCAGATAGATAGCTAGTGGGAAGCAGTCACATAGCACAGGGAGATCAGCTCGGTGCTTTGTGACCTGCTAGAAGGGTGGGATAGGGAGGGTGGGAGGGAGGGAGATGCAAGAGGGAAGAGATATGGTGATATATGTATATGTATAACTGATTAACTTTGTTATAAAGCAGAAACTATAAAGCAATTATACTCCAAAAAATGTTAAAAAAATACCAATGGCATTTTTCACAGAAGTAGAACAAATATTTTTAAAGTTTTTATGGCAACAAAAGAGACCCTGAATAACCAAATAAGTTGAAACAGAAGAAGAGCTCAAGGTTTCACATATACTGATTTCAGACTATACTACAAAGCTACAATAATCAAAACAGTATGGTATTAGCACAAAAACAGACACATAGATTAATGCAACACAATAAAGAGCTCAAAAATTAACCCATGTACTTATGGTCAATTAATCTATGACAAAGGAGAGAAAAATATACAATGGAGAAAAGACAGTCTTTTCAATAAGTAGCACTGGGAAAACTGGACAGTTACATGTAAAAGAGTGAAATTAGAACGTTTTCTCCCACCATATACAAGAATAAACTCAAAATGGATTAAAGCCTAAGTCACCAGTCTTGGTAAAAATCTGTTTGGAATGCACTATAATGGTCATATTGTGTATATGTATGATTTACCTATACAAAAAATCAGTTTTAGTAGAAGCACAAAAGTCAGGTCAGAAGAGGAGTTGCCCAGGAAAAAGCCAAAACCAAATTATACAATTCCATCAATCTCTTGTTTTCTTGGCCTACCTGTTCAACAATGTAAGACCTGAAACCATAAAACTCCTGGAAGAAAACACAGGCGGAATACTCTATGACATAAATAGTACAAATATATTTTGGGATCTGTCTCATAAGGCAAGGGAAACAAAAGCAAAAATAAACAAATTGGACCTAATTAAACTTAAAAACTTTTACACAGCAAAGGAAACCATCAAAAAAACAAAAAGAAAACCTATAGAATGGGAGAAAATATTTGCAAATGATATGAGTAATAAGAGGTTAATGTCCAAAATATATAAACAGTTCATACAGCTCAATATAAAAAAAACCCAAACAACCCAATTAAAACTTTGGCAGAAGATCAGAATAGACAATTTTGCTAAGAAGAAATACAGATGGTCAACAGACACAGGAAAAGATGCTCAACATCACTAATCATAAGAGAAATGCAAATCAAAGCAACAATGAGACATCACCTCACATCTGTCAGAATGGCTAGCATCAAAAAAAACACAAATAACAAATGTTGGTGAGGATACAGATAAAAGGGTACCCTTGTGCACTGTTGGTGGGAATGTAAATTGGTGCAGCCATGGTGGAAAACAGTATGAAGGTTCCTCAAAAAACTAAAAATAGAACTACCATGTGATCCAGCAATTCCACTCCTGCCTACCTATCCAAAGGAAACAAAAACACTAATTCAAAGATACATGCACCCCAAGGTTCATAGCAGCATTATTTACAACAGCCAGGATATGGAAGAAATATAAGTGTCCATCAACAGAGGAATGGATAAAGAAGATGTTGCCATTTGCAACAAGGCTGGACCTGGAGGGTATTACACTTTGTGAAATAAGTCAGAGAGAGAAAGACAAATACTATATGATATCTAAAACTAAAAACTAAAGCAAAGTAGTGAGTATAATGAAAAAGAAACAGAATCACCTATATAGAAAACAAATTAGTGATTATCAGTGGGGAGAGGGAAGGAGAGAGGGGAAAGGTAGGAGTAGTGGATTAAGAAGTACAAACTACTATATAAAAAATAAATAAGCTACAAGGATATGTTGTACAGTACAGGGAATATAGCCAATATTTTATAATAACTTTAAATGAAGTATAACCTTTAAAATTTTTGAATCACTATGTTGTACACCTGAAACTAATATAATACTGTAAATCAACTATACCTTAATAAAAAAATAAATAATAGCATATACTAAAAATTTTTAAATTAAAAAAATAAAATTCATAGAATCTATAAGGTATTGTTAAGGTATACTTGTTTTTAAAAATATTAACAGCAAAACAGAAGAGCAGAGGATGAAGTTTTTGCCCCCTAATCATCATAATCTGAACGATTTAGTTCAACTCTTTACACCATAGTGCCAAAGAAACCAATATCCTACATTTGTTCCCTATGTGAGCTAGTTTGCTTATACACTAAAAGAAAAAAAAATTATCCCTGTGCCAGGACTACAGATCCTACTCTTCATACAAGCCAGCTCATTCAAAACCATGTGTTACTACTCACAATGGAGGACTGAGTGTAGGCGTATCTCCTTACCTGCAAAATAATTCAAAGTGCATGCCTTAGTGAGGGGGGTTCAGTAATACCATATTTATATATGAAGGGCAGTATATACAACTTGATTAGTAAATATTACATGTAGCTCTCACTCCCTTTAATTTTATTGGTGTCTGTTTTTTAGCGAAACATGAGCTCTCTCCTGTCTACACTGAGGCACTCAATAGGTTTAAGAAGTAATTGCATTAGCTAGGTATATAACGCAATCCATAATACATTCTCACAATTGAGTCTACCAAGATGGGGAAGTTAGTCTGATTTCTTTTCTATAAAACCTTGAAGAATTATTATCCAAAGACAGAGCTCTGGATCTTATCACATAAGCACTAAATAGGTTACCACTGAGCTGGAGAAGCACTACAAGGCCTTTTACTGTTACAGGAAGGAGACAGGTTTACAGTCCTTAAAATGCCTTTTTTTTTTTTTTTTTTCTGAGAAGTGGTGGTGTTTCTGCTCCAGAAGCCAGTTATAGAAATTAAAAATCACCCATTTTTCCTAATTTTTAAGTGGCCACTATAAGCCTAAGTCACCAGTCTTGATAAAAATCTGTTTGGAATGCACTATAATAGTCATATTGTATAAATGTATGATTTACCTATACTAAAAATCATTTTTAGTAGAACCACAAAAGTCAGGTCAGAAAAGGAGTTGCCCAGGAAAAAGCCAAAATTAAATTCTACAATTTCATCAATCTCTTCTTATCTTGCTCTACATGTTCAAAAGTAGCATTTGTCTGTAGTGAATACCAGAATATAACTAATATACCTGGAAATGTTCAATACATAAAGAGGCTATTGGTCTTTTCACATAGGGAACTTTTGAGACTTGGTTTGCAAGAATATCACTGCAGTTATTGAGGTCCTTGGAACAATATAAAGTGTTTTATTTAAGAGAATAATAATGTGCTTGACAATGGACTAGTGCCTTACCAAGAAATAAAATAGCCTAAAAAATAAGTGGGGATTTTTTGAGTGGTGTTATCCACTTAGATGACCCACATTCATATAATTTACTTTCTATTTATATTCAAGAAACCCGATTCCATTCAGCTTCAAATTTCTGTATGTCTTCCTATTGAAATTCAGCTCTTCGTGCATTTTGACCTTTTCAGGAAAGCCAGCTTCATAGTGAATTGTGGTGCATTAGGAAGGTAAACACATTCAGTGCTTGTTATTCAATGGGCTTGGATTTAGAAAGTCATTGTCAATAGGTTAATCCTTTTGTACAGACAGTCTCTTTGGCCAAGAGGCATATTAAACAAATAAAGGTTTTACCAAAATGCTAATTTCTGAGTATTTCTGTCAACTGTCAAAGAATAAATCTCAGCAGGGGCCTTAAAATTGGTTAATTCTAGTTTATATTCATTTCTCATCAGCAGAATTTCGAAAAGAACTTTAGTGTACATAAGTCTAGTCAGACGTTATTTGTAACCCAGCTCAAAAAATCATTAGAACTTTTGACTTTCATTCAGTCATCCACTTTTAAGCAATTGTCTCCAATCAATAAAGGAGCTACCTACTTTGGAAGTATATTCGGGGATCACCAAAAAATAAACAAACCAGAATCGTAATCCTGCCATTAATTTGGAATTCACAAGTTTTTATGTGCTACATGATATTGGTAAATAAAAAACATATGTGGACTTAGGTAAAGAGAGATTTTATTAAAAAGGTCGTTGCAATAGAGCAGAGGGACTATTGCAATACAGAGAATGCTCTGATGGTAAGATCCTAAACTTCTCAAAGGTCAGGCAGAGAAGGACTTTTCTTTTACAGGGAGGGGAAAACAAGGCTAGAAACAATCAAGATTCACAATTAATCAAGGAATGTCTTTGTCAGGAGAGGTCCTTAAGGAGATGAGCAATGGTTAACTTTATGTGTTAACTCAGCTGGGCCACAGTGCCAAGAAATGTGGTGAAATATTATTCTGGCTGTTTCTATGAGGGTGTTTTTAGATGAGATTAACATTTAAATTGGTGGGTTTTGAGTAAAGCAGATTGCCTTCCATAATGTGGTTGGGACTTATCAAATAAGTTGAAGGCCTGATTAGAACAAAGACTGACCTCCTCTAAGAAAGAGAGGATTCTTCCAGCAGAACACCTTCGGTTTTGAACTGTAGAATTGGCTCTTTCCTGGGTCTCCATCATGTTGGCCCACCCTACAAATTTTAGACTTGCCAGCCTCCATACCTGCATGAGTCAATTCTTTAAAATAAATAAATAAATACACACACACATTCTATTGGTTCTGTTTTTCTGGACAACCCTAATACAAGGAGCTATTCCACATTCCAATGCTAGTTCAGGTTAAGACTGGGTCAAAGTTAAGGGCCTTGTGGGAAGGAAAGAAGCTTAAATTTTGGTCAAGTTCACAAGCATTTTCTTCTCATTGTTCAGTGGATACAATTTGGCTAATTATTTATGAGGCAAAAAACAAGGAATTTGGAAGATCTCTGTTAGGCCTTGTCCTCAGTAAAGAAGGGGGTTATCCAGAAGTCTTATCTAAGTATCTAAGTCACACTGTGAAATGTGGGTCTTTGCAGTAAATCCCTTCCTGAATGACAAAGAATGAGAGGATTTATTTGACTATCAATGTTTATCAAGAGCACAGAGGGCTTCCCTGGTGGCGCAGTGGTTGAGAGTCCACCTGCGGATGCAGGGGACGTGGGTTTGTGCCCCGGTCCAGGAAGATCCCACATGCCACAGAGCGGCTAGGCCCATGAGCCATGGCTGCTGAGCCTGTGCGTCTGGAGCCTGTGCTCTGCAACGGGAGAGGCCACAACAGTGAGAGGCCCGTGTACCGCAAAAAAAAAAAAATAGCACAGAGCTTAGGTATATTCAAAATTATGATTATTTAAAATAAGTGTACATAAATTACTTTATAACTGTGATGCATAATTAGGTACTATAAGCCTATTGAGAAGTATAGTACCTTCAGTAATTTTATGTTATTTATTAGTAATATCACTTTTCTTTTTAAAAAATTCTATTAAAGTGTGTTATAGTGAATATTGCATGTATTCCAAGAAACCTGGGCTTGAAACCATCATTTACTTGCCATGCAAATTTGGGCATAGTTTTATACAGATGGAGATATACTTAGTACCTATCTCAGAGAGTTTTTATGGCATTAAATATAATCACATATATGCAAGTCTTGATAAATAATAGGTCTTCAATAAATGGTTTTCTCATTTCAAGAAGTGTTTTTTCCATTTAATTTCTTTCCCTTCCTTCCACGAGTTAACTTTATGCCAAAACCAACACATTATGAGCATGAAGAAACATGGTTTGAGGAGAAAGTCAGTTGGGCTGAGAACTAGACTCTAAGCATCCCAGCTCCCAAGAAGCAAATCCATGAAGGACACTACTGGGACTATAAAATAGGTTTGGCCCCAAAATAAGTGTCAATAATAGGTTAACAATTATTCTCTTCATCATCATCTTTCTTCAGCACTATAACATGGATGGATCTTGAAAGCATTATTCTAAGTAAAAGAAGCCGACACAAAAGGCCATATGAAATATTCAGAATAGGCTAATCCATAGAGACAAAGTAGGTTAGTAGTTTCCCAGGGATAGAGGGGAGGGGAAATGAGGAGTGCTGCTAAAAAGGAGTGACTGCTAATGGGTGCAGTGTTTCTATTCAGGGTGATGAAAATGTTCTGGAGCTAGATAATGGTTATGATTGCACAACTTTACTAATATACTAAAACCACTGAACCATACCCTTTAAAAATGGTGAATTTTATGGTATGTGAATTATATCTCAATAAAGATGTTATTTAAAATAAAAGAGAAATAATTTCTAAAAAACAAATGAGAGAATCCATTGACTGCAGACCTGCACTGCAAAGAAGGTTAAAGGGATTTGTTTAGGAAGAAGAAATATGATACTAGGTAGAAAACTGGATCTACATAAAGAAATAAAGAGCACTGAAAAGGAATAAATGAAGATAGAAATAAAATTAATATTTCCTGCATTAATTACCCTAACACATAACTCTTTGTCTAAGACAAAAGTAGTAGTAATATATTCTGTGTTTAAGGCATGAGTGAAAGTGACATACATGACATAAAATAACACAAAGGATGGGAGGGAGGAATTGGGAACACAATGTTGAAAGGCTCTTATACTACATGTGAAAATGTCTTACCTAAAGGCAGACACAGATTAACTAAAGGTGTATATTGTAAACCCTAAGGTGCCACTAAATTATTTTTTAAATATATAGAATTAATAAGTCAATAAAGAAGATAAAATAGAGCCCTAGAAATGCTAAATTAGATCAAGTGCAGGCAGAACAGGGGAAAAAATAACAACCCATGGGACAAATAGAAAATAGCTAGCAAGATGGTAGATTTTTATTCAATCATATAAAAATTATATTAAATGTCAATGTTTAAAAACTAGTTTAAAAATGGCTGCCAGATTGGATTAAAAAAGCAAGATCCAACTAAATATTGTCCAGAAGAAACCCCTTTTACATATGAAGGCATATATACACAAATATACCATGAAAGCATCAACCAAAAGAAAATGAGAGTGGCTATATTTCTTTTTTTTTTTTAATGTGTGAACTGTATTTTTATTCTCAAGATTTAAAAATTAAGGTTTAACATTGTCATTCTGATCAATTGATAATTCTTGAACTTGTGGCATAGGTGAATTCTTAGACGGTCATTTCCTACAGAAACGACATCCCTCCTAAAGCTCCAGGAGAGTGGCTATATTTCTATTAGACATAGTAGGTTTCAGAACAAGGAATATTATGAAGGAATAAAGAGAGGCATCCCATAAGGATAAAGAGATCAATTCTCCAAAAGATATAATGATACTAACTATGTATGTGCCTGCTTAACAATGGGGCTTCAAAATACACGAAGCAAAAACTGATAGAACTGAAAGAAAGAGTAGAAAAATTCATAATTATAGTTGTATCAATAGATTTCAACATTCTTTTCTTAGTAATTGACAGAAAAATATGCAGAAAACCAGGTAAGGATATAGAAGAACCAAATAATACTATCAACCAACCTGACCTAATTGATATATATCAAAAATTCAACCAAAAAAACCCATAACAAAATCCACATTGTTTTCCAGCACATGGAAAATTCATTATGATAAACCTTATTTGGGGCAATAAAATAAACCTTAACAAATTTAAAACAATAGAAGTCATGCACTATTTTGTTTCCAGACTATAAGAGAAACTAGAAATCAGTAACAAATATATCCTGGAAATCCTCAAATATTGGGAAAGTAAATAACACGTCTATATAACCTAAAGGTCAAAAAGCAAATATCAAAGGAAAATTTTTTAAATTTTTAAATTAAATGAAAATAAAATATAGTATTCCAGAATTTGTTGGATAGTGTTCAAGTACTGCTTAGAGGACAATTTATAGCATTAGGTGCTTATATTGCAAAAGAAGAACTATCTCAAATAGGTATTCTAAGCTTCTATCAAAATAAATTATAAAGATAAGAGCAATACCATTTCTACAGAATCTTTTCAGAATATAGGAGGCAGCACTTCACAAACAATTTTGTGAGGTCAGCATTCCCCTAATACAAAAACAAGAAAATGGAATTGAAGGGGAAAAAACCCCAATTTTTCAGACCTATACCTCTTATTAACATAGATGCACACATCCTCCACAGAGTATTAGTAAATTGTATCCAGCAATATAAAATAAAATAATGCATCATAATGAAATGGAGTCTGTCCCAAAGTGCAAGATTGTTTTAATGTTCAAAAATCAATGTAATTCACCATATTAACGTATCATACCATCATCTCAATACAACAAAAGCATTAAACAAAATACTCCAGCAACCATGCTTTATAAAAATTCTCAGACAACTAGAAATAAACTTTAAAAAATCTGATAAAGGGTAATATGAGAAAACACTCGTGTATTTTCCTCAACACTCACTCTCAATATTTCACTCTGGCACTTCTGTTCACCAAATGTGCAGGATTTTTTTCCAGATCAAGCAATTCTGTAACTCTCAAGCAGACATCAGCTGTGTTCCCTACACTTTAATTCTGACACTATTTATCTGGAGATAGAATCAGATCTCACAGGTTAAGATTTCAGTCTCACAAGACTGTCTCCACTTCAGATGCCGATTTTAAGTACAGTACCTGTTCTTCTGATCAACTGGCTATAAATCAGAGGGTCCCAAGACCCTCACCTCAGGTTCAATTGATTTGCTAGAAAGGCTCAAAGAACTCAGGAAAAGTTTATTTACTATATTACTTACTGGTTTGTTACAAAGGATATTAAAGGATACAAATGAACAGCCAGATGAAGAGATACATAGGGTGAGATCCAGAAGGATCCAGAGAACAGAGCTTCTTTCCCCAGGGAGTGTGGGATGCATGGGGAAGGATGTGTTCTTGTTCACCAACCTGAAAGCTCTCCAAACACCATCCTTTCTATGGAGGATTCATTACCTAGGCATGGTTGATTAAATCATTATCCATTGGTGATTAATTCAACATCTACCCCCCCACCACTCCCTGGAGGTTGGAAGTTGGGGCTGAAACTTCCAACCCTCTACCACAAGGGTAACTAGCACCCATCTCAGCAAGAGTGTTAGGAGCTCTGTACCAGAATGCGGAGAAAGACCAAATATGTATTTATCACAAATCACAGTATCACAAAAGGTGACTACAAAAAGCCTACTACACCTAACATACTAGTTAATGGTTAAAGACTAATTGTTTTCTTACCAAGATTGAGAAAATGGCAAAATGTCTCTTCGCCTCTATTATTCAACATTGTAGTAGAAATCCTAGCCAGTGCAATAAGATTAAATAGATAAATCAATAGCATAGAAATTAGAAAGAAATGTAACTTTATGCTGACAGCATAATATTCTATATGGAAAAAAATTTCAAAGAATCTACCAAAAACCTCTAGAACTGGGAGGTAACAGGACACAAGGTCAATATATAAAAATCAGTTATATTACATTAAACTAAGGGTGAACATTTGGAATTCAAAATTTTTTTCAAGTACCACTTACAGTAGCACCAAAAAATACAATCCTTAGTTACATACCTAAAAACATCCTATCCTATCCTACCCTGAGAATAGGATATGAATGCCTAAAATTACAAACAATTAATTAAAAAAATCAAAGAAGACCTAAATGAATGGAGATATATTCCATGTTCATTAAGTATGTGACTTAATATTGTTTAGATGCTAATTCTCCCCAACTTGATCTGCAGATACAATGTAATCCCAATCAAAATCCCAGAAGGAGCTTTGATAATAAGCTGATTCTAAAATTTACACAGAAGTGAAGAGAAACAGAATAGCCAAAACAGTTTGGAGGACTCATACTATCTGATTCAAGATTTACTAAAATATATATATATATATATATATATATATATATATATATATACACACACACACACACACATACACAGTAACAAAGGCAGTGTGATATTGAGAAAACAATAGACATACAGAGCCCACAAATAGACACACAAAAATATAGTCCAAAGGCAATTCAATGACAATCATTCCAACAAATTGGATACCCATATGCGTAAAAAGAACACTGACCTAAACTTTAAACCCGCACCTTAAAAAAAGAATTAACTCACAGTGGATCACAGATCTAACTAAAAATATAAACCTTACAGAAGGAATCATAGGAGAAAGTTTTGTGAGCTTACGTTAGGCAAGTATTTTTTTGACATGACACTAAAAGCACAGTCCATATTAGAAAAAATAATAAATTGTGATTTATAAAATTTAAAAACATTTGTTCTATGAAATAAATACATTGAATAAGAAAATGAGAAGACAAGTCCTAGACTGAGAAGAAATATTTGCAAATCACATATCTGACAAATGACTTTTATCCAAAATATTTAAAGAACTCTCAAAACTCAACAACAAGAAAATAGCCCAATTAAAAACATGCACAAAAAACCACGTTTATTCCTTTGAAAGTTCTCAAATCCTTTCCCTATTTCCCAAAGAGAAGGCATGCCCTATGGTTGACAGTGTTGGTTGCCATTTTTGCCCACGTTTGAGTCTTTTGTCCTATAGGGCAGAGGTATCTTGTTTTTTTCTGCCTTTCCCACAGTGGTTGTTGTTCTCCTCTCCCAGGCCTTTACAATGAGGAGTGCTTTTTTCAGGACTCTTGCTATTCTAACCCAGTTAGGTTCATGGAAGAATAGCCTTCAAGTGAGTGCACATTCCCCTTACCTGTGTGGTCTTAAAAGATTCTATATTCTTTTGCTAACCTAGACTTGGCTTTTACCAGTTTGTTGGCAATTTTAGCTGAAATCTTCTTACAGGTGTCTATGTCTGCCCCAAGTAAGCATAAAGAGCTTGTGTCCTGTCTACTCTTGAAAATGTCTTAGTTTTCTTAGATTGCACATTAATTGGTTGCCCTGTGACCTCAGCTTTGTGATGAGAAAATTTGTGAATTTCTAGTTTGTTCAGTGTTTTTGTTGGTGTCATAGGGTATAAGCGATGCTCTCCCCAAATTTTTACATGCCAAATGGAGGCCAGAAGTTCCATATAGATTTTAAATGTACTTTGTTGTATGTAGTATCTTTCATTTGTTGAATGCCAGGTGTTGTGCAAGGTACTTTACACATGTTATGCCACTTAGTCCACATAGCAGTCCATAAGTTAGGACCTGGTCCCATTTTACAGATGAGTTTATGAGGTTGAGGAAAATTATATAGTTTGTTCTTAGACAGTAAATAGAAGAGTCAAAAATAAAACCTATTTCAGCTTCGTTCATGTCTGCTTTTTATTTATCCTCCTTACTATATTAATATTGCTTCTCTTTGGGAGTTCAGAGAATTTAATATCTAATCTCCTCTACTGCTACTTGGTAGGAAATCTAACATTTCTTAGAAATGACAGGAGGCACAAGGGGGATGCAGAGAGCTAAGTAAGGACTCATCTGTGCTGGCAGTGCTGACTTTGTGGGGTTTGCAGTAGGAATTTGACTTCTGACAGCTTTCTCTAGGTGAGCTGGCAGGGATAGGTCTTTGCAGATGAGAACTTTGTAACATAAAACTGATATGACCAATCACTTAGCTCACAGATGACTGGTTTCCCCCAAGAACAGAGGCAGCTTGGATTAGTCACAAATTGGAGAATGACACAGCAATCATTACAGTCCAGCTGCTAAGCCTGGAGAGGTTAAGACCACATCAACATCTGCCAAGGAAAGCTCCCTGTTTGTAAATCTGTGTGATGATCTAGTCTTTTCCTTTCCCTTTAAATGAGGGATAGATTTGCCATGGCCAAAATTGAAAACGTATTGACATATGTAACTGATTTAGAAACTCAGCAAAAATGCTGCTGCCCTTAGAGTAAGTGCAGGTGTGCTTGTATTTTAAGCAATTTGGGTGGCTCATAATTTCCATTTATGGGTCCTTGCTTTATTGATGGAAACTTCCATTTGAATAGTCTTTCGATGGGACATGCATTCACTCCTAAAGAAATAAGATCAGTGAGGTGGTATGGGGAACAAACGTGGTAAGTGGTTAAAAGTAATAAGCAGAAAAGTTTGATAGATGAAACAGAAAACTTACTGATTAGCTACGAAATCTTAGCAGGTTACTTAACTTCTCCGTTCCTGCAGTTCCTGTAAATTGAGAATAATAATAGTAAGCTACTTTATGGTTATTGAAAATTAATGGAATCAGTACATGTAAAGCATTTAAGAGGCCCTAGAACATTAATTGTTATGCAAATATTAGCTGTTGTTATTATTATTATTATTAAATTTTATGTTCAGAATAATGAAAACAGAGAGTGAGCTGATATAAATTTTATTTGCCAAAGATGCTTTTCACAATTATGTAACATACATTGGAGTGTAGAGATGACCCTATTGCTGTAATCTGAAAGTTGGATGATAAGGACCAGAATGGCATAAATGTAGAATGGAAGCACAGAAGCCAAAATATATTTCAGGGGAGGAAATGGGCAGATCTTGATAGTGTGAAGAGATGAAGAATAGTAGAATTTGCGAAGCTGGGAGATTAGTGGAGCCAACTGTTGTAATGAGAAAATTACAACAGGAGGTTGGGGGGTATATTAAATTTGAAGTATCATTTAGATTCCAAAGAGAAATGTGTGGATGACGGAGAATGTGGGACAAACAGAGCAAGAGAGGTTAGCATTGTAGATGTATATCTAATAATTATCTATATTTAGGTAGTTCCTGAAATCATGTATGTATCTCAGCTTCCTTCTAAAAGCTTCCAAAAGCTGTACTTGTGCCAAAATATAGACTTGAACTCAAAAATGAGAATTTGAGGACAAATAAAGAATGCTGATTTACATAAACTTATTCAAACGACTGAGGAGAAAATGAGATGCATAACATAGGCATAATAAAATCAACAAGAACAACTGCCTGATAGTGTATTCTGATCCCTGCAACAATTGCCCAAATTATACTCCAATCTAGATATTGACTCTACTTGAAAAAAGTAAACAATAATAAAGTACTCACTTTGAAATATTGTGCCATTCAACTAAAGTAAAACTATATTTGCAAAGTTAGAGTTGCAATATAGTATAATATTTCCTCATTCCTTAGAAAACTGGTCATTAATGCCACCCTCTGTAGGTCTCTAAAGATGTACTTTGTTTTGTACATGTAGATAAATTCCTGAAAAGTTGTAGGCAAATACATTATATCCTAAATGTACCGGGATAGTTACAAACTTATAAGAAAACTTTTATGTGAGTAATGATAACCTAGCTTATCTTTGTAGTTAATTTGGAAATACATCTATTTAATTTTTTAAATAGGGGCCAGATGAAGTTGGATATCATGCAAGGCCTTGAAGGCCACGGTGAAAGTTTGGATTTTATTCTAAGTGCAAATGGAAAACTATTGAAGGGCTTTTAAGCAAAATGTTTGCAGGAACTAATTTATAATGTGAGAAAAATATAAATAAGATGATGAGGCATACCTATGGATACCCATTACTTGTAATCAAATTTTGATGGTCTTTGTTTTCTGGAAAGACATGTAACAGAGTTAGTGTTGCCAATTATTAGCAATGTAGCCTTAGGCAAGCTATTTAACCTCTTTGAATATTAGCAGCTTCACTGATTCTGAAGCGCTGGGAATAATCACACTGACTTCACATAGTGGTTGAGGATTAAATCTGATACTTTATTCAATCAACAAATACTTATTGAGCCCTTACTCTGTTATGTGCCAGGTACTACTCTGGGAGGTGAGGATATAGCAATGACTATAATGAAATCATGACTTTCATGGAGTTGACATTCAAACGGATGAGAGAGATAATAAACACAAATATATATTTATTATAATATGAGCCACGAAGAAGAATAAAGCAGAGTGAGAGAGTAAAGATGGAGCAAGTAGTTTCTCTGAGAAGGTGACAGATCTTTTAGGCAGAGACCTGAATGAAAAGAGAGTTTGAGCCATGCAAATATCTGGGACAGAGATTAACAGACCAAGAGAACTACAATTTCAAAACCCTGAGATAGAATCCTCCTTGGTTGGTGTACTTAAAAGACATCAAGGCCTGCATAGTTTGAGGTCAAAGAACAAAAGTAAGAGTGGTGTAGGAGATGAGATCAGAGAGATAACCTGGGGGCAAGATCATGTAGGACCATATAGGCCAATGTAAGAACCTTGGAGAGTGACATTATCTGAATTACATTTTCACAGGAACACTGGCTACTGAGTAGAGAATAGATTTCATACATTAGTAAGAAGAGGTTGGATCTCTAAACTCAGTATTTGGACCCTTTGGTCTCTGAAGCTAGAAAGACACGGCACAGAGCTCAACTCCTAAAACTGAAGCCTCTCCAGGCTGACTGGGATATCTAGAAGCTGGGTATCTGGATATTCGGCTACAAAATTCTGGGGTCACTGCCAGCAGGAAAAACCTGGATTACCCTTAGAAATCAGGAAAATAGAAGTTAAAATAAAAATAAGATACTATTTTCCCCCTGAGATTGGCAAAAGTCTGACAGAGCCACGCACTGACGAGGATGTGGGAAAACTCTCATACACTTCTGGTTGGAGTATAAATTGGTGCACCCACTCTGTAGACTGGTAATAAATCCCATATAACCAAGTATGTCATGAGTCTGAAAAAAGTGCTAATGAAAATTTAAGATTAAGCTAATAAAGGCATACTGTCTAGATCACAGGACTTAATAGCATTAGTTTCCTCTGTTTGACCTTATACATCTGAACATATGTCTCTTATATTCAGGTGGCCCATTTTAAGAGCAAAACTGATTAATTAGAGTGCCTAGAGAAGGCTGATGAAGTATCTGCTGAAAACTATGTACTATAACAGTTGAATGCCATGGGAATGCTCAGCCCTCAGAAGAAAAAGCTAGTGGGACCATTAGAATTGACACAAAACTGAAGATTATTAATGCAACATACTTTTCTTCTAGTCTTCCAGAGTGTGTCTCTTTCTTTAAACTTAACAAACCAGATCTTACGGTTGACTTAAACACCCTATTGTAGCTACTACTGTTGTATTTTTAAACCAAGAATCAGAACACATGGTCTGAGAAATAGAGGTATAATTATGAGGACAAATAGAATGAAATGTTTAAATGAAGACTATGTATAAAGTATGGAATGACATCATACTTCATATAGTGCTCAGCAAATACCCCATGATTGACTATTTCCAGTTACATATTAGCTGTCACTATCTTTTTCATTATGCTCCCCAAATTATTTGCATGGTAATATTTATTGTACAACTTAAAGTATCCCACAGCTGCTTGAAGGCTAAATAATCTTTTCAAAATTTTAAGAGAAAATATGAGCTCTAGTGTACCTCTTATAACATTTAAGTTTTAGCTTTGAAACCTGAAATACTATACTATCATAAGAACTGTCACAAATGTATGAGGTAATCTAGGGTTTCAGATGCTTGGAACATTTCTCTCAAAATGGGATTTAAATATGGTAGCTATAGCTTCATTACCCTAACTCCTACTATCTCATTTTGCATTGTATCAACTATAAATTATCCCCATCTCTGTGAGATGACTTCATAGATACCTCTGAGCCCTCACCCCCTTCATGCCTAGAATAAAAAATAATTGGTCCATAAGATGGTAAAATGGTTTAGCCATGATAAATGGCTGAAAGACTGGAGAACCGTGAGAGCTAAAGACAGTGCAACTGAAAGAATATAAATGTGGAAGCAGCTAAGCTTAGTTTGAAATTAGAATCTGACATTTACTTGCTGTTGCAGGGCTACTATGTTGCACAACTGGGCTCAGAAAGTGAATGGATTATGTAGTGGCCTAGACTGTACGACTTTAAGCAAGTTACTTATAAGCCTCAATTTTCTTATCTAAAAAATTGGGATAATAATACTAGTCTTCAAAGTTTTTGTAGATTTAAAGATGATATAAGAAAACTGGCTACCAAACAGTATGCATTCAAAAAAAGCAGTCATAATAATAATCATTATTATTGTTACTTATTTGTTATTATTGGAATTTTAACAGTGGTTAGAAAAATGAATTTCAGATTCAACCAGATAGATTTCAGTTCACATCACAGCTCTGATGCTTCCTGAATATGTCAAAGTGGATAAATTAACCCCTCTCTGGTACTGAGTTCCCCCATTCGTCCAATGTGAAATAATTGCTCATCTTTCGTAAGAGTGACAAACTATTCTAAGAACTGTATATACATTAAACTATTTACTTATTACAAAAACCTTGAGGTCAGTACTATTAATACCACCCCCCCCCCAAACAGAGGCACACAGAGTGTGAATAAATTGCTTCAAGTAATACAACCAAGAAAGAGAGAGAAAAAAAGAGAGAGAGAGAGAGAGAGAGAGATTTGAATCCAAACAGTCTGAGTCCAGGATCCAAGTTAAATTGCCTTCCTAAGTCACTGGAAGGATTAAATGAGATAATGAATATAAAGAATTTAGCATGGTGTGCACAAGGTAGTAAGCACTTAATGGATTTTAGCCTTGGATTGGTCAAGATTCTTTTGGTTCCAAGTGACACAGACCCAATTCAAATTAAGCTAATCTGCACACACAAATACTCAGAGAGGACTTTATTGACCTACATGACTGACAAATTCATGGGTCAAATGAGGTCAGCAGGACTCGATCTTTCTCTCCATCCCTTGCTCTGCTTTTCTTCCTGTTGGCTTTATTCTTAGGTAGGCTCCTGTCATGTAGTAGCAAAGATAGCTACCAGAAGTCCTCAGTATGCATTATCTTTATACTTAGCAATTCTAAAGAAAAGAGAACACTATTTTCTAGTCATGTCTTTCATTGTCCTAGCACAGGCACAGGTTCTTTTTTAAACCAATGACAACAACCAGAAAGAGGAGCAATGACTAGATCTAGGTCATGCCTCACCCTGAGACTAGGGCATGAGATCAGCCCCATCCAGTTATATGACTGAAATCGAAAGAGAGGTGTTTGATCCAAATTTACCACTCAAAATGTGGTTAAGAAACCTGCCTCTTCAGGTCTAGGAACTCAGAAACAGAAAACAGAAAGAAAGACAAGCTCTTTCCAAAGAAAACATGAAAAAGGTAGCAGCTAACTGATCATCCTAAATTACATCCAGATATTTTTATTCTCCATGCTTTGCCGACTACCTAGTTATCATCCAAATTTACTCTTCAATATTCTTAGTTCTCCCAAATAGAGGCAGGTTTGCTGTAATATTCTGATCTTGAGCTAAAGACCTCCAAAACTCACGGGCATACGGCATAAGAATGGGAGATTTAAGGGACAGTTTCAAAGTAAGAAATAACGTCAGTTCACTTTACCTTTGGTTGCAAATTTCCAAATAATTGTATTCTAAATGAGCTCAAGGTGTATAGATGTGAGTAAAATACTAAAATCTATTTTCAGAAAACTTTTACTGGAAAATCTGTTCTCAGAGAATACTATAAAAACACGTTACATAAAGAAATAGTACCTATATATCAAATAGATCCAACTGATGCCTATCTCTTTACTAAGATTTAAAAATTAATTCCTCTCTTGTAGTGATCTTAGGGAAGAGAGAGAATACAAATAGATCTTAGATTGCTTAATGTATGTTTTTATTTTTTAAATTCGTGTTTAGTTTTCACTTGAGGTACATGAGTTTTCTTTACTACCGTACTCACAATTCCAGTATAGAAAATATTCTTTGAAAGTACAACATATCTGAATAGATTAGTCATTTTTCTTTAATGTAGCTTTGCCAAATGCTGTAACATTAAAACAAGCCATTTGTGAGATGTGATTCAGTTAGCCCAGCCTTTGAAAAGAAGACAGAGCCACATGACAAGTACAGGGTATTAGCTGTACCTCACAGTATTTTTTTCCATGTGTACTTTTTGATCTATTAGTTAAAGTCCTTAGTTTTTAATATACCAACATAATTTAATACTGTTTAAGAAAAATTTATCTTAGGAACATTAATTGAATTATAGGAAAAGAAGAATATCAGTGGTATTGTAGGTACAAGAAAAAAAATTGTCGTCTGTCAAAAAATGTTGGAAAAAAAGCTTATCAAGAAGATGTCCTAAGCAGTATAAAATCCTTAAGCAAATCTTTTTTGATCTACAGTACATTGTCCTGGATGTTGAAGATTCTCACCTGCCTGAAGGCAGGGGACTGGATATGGTGGTCTCTGGAGATTTTTTTCTAGGTCTGGTCCTCTCTTCCTAATCTCATGTTGATTTTAATATTAGGTCAGAAATGTCAAGAGTAAATTCCCCTGCTCTTCTTTGCTGGCTCTCCTCTCACATCACTTGTCCTGTGCCTGATTGGGGTCATCCTGAATAACACGCCTGGACTATTTTAGTACATCCCCTTCACCTATCTTGTTATTTGTAATTCAAAAGAAAAATATTTCTGATGACTACAAATTTTTATTTCTTCTTTCTGAATAAAGTCATGTAAAAGTAGCAGTATTTGTGGCTCTTGTTGTATGACTAGTACTATGCTTGGTTATTGAAAGAAGGTGAAATGGCATATTGTTTATAGTTCAATGTAACTAATTTATTCAATCATTTCAACTTGGTTGGGTATAAACGTTAAATGGTTTTGTGAGGTTTTTCTCCAAACACCGCCTGCACCTGAGCTATGTTGTATCTCTCTTTCCTTTTCTTTAAAGACACCTTAAGTAGATGACACAACTCCCAGTCATGTGTGGTTATAAAAAGCTCAGTTTAGACAAGTTATAACTGATTTAGATCTTCCTATCTCCCATTGCTAGCCAGGACTGTATATATACAGGAACCTGAAACAGGGAGGAATGTGTAGTCTGATATTGTCCTCCTCCTATCTCTTCTTCACCTTGACATAGTCAGCCTCTAGAAGACCTACTCTCTCTTTCTCCCCTAGGCTCTGCTTCTTAGATGTGTTGAAGGTTAAGAAGATGACAGATAGATAGATAGATAGATAGATAGATAGATAGATAGATAGATAAAGGAAGAACAGGTAGGTGTCTCTTACTTAAGTGGCCACTTATTACAGTCTTCGTTCTGTTGTTGCTGCTCCTCTGGCTAAAACTAAATGGTCGTTAGGGCTGGGATTATAGTGAGATGAGTGAGGCATTCTACAGGGTGCAAAATTTAAGGGAACCAAAAATACTCAATATTCAAAAATAATTCTTTAATGTAATTTTTGTTAAAAATCAAAATTAATTCAAAAATCTATAATGGAGAATATATCAAACTGGAAGGTTGGTCATCCTGATGAAGATTACAATGAAAATGTGAAAATAGAGTGGGACTAACCATTCAGGGAAATTCTCAGTGATATTGGAGAGGGAATTTTATTTCTCAAAGAATGTGGGATAAGGCTTCAAGTATGTTGATTTGGATATTAAGGGTAAGGTTGACCCGAGAAGCCGGGAGCATGTGGAGTCATTTGAATTGCATACGTAATGCTCCAAGGAATAACTTTTAGCTTCAGCTGAATTATTTATTAATAACTTCTTATCAGTGGAATTTATGGGTTAAAAGCTAAGAATGTTTTATGACTTATTTTAGAGGCATAATCTGGTGGAAAGAACTTGGCCATTGGATTAGACAGACTTGTTTCAATTCCTGATCCATCTTTGTTAAATTTGTGACGCTTGGCAACTTGTTAACCTTTTTGAGAATGGGTTTCTTCACCAATAAAATAAAGTTAATGATTCCCACTTGATGGGATACTAGATGCAATTTGACAAAACCTAAGCCATAATTCCCTCACAGGGAATCTACTCTTTCCCATAGTCTTGCTAAATAGTCACTGTAACACATGGTTGTGCCCCATGACCATCCCTTTATTGGGCCAAGAGTAAACATAGTTTATCCATAAAATGGCTAATATTGTATGCCTGATAGGGGCTGTCTCAAGAAGATGAAATAAGTTTATCGGGATATCTTTTTTTGAGAAATTTGAATTAAGAGCAGAAATAAGCAATTAGCTATAGAAAGTTGATCTGTCTGGTATTTCTCTTAGCAAAAGAAGTAGTCACTTGGGGGCCATTTTATAAACAAGCAAGGGGAGACAGAGACAGAGATATAAAGAAAGAGATGCGTGTTTGTGTGTGTGTGTGTGTGTGTGTGTGTGTGTGTGTGTGTAGAGTGAGAGAGACAGAGACAGAGAGACTGAGACAGAGAGAGATACAACCACACGGATAGATACAGAATAGAGTTCAGAGAAGTACTCATATAGAGAGACAGCCAGAGAGACATTTGGAGAAAAACAGACTCAGAGATCACTTAGAGATACACAGAGAGATGGACATACAGAGAAACAGAGACAACAGATAAATACAGAGTGACAGAAAAGGATACACAGACTGAAAGAGACAGAGACAGAGAGCCTAAGAGACAGAGATAAATAGGAGAAAGACACAGACGGAAAAGCAACAGAAGTAGACAAAGGGAGAGGACACAGAGTGAAATACAGAAGAATAGGGACCTGGAAAGAAAGAGAGGAAGGGAAGACACATTCTCACACAAAAATATACAGAGATAGTGACCACATAGACAGAAAATGACAGACATACAAAAGGAGATAGAGACAAAAAGAGAGACATAGACACAAAGGAGACAGATGTAGACACAGGACACAGAGACATTGATGCTGACTCAGAAATGGGATACCCTCTAAGAGACAGAGATGGAAATGGGAAGATCACCGGCCCTGGAGCTAACTTGATTCCTAGTCTTCCTATCACCTGGCCAGTTCTCTTTTACTGGGTTACCATGGAACCTTCCTAGATACTTTTCTCACTCCTCCCCAGTCTTGACTTGAACCAGGTTGAGTTTACTGTTTCTAGAACCCAGAGAGCCTTAACAGCATTATAGGCACAGTGTCCACTAGCACTGTGTTAATATTAGTCCCATGCTTCATGTGAGCACATCGCTTCATGAAATGCCCAACGGACAGAGCAGCCAGCAGTGAATGAATATTTCAACAAATTATTTGGACTAGGATTTTTCTCTTCGTTGAAGGATAGTCACTTTCTCAGAAACTACTGAATACTAAAACCAAACAAACAGAAACAAAACCATTTTTATCTCCAAGTGAGTCACTAAACAAACAAATATTAGGCATTCTCATCCTCCTTTTAGTCAATTTAATCTCAATCTCCAATTCCTACATGAGAAGACACTTCTACAGCAGCCCCCCCCTTCCTTCGGCTCTACTTCTCAGAATATCCTCTGCCCCTGCAGTTTTCCTTATCCTGCCCCCCGACCTGTATCCAAAGTGACAATTTTGCAGTGGTAATGAGGGTTCAGGATAAGAGATAGTAAGAGGGACATGGGTGCGCATGCGCTCACACACACACACACACACACACACACACACACGCACAATCACCTGATTTCTCTTGCAGTGCAGAGACTGAGTGCCCTTATTGAAGTTCACTGCTTCAGAGAAGTCCTCTCTGATCTTCAGGCTTCCCTCACTTCCAGTCTGAGTTAAGCACGCTCTGGCCTATGAACTTATTAAATGGCACAAATGTGCCTGTTTCCTCTACTACACTTATGAGCTCCCCAAGGGGCTTGACAGCATCTTATTCTTCCCCAATTTATCCCATATTATACGGCACAATGTCTGAAACACTACAGAAATTTAATAAATGCTTGAAAATAAATAAGATGACTTCTCCAAATAAATGAATTTGTACCCCTTTAAACTCCAGAAAATTTTTATTTTAAGCTATATATTATCCACACAATCTCGAGCAAGTTACTTAATTCCCCTAAGGTTCATTTTCCTCATCTGTAAAATGGCAATAATAGGAGTACAGATATAATAAGAGGTACTGTAAAGTCAAAATGAGTCAATAAATGAGAAAGACTTAGAAAAGCACTCAGCACATAGTAAGTATTCAATAAATATGAGCTGTTACCGTCTTCACTTTTTCCTGAATGACTCAGAAACATCAATATAGGTGTCAGTTTTATGCTGTGCTTTAATAAAGTGATACATTTGGAAGCTATCAAGCTATCTAAGGAAGTTTGTCCTTCTATTAAATGAATTCAGACTGCTGGGGTTTTTTAATCCTCATGGCTATCATTTCCCTATTTTCTTCCTTGCTATCAGCTGACATTTCTTGCTAAAACCAATGTGTCTGTCCATCGCATTGCCACTCCAATTTTTAATATATCACACTTAACATTTTATGGACTAGGAAAACATATTACATCTTAGAATAATGTGTAAAATAATAGATACGGGACTATGAACAAAATCCTAATCATAAGGAATTTTCATGTGAAGAAAATAAAAAGTATGTTATCACATGGACATATTGATTTCCTCGATGCATTTTGTGCTTTCTTCCTGTCAACAGAAAACACTCTATATTTCTGAGTAACAAACTTCTGGTATAATTAAAGTGGTATCTCACTAGCATGCCCACTGTAGAAGGATAATATGGCATACTGGAAAGAGCAAAGACAACGCAGACTGAGACCAAATTTTGATTCTATTTACCCATGTGAACTTCAGTGATTGTTTAGCATTTCTGAGTCTTACTTTCTTCACATTAAGATAAAAACACTTCTGGAATAATAAGACCTATAGATTTAGAAATTGTCTGTGTAAATAACCACAGTTTCAATAAACAGTAGGGCTCAAAATACAACAATTGCTAAAGTTATCGTCTGTTCATCCACAATTGTCTTCAGATTGCCATCCAAATATTTAAATATTTTAACTTTTCACAGCTTTACATTTTACTCCCTGAAATACCTCTATTTTGGTTTTATAACAAATCTAAATATTTTACTGGATCAGTAATGCCTTGATAAAATGAACTTAGTCTGCTTTTCTTTTTTAATCACCATTTAGGGCTTCCCTGGTGGCGCAGTGGTTGAGAGTCTGCCTGCCGATGCAGGGGACACAGGTTCGTGCCCCGGTCCAGGAAGATCCCACATGCCGCGGAGCGGCTGGGCCCGTGAGCCATGGCCACTGAGCCTGCGCGTCCGGAGCCTGTGCTCCGCAACGGGAGGGAGAGGCCACAACAGTGAGAGGCCCGCGTACCGCAAAAAAAAAAAAAAAAAAAAATCTCCATTTAAAAAACAATGTTGAATATTAAAATTTTAATCCAATATATCTAAATTATCCACAGGTAGTTTTGGTAAAAGAAGAATTAAAACTTTTATCCCTTTTGTTCCCTGCCTTGATTTGAATAAATTGAGTGGCCCTGGCTTGTCGACTAATACTCATCCACTATGTATTCTGTTGATGGTTTTCTTTGAACAGTTTTTGTCTCCATATGTCTCCAAATCGGTCTTGCATTTTTCAAATAAATATTAATAAATTATAGATGTTTTTGTTAAACAGACTGACTCTTAATAATAAAAGGAAACAAGATAGGAGTAAAGGAGAACTATATAAAATGAAGACACCCCAATGCCAATTAATATGACATCAATGGTTTATCTAATTTTTAGGGGAACAGTAAGCATACAATTAATAAAATGTGCTTAGTCTATTGCCTGATCTAGCTATTTTTCAATATTCATGTACAAATGGTGATATCTAATATATACAGCAGGTTATAAATTCTAATTTAGATCACAACTTCCCATTCTTAGAACAATAAACTACAATATTTATCATCATGTCACATTCAAGACATATTGGACTATCTTTTCTGATCCACTTCCAGATCTAGCCTAAACTGAGGTAGAATTGTCTCTAATTCCCCTAGAAGATATCTGAGAATTTAGGGGTGGTTAAAGGAGGGAACTGATATATTATGACTGGATGGCTATCTCTGTCTGATTAATTACTCTTTACTTTAAGATGTCTACATTTTAAACTTCTCATTATGAAATATATCTCTCAAATGAAATATATCTTTCAGATCTCTGGAACATATTTAAAATTAAATTTTAGTCCTTTAACATTTGAAAGTAGAGTTTCTACTAGCTCAGATTCATTACTGATTTTGCTGTGTCACCTAAAATTTAATTATAAAGATGACACTTTAATCCTAGTGAAACTGGTTGGTTTATTATAAGCGAGGAACAAAAATGCCAACAGACAGATCAGAGCTCCAGAAATATTTTTTGATTTTTTCCAACAGAATGAGTTATATTAACTTGGAAATGTATGCGCAAATAAACTTCAAATGTTATTCTTGTAGCAGTGGACATTCATAAGGGCAATGATACCTGACATTGTGTTTCCTTTTTAGGCATTTAATGACTCGTTGCATCATTAAACATCATTCACTCCCTGCTTTTCATGGACCCTCGAGCTAGTCATTAACTCCATAGTGAGGAATGTGAACAATGGAATTATTGCCTAATTGTAGTTACAATCTTCTCTCCCCTGTTAACACGTATCTATATAACTAATATCAGAAACTTTATTATTTCTACTACCTCTGTAGTGACTGATGCCTTCACTGAATGATTTTTAAATCTACCTGTTTTATAAGAGAATATTGTTACAGATATAAATTGGGTACACAGAATTACATTTTTCAATTTTTTAGAAAATAACAAAAGTTACCAATAAAATAATCCATATAAAATGATAATTTAAAATCAAAACTTGAACAGTACTGAAAAATAACTCAAGTAGAAAACTATATTTTTAAAATATAAGCTATATTTGTCAAATAAATTTTTCTTTCTGATTATTAGCTTAATTTATATTTATTAATTTTGAATGCTTCTTTCCCAATGGATAAATCAGTGGTACAGAAGTGCATATTCTATGATTTTAGTGGTGAAATATTTTAAGGTATATTCTAAAAGTAAAAATATGTACTGTTTTAAAAGTGCTTGTCTTTCATTATTTGATTGCCCTAGGATAGAGAGTTATTGGATTTTTTTTTCTATTGATGGTTTCCAGATTAGACTATAGACTAGAGATGACAAAATGCAGCCCACAAGTCACATTCAGTTCCCAGGTATATATGTTTTTATAAAAATTCAATTAATTCAAATACTTAAAATTGACTTCTAAGAGAAAATTTAGAGAAAACCTTTTGACTTTGGCTTAGGCAAATATTTCTCAGATACAACACCAAAGCTCAATCCTTAAAAAGAAAAAAATGATAAACTGGACTTCACCAAAATTAGAAATGTGTGTTCTTTGAAAGTCACTGTTAGAAGAATGAAAATACAGGCAACAGACTAAGAGAAAATACTTTTCAAATCATAAATCTGATAAAGAACTTGTATCCAGCATTTATAAAGATCCCTCAAAATTCAATAAAAGAAAAACCAACAACCCAATTTAAAAACAGAGAAAGGATTTGAAAAAATACTTTACCGAAGAACATATATGGATGGGAAATAAGCATATGAAATTATGCTCAACATCATTAACCATTAAGGAAACATAAATGAAAACCACAATGAGATTTTATTACAAACATATCATAATGGCTTAAAAAAAAAACTGACGACACCAAGTGCAGGATGTGGAGGAACTAGAACTCTGATTCATGGGATGGGTCGCAAATATTTTTCCAAGTGGAAACTTCGTATGCAGTTAAACATAAACTTACCACATAACCCATAAACCTCACTGCTAAGTGTTCACACAAATGAAATAAAAACTTAAATTTACACAAAAATCTGCACATGAGTGTTTATTAGTAATCACCAAACTATGAGAACAGCACAAATATTGTTCAACTGGGAAATGGATAAACAAATTATGGTTCATCTGTACAATGGAATGGAAGAGGACTCAGCAATAAAAACAAATTACTACTAAACGCAATAACCTAGCTGTATCTCAAGTTCATTAAGCTAAATGAAAGCAGCCAGAGTCTAAAAGCTACATACTATATGATTCTATTTATATGACATTGCTGAAAAGACAAAACCATAGATACAAAACCAAAACAAAACCACTAGTTGCCAGGTCCTGGGGATGTGGAGGAAGAACAGACTGCAAAAGGACACAAGGGAAATTTGGATATGATACAATTGTCCTGTGTTGACTGTGGTGGTGGTTACACAACTGTATACATTTGTGCATTCTCAGAACTTTACAATTAAAAGGGCAAATTTTACTATATGTAAATTATGCTCTTTTAAGAAGATACAGGGGGAAAATGGTACAATAATTCAGAAATTTTACATGTTATTACTGACTATTTTATCTTGGGGAAAAAAGAGGAAAATCAGGCAATACTAGGACAATATTTAGTTATTCAACAAATATTTATGGAGCACCAACTGTAAGTCAGGTACTGTTCTAAACAAAGAGAATGCAGTTAGGAATAAAGCAAACAAAAATCTTCAAGTTTATGGACCTATATTTCAGAAGAGGGAGACACAATTACCACATATACAATGTAAAATATATAGGAAGTCAGATGCTGATGAGTGCTAGAGAGAATAATAAAGCAAAGAGTTGACAGAGTCAAAAGTTGAAGATTGAAATTTAAAATAACATAGATAAGGAAAGCTTCACTGAGAAGGTGCATTTGAACAAACACCTGAAGGAGACGAGATAGCTAGATATGCATTTTTCTGTATGCAGGAAGAGGGAAAGGCAAGGGCAAAGGCCTTGTGACAGGAGTGTACCAGGTATGCTCAAGGAGAAATACATTGGCCGATGAGCCTGAATTAGAGGAGGGAGGAAGAATAATAGGGGATGATGTCAGAAAGTTAAATGGAACCAGATTGAGCATGGCTTCATTTTCACTGCTACGGAAAGCCATTAAGTGTTTTCAGATAGGAAATGGCATTAATTGGCTACAGTAATACTAAGACAAGACTAGTGGAAAAGGTACAAGTAGCAAGACTAAGATGATATTACACAGTCAAGATGTGAACCAATGATGGCTTGGATAAGAGATAGTGAGATGTTCAGTTATATTATCTTTGGCAGGCAAAACCAACAAGGTATGGAAATATTTGTAAGATATGGGATGAAAAAGAAAGTGAGAAATCAAAGATGACTATAAGGTTTTTTACTTACGCAGTTAGAGAAGTGAAGTTATCATTTACTGAGAAGCAGTAGGTTTGGGGATGGGGAATATTTAAAGTTAGGTTTTAAATATATTACGTTTGCAATGCCTAATAGATATCAATTGGAGAGGTGAGACAGGCAGTTGGGTATATGATTTTGGAGATCAAGGTATGGGGTAGAACTATAGATAGCATTTAAATCCTGAGACTAGATGAGATCACCAAGAGAATAAGGATAAACAGAAAAGTGAAGTGTTTCAAGGACTAACCTCAAGATCACTCCGAAGTTTATTGGCCAAAGAGTAGAGAAAGAACCAGTATAGGAAATTAGAAGGAGCAATTGCTAAGGTAGGAAGGAAACCAAAAGAATGTTTCCTCAGAAACCATATGAAGAATGTGCTTCAAGGAGAAGGAGATAATCAATTGTGTCCAATACCTTTGATATGTCTAGAGAGATAAAGACTAAGAATCAAGAAATGGATTTAATAAAATGGAGGTCATAGGTGACCTTGATAAGAGACATAACAGTGGTGTCATAGAGGCAAATGCCTCACTGGATTGGGATCCAGAATGAAATGAGAGAAATTGAAGACAGTAAGTAAATGCCATTCTTTTAAAAAGAGTTTTGTTGTCAAGAGAAGTAGCAAAATGTGATGGCAGCTGAAAGGGTGTCAAAGAATGTGCTGTCAAAAGAGGTTTCTAGTTTTTGTTTTTTCCCAAGATAAAAGGATATCTGTAGTTTGAAGCAGATGATAATCTACAAAGGGGAAATTAATAATGTGGGAAAACTAGGAAAAACTGCTGAAAGCTTGTCTTTGAACATGATAAAGGGAACAGGATCTAGTGGATAAGTAGAGGGTTTAGTCCTTTCTAGAAACACAGCTCATCTACAGAAGTGAAAGCATCTGGGTAGAGATGCTGGTATAGGTCGATGGATAGATGTGATGATGGAAGGTTGTGGAAATTCATTTCATTGCTTCAATTTTCTCTGTGAGATTATAAGGATGAGAGTTAGAGCAAGAGAGAAGGTGACAGAAGTTTGTGAAGAACAGAGAGGGTGTGAAATAGTCATTTTGAAGAGTGAGTATGTGAATGAATCCAGCTATCCTGACAAATCAAAAAATTGGAGAACTTTGTCCCTCACTGCCACATAACAATCTGATTTTTCATCGTACCCTTTCATGTATGGGGAGGCAGCTAAACAAACATTCATAAGAAGGAACCAAGTCTCAAGAGATGGTGATAATGCTGATACGAGCTACTACTACTGAGCACCTAGTATATGCAAAACATTTTATATAAATAAACTTTAATTCTCACAAAAACCCTGCAAAGTACATAAATATTATTATCCCTCATTCACAGAAAAGAAAACCAAACTGTACAGAAGTTAATGTAGTTGAGATTCCACAGCTAGGAGCATCACAATTATCACTTAAACCCAGATCTGTTTCTTTCAAAAGGGCATTTGAAAGTGATCACCCTTGTTCAGTGGCATTTAAGCCTTTTTTTCTGTTCCAACATACCGGAGAGATAGACAAATTCCCATAAGTAACAGTAGAACAGTGTTCCCATCAGTAACAAGGGGAGAAGTATGTGTCAGACTCTCCAAGGGAAGCATAGTTTGAAAAAAGAAGATAATTTTGAAATGATTGGGGACCTCTCTCAGAACAGGAAAATATGCTGCCCACCTTCACCTTCAGCCTCCTTTGTTGAGATTCACCCTCTTTAATGGTCAAAATTAATATAAATCTACCTGTCTGGATATATTTCCAACTTGCAAAGCCATCTCATTTAATTAACAGTGGAAAACTATTTTTTGCTAGGGTTTGTAAATAGAGCAAGACTCAGAATGGCACTTTACCAAAAATTTAAGAATGTATGGAGAGACTGACATCAATATTCAGCAATGTTCTATATTAATATGAGGATTCAAGATCACTTGGAAAAATAAATGGAGACCCCTAGAAGCCAACATTGGTTCACTAAAAACCTGTCAGATAATTTTTTTCTGACTGGTTGCTCAGAGCACATTTCTTCAAAAGGAATTTGACTAGGCTTTCCAGGTTATCTTTGTGAACAAGATTGCTAAGTATAGACTTCATGGTAGTGCAAATAGGTAAAGAAAAATAAATATTTAAATGACTACTACTCAAAGGATACAAATTAATTCAGGCAATTGGCCAGGGATAGGGGCCAATCACGCTCTACCTTATGGAGCAGGGAGTAGCTACATGTTATTTGGAATTATTGTATGAGAAAAATTTGTCACTTCATCCCCATTTATTTATTTATTCAGTAATTTATTTGATTGGTGCCAACCTAAATTACAAATGGCAGCTCGAAAGTGTAGTTGTTCCTGGGTATAGAGGAGGAGTTACAAGTAAAAATGTTGCTATGGTCACCTTTATTCCTGCATTATAAGTAATAAATCGTGTTGCCATCACCACAATCCGTACCTCATGGTGCTGACTATATACTGCAAATTGATTTCTACCTTATATATTTATTTCTGCCATGTAAACATTATTAGGCATCTGATAAATATTTTTTCATTTAAAATAAACATTTACAAAGCCAAAAAATTGCATCCAACAAGAGAAGAAACACTACCATAAAATATATGTGGAATATTAATCACAACAGAAGGCGTGGTATGTACGTAAAATGGAATCCTACTCAGCCATAAAAAAGAATGAAATTTTGCCATTTTCAGCAACATGGATGGACTTGGAGGGCATTATGCTAAGTGAAATAAGTCAGACGGAAAAAGACAAATGTTGTATGTTATCACTTATATGTGGAATCTAAAAAATACAACAAACTATTGAATATAACAAACAATAAGCAGACTCACAGATACAGAGAACAAACTAGTGGTTACCAGTTGGCAAGGGAAGCGGGGAGGGACAATATGGCGATAGGAGATTAAGAAGTACAAACTATTAGGTATAAAATAAGCTACAAGGATATATTGTACAACATGGGGAATATAGCAAATATTTTATAATAACTGTAAATGGAGTATAAACTTTAAAAATTGTGATTCACTAAATTGTACACCTGTAATTTATAGAACAGTATATCAACTATACTTCAATAAAAAAATTTTTAAAACAGACCATATGCTAAACCAGCAAATCTCAATAAATCTAAATACAAATTATACAGTATATGTTTGCTGAACACAGAAACATTAAATTAGGAATTAATACTAGAAAGATATCTGGAAATTTTTGAAATATTTATAAATTACACAGCATACTTTGAAATAAACCATGGGTCAAACAGAAATTTACAAGGGAAATTAGAAAATGTTTTGAAATGAATGAAAATAAAATCACAACATATCAAAATTTGTAGAATGCAGATAGTACAATATTTAGCAAGTAACTTACAGTGTTAAATGCTTTTATTTTTTTTAAAAAATCTAAAATCAGCCATCTAAACTGCCATCTCAGGAAGCTAAAATTAAATAAATAAACAATTAAACCCAAGTAAAAAGAAAGAGGGAAATAAATTTAATTGTAATCAATGAATTAGAAAACAGACAACAATAGAGAAAAATTAATGAAACCAAAAGCTGGTTCTTTAATATGTAAACAAATTGATAAACCTCTAGTTAATTGGTCGAGGAAAGAAGAGAAAAGACTCAAACTAGAAATATGAGAAATAAAAGAGAGGGAATCATTATCAATCATATGGAATTTAAAATAATAATGAGACTATTATAAAAATTTATTACAATAAATTTGACAACTTAGATGAAATAAGCACACTTCTTGAAAGACTTAATCACTAAAACTGATACAAAAATTAGAAAATATGAATAGCCTCATATCTATCAATGAAACTGAATTCGTAATTTATAACATTCTTACAAACAAAACTCCATGACCAAATTGCTTCATAGATGAATTATTTTAAATACTTAAGGAAGAAATAATACCAAGCCTACAATTTTTTCCCAGAAAGTAAAGGATGGGAGAAGAGTTTTCAACTCATTCTAGGAGCTCAATATTAACTTTATACCAAAACCAGACATCAACATTATAAGAAAACTACAGGGACTTCCTTGGCGGTCCAATGGTTAGGACTTGGCACTTTCACTGCCGTGGTCCTGGGTTCAATCCCTGGTCAGGGAACTAAGATATTGAAAGCCTCATGGCATGGCCAAAAAAAAAAAAAAAATACGAAAGAAAAGAAAACTATAGACCAATAGTCCTCACGAGCACAGACTTAAAAATCATTAACAAGATATTAGCAAATCAAATACAGAAAATAATATTTAAATAGAAAATACATCCTGACCAAGTGGATTCATCCTAGAGATGAAAGTTTGATTAACATTTGAATATTAATCAATGTAGTCCTCCATATTAACATAATAAAGGAAAAGACCCAGAGGGTCACTTCCATTTAACAAAAGATGTGCAGACTCAAGATTGTTGGTATACTGAAAACTATAAGATATTGCTAGGATAAATGAAAGAAAACCTACACAAATGTAGAGATATACCATGCTCATGGATTGGAAACCTCAATGTTAAGATGTCAGTTCTCCCTAAATTCATCTGTAGATTCAATGCAATTCTAATCAATATCCCAGCAGTCTTATTCATAGAGATTGACAAGTTTATTCTAAAATTTATATGGAAATGCAAAGGGCATAGGAGACAAAACAATTTTGAAAACAAAGAGGAAAAATGGAGGAATAATTCTACCTGCTTCTTACTATTTTTCTACAAAGATCAAAAGAGTGAGGTGTTGATGCAAGGATAGACATACAGATCAATTGAAAAGAAATAAATTGACCAGAAATAGACCCTCACATTTATGGTCAGTTGATTTTCAACAAAAATGCCAATGTAATTCAATAGGAAAAGCATAAGCTTTTCAAAAACTCTTGTTAGAACAACTGGATGTCCATGTGGGGAAAAAAATGAACCTTGATCATGATGACCTTATATACCCAAAAAAGGAATTTGAAATGGATGATAAACCTAGACATGTAAGTAAATTTATAAAATATCTAGAAGAAATGAGGAGAACATTTTGGTGAACCTAAGTCAGGCAGAGTTTTATTAGATAGAGCACAAATGTCACAAATTATAAAAGGAAAATAGTAAATTGGATTTCAAAAAAATTTTAAATGTCTGCTTTTAGAAAGACACAATTTGGAAAACAAAAAAGCAGGTTAAAACTTGGAAAAATATTCACAGTGCATATATTGGATAAAGGATTTGTATCAGTAGTATAAAAATAACTTTTACAATATAATAATAAATAGAAAAAAGACAACTCCCATTAAAAAACAAGCAAATGATTTGAACAGATACTGCACAAAAAAGATAAACATCTTGCAGATATGCAAATTTTTAAAAGTTCAATACCATTAGTCATCAGAGAAATGCAAACTAAACTCACAATATAATATCATCATATGCTAACTAAAATTAAAAAGCTGAAAAATCAAGTTTTCATGACGATGTGGAACACCTTCAGCTCTCATACTCCTGATGGGAGTGTAAAATGAAACTCCCATTTTGGCAGTTTATTGTGCATACACTTCCACTTTCTATATGACCCAACAATCCTACTATTAGCTATTAGCCCCAAGGAAATAAAAATAAAGTAAATTCAAAGACTTAGACATAAATGTTCATAGCAGCTTTATATATAATAGCCCCAAATCTGGAAATAACCCAAATATTCATCAACAGGTAAATGGATAAACCAATTGTGGTATTTCCATAAATGGAATGTTACTCATAATAAAGGAATGTACTACTGAAACACACAAAAACATGGATGAGTCTATAATGTATTATGCTTGTTATGGACTGAACTTTTGTGTCCCCCTAAAATTCGTATGTTGAGTCCCTAACCTCCAATGTGGCTATATCTGGAGATAGGGCCACTAAGGAAGTAAATAAAATTATATAAGGTAATAAGGGTGGGGCCTTATCCAATAGGATTAATGTCCTCATAAGAAGAGATACCAGAGAGCTCTCTCTCTCTCTTTGTCTGCACACATGCACTGAGGAACGTCCATGTGAGGACCCAGCAAGAAGGTGGCCATCTGAAAGCCAGGAAGAGAGCTCTTGCTCTCCAAGCCTGCCAATACCTCGATCTTGGACTTCGCCAGAACTGTGAGAAAATAAATATCTATTGTTTAATGTACCCAGTCTGTGGCATTTCATTACAGGAAGCCTGAGCAGACTAAATGCAATGCATGTAATAATCAATACACAAGAGAAAACATAATGTATGATTCCATTTATGTAACATTATAGAATAGGGGAAAAACTTTAGTGGCACAAATCAGATCAAGGATTGCTTGAACCTAGGGGTGAGAGAGGGACTGAAAAGGAAGGGGTATAGGGAAATTTGGGGGCATGATAGAATCACATCAATATCTCTAATTTTCATACCACATCTAGGGTATGAATAGAGTATGCATCTCTTTGGGGAAGAAACAAAAAGGCCACAAAGTATCCATAGGAATGCAATCAGTATTCTCAGGAGCTTGAAAAAAAAATCCTATGATGAACAATTGAAAGAAACTGAGTTGTTCTGCCTGAAACAGGAAAAACATGAAGGTGAGATAAGGCAAAGATAGATATCTTCAAATATTTGATAACTGCTATGTGGGAAGTTAAGTGATTCAGAGTCTGTGTAACTGTAGAAAGTAGATATGGATGACTAGAGAAAAGTTACAATGGAAACTTTAAAGCTCAATTTGACAAAGTACCTTCAAATAATTAGAGCTGTCCAACAATACTCGCAGCTCTAGAAACAAGTGATTTGATCAGGGGTAAGCAATACCAATTACTGTCATTTTCTATAATATTTCAGAATAATTATCATTCAGGCATTAATAACTTTGCATATGATTAAACATGTGTCAGTTTAACTTTGTTGTTTTATTACTATACTAAACAATCCTGTTCTTGCATTCTCAGTTTTTTTAATTCTTATTACAAAACATGATCCTCCACTCATAAGTTAAAACAATTAGAGAGAATATTGCTCAGCAACACTATGTACACTTGTTAAATGCTGTGGAAGAAGTGAAAAATTCATCAGATGTTTTTATGATGGACTAATTTTTAGTACATTTTAAATCAAACAGATATAACTTTTAGTGTAAATATCTGAAAAAGCCATCTTTTTATAACGTCATATAAATGCTGGCACTATTATAGCACTGTCACCAATGAGAAGAAATAGTATTTCAATTGATGAGTTCAAGTTATTTATTGTAACATTTTGTGTTACATTTTAAAATGTGAGTATACTCAGTTCAGATTTTGGGAAAAATAAAAATCCTTTTTTATTATTAATGGCAATAAATCATACATCAATTGTACAACAAATATCTTTGTTATCCTTGTTTTGAAATCAGAGAAAAATATTCAATTCATGTACATGAATCATAAATATACAATTATATGAATCACAAATATAACCTCCCACACATGTAGGTTTCGACTTTACTTTTTAAAAAACCATCTTAACCATTTTTAGGTGTACAGCCCAGTGGCATTAAATACATTTATAATGTGCAACCATCACCATCATCCATCTCTATCTCTTTTTATCTTGTAAAACTGAAATTTCATAACCATTAAAAAATGACTCCCCATTCCCCTCTCTCCCTAGTCCCTAACGACCTCCATTCTACTGTCTGTCTCTATGATTTTGGCTACTCCACATACCTCAAGTAAGTGAAATCATATAGCATTTGTCTTTTTGTGACTGGCTTATTTCTCTTAGCATAATGTCCTCAAGGATGATCCCCGTTGTAGTATATGTCAGAATTTCCTTCTTTTTAAGGGTGAATAATAGTCCATTGTATGTATATACCACATTTTGCTTACCCACTTATTCGTCAATGGACATTTGAGTGGCTTCCACAACTAAGCTATTGTGAATAAGGCCACTATCAACATGGGTGTACAAATATCCCTTCAGGATCCTGCTTTCAATTTTTTTTTTTGTATATATACCCAGAAGTGGAATTTCTGTATCATATGGTAGTTCTATTATTAATTTTGGAGGGATCTGCCAAACAGTTTTCCATAGTGGATGCACCATTTTACACTCCAATAGTGCACAAGGGTTCCAATTTTTCCACATCCTCACCAACACTTCTTATTTTCTGTTTATTCATAGTATCCATCCTAGTGGGTCTGAACTGATATCTCAGTGTAGTTTTGATTTGCATTTCCCTAGTGATTAGTGATGTTGAGCATCTTTTCATGTGCTTATTGGACATCTGTGTATCTTCCTTGGATACATTTCTATTTAAGTCCACCCATATTTAAATCAGGTTGTTTCTATCTTTGTTGTTGAGTTTTCAGTGTTCTCTATGTATTCTGGATATCAATCCCTTATCAGATTTATGATTTTCAAATATTTTCTACTATTCTGTGGGTTATCCTTTTACTCTGATAGTCTTTAATGCTAAAAAATATTTTTAATTTTCATGAATTCAATTTGTCTATTTTTTTCTTTTGTTGCCTGTGCCTGTCATGTCAAATTCAAGAAATCATTGTCAAATCCAATGTCATGAAGATTTTGACCTATGTTTTCTTCTAAGAGTCTTATATTTTAGGTTTTACATTTAGGTCTTTGGTCCATTTTGAGTTAATTTTTGTATATGGAAGTAAAGTTCCAAATTCATTATTTTGCTTGTGGATATCCAGTTTTCCCAGCAGCATTTGTTGAAAAGAATTTCCTTTCCCCATTGAAGGGTCATGGCACCCTTACCAAAAATCATCTGAATATGTATGCAAAGGTTTATCTGGGGGTTCTCCATTCTATTCCACTGGTCTATGTGTCTGTCTTTATGTCAGTACCACACTATTTTTCTTACTGCAGCTTTGTAGTAAGTTTTGAAATCAGGAAGTGTGAATCCTCCATCTTTGTTCTGCTTTTACAAAATTGTTTTGGTAATTTGGGGTCTCATGAGATTCCACATTAGTTTTAGGATGGGTTTCCATATTACTAAAAAAAGTCATTGGGAATTTGAGAGATTGCATTTAATCTTTGGATCACTTTGAATTGTATGGACATCTTAACAATAGTAAGTCTTCTAATCCATAAACCTGGGATATGTTTCCATTTATTTATGTCTTCTTTAATTTCTTTCAGCAATATTTTGTAGTTTTATTTTTTAAAGTGCTTCATCTTCTTGGTTAAGTTTATTCTTAAGTATTTTATTTTTTATACTATTGTAAATGGAATCATTTTCTTAATTTTCTATTCAGATTGTTCATTTTTAGTGTAAAGAGATGAAACTGATATTTGTTGATTTTGTATCCTGAAACGTAACTGAATTGACTGGCTCCAAGAGTTTTTTAGTGGAGTCTTTAGTGTTTTTTATATATAAGAATACAACCTCTACAAACAGACAATTTAACGTCTTATTTCCAATTTGGATGTCATTTATTTTTTTCTCTTTCCTAATTGCTCTGGATTGGATTTCCAGTACTATGTTGAATAGAAATGGTGAGAGTAGGTATCCTTATTTTGTTTCAGTACTTAGAGGAAAGTTTTCACTTTTTCATTCTTGAGTATTATGTTACCTGTGGACTTTCATAATGACCTTTATTTTATTGAGATAAGTTCTTTCCATACTTATTACGTTGAGAGCTTTTATCATGAAAGGGTGTTGAATTTTTTCAAATGTTTTTTAGGCATGTATTGAGATGATCATAAAATTTTTGTCCTTTATTCCCTTATTGTCACATTTAATGATTTGTGTGTGTTGAACCATCCTTGCATCCCAGGAATAAATCCCACTTGATCATGGGGTATGATCCTTTTAATATACTGTTGAATTCAGTTTGCCAATAGTTTGTTGAAGATGTTTGCATCCATGTTCATCAGGAATATTGGCCTGTAGTTTTCTTCTCTTACCATGTCTTTGTCTTGCTTTGGTAACAGCGTGATGTTGGCCTCATAAAAATAAGTTTGGAAGAGTTTCAGAAGGATTATTGTTCATTCTTCTTTAAATGTTTGGTAATATTTGCCTGTGAAACCATTTATTCCTGGGCTTTTCTCTGTTAGGTGGTTTTTTAAATTACTAATTCAATCTCCTTTTTTGTTATTGGTCTATTCAGGCTTTCTATTTCTTCTTGAATCAGTCTTGGTAGGTCATATGTTTCTACAAATTTATTCATTTCTTCTACATTGTCAAATATTCTCATGTATAATTGTTCGTACTCATTTCTGATGATCTTTTTTATTTCTGTGGGATTAGTTGTAATATCTTCTCTTTCATTTCTGATTTTATTTATTTAAGTCTTCTCTCTCTCATTTTTGGTCCAACTAAACGTTTGTCAATTTTGTTTATCTTTTCAAGAAACAAGTGTTAGTTTTGTCTAATTATTTAAGAGTATTTCTATGACTTATTTCATTTATTTCTGCTCTAATCTTTATTGTTTCCCTTTTTTCTCCTGACTTTAGGCTTAGTTTCTCCTTTTTCTAGTTCCTTGACACATAAGTTAGATTGTTTACTTGAGATCTTTCTTCCTTATTTAATATAGGCATTTATTAATATATATGTCCCTTTAAGTACTGATTTTGCTATATCTGATAAGTTTTTGTATGTTGTATTTTCATTTTTGTTTGTCTTGAGAAATTTCCTAATTTCCCTTTTGATTTCTTCCTTGATCCAATGGTTAAGAGTGTGTTGTTTAATTTCCGTGCATTTGTGAGTTTTCCCAATTTCCTTTTGCTATTGATTTCTAATTTTATTCCATGTGGGATCAAACCAAATGTCTATAAGCAGATAACTGGATAAGTAAATTGATATATAGTCATACAATGGTTTACAATAACAATGAAAATGAATAAATAATACTTACATGCAATGACATGGATGAATATTTCAAACATAATGTTGAGTGAAAAAACAAACCACAGCAGTTCACACTGTATGACTAAGAAAAAAAGTAATCTATGGTGTTAGAAGTAAAGACAGTGGTTGCTTTTGGGAATAGGGTGGAGGTAGTAACTGGAAGGTACTGAAGAATGACTCTGCTGTGCTGGCAATGCTCTATTTCCCAATCCGGGAAGTGGCCACATAAACATATTAACTTTTTAATAATTGAGTTCTTATATGTGCACTGCTTTGTAAAATTCAATAAAAAATTAAATATATATAAACACAGATAGTAGACAAGTATTATCAGCAGGTTTACTGGAAGGGAATTATTTTCTGGATTTCAGATTTAGATGTAGGAGAATTGTACAAATGGCCATAAGTGATAGGGTTCTTTGGAATTTTGGTATAGTGGGCCAGAGAGAGGGAGAAATACGGAGTTTCTTGAAATTTAGACTTGGAAGGTGCCCCTTTTGGTGTCATTCAAACTTCTGAAACAAGGAGGCATTTTTACAGTAGTGTAAATAGAAATAATGGTTAAAATTCTGGATGGAAAATGTCCTGTAACTCTGAATCAAAAGCCCATTTGGACTGCCATTAGCACTTCTTAAAATCAGGCACTTTACATATTGCAATCTTTATCTTATTGGTTCAATTGTATATGCAGGTAGTCAGTTTCAGTGCTGTATACCTTTTGTTTTAGCAATCATCCATAACTTTAAGATAGGAAGTATATGCTACCCATTTTCAATAGAGATATTCAGGACATGGTGTAAGATTTTTTTTCAATAAGAGTAGCAAATCAACCTGATATTTTGGACAAGATTTTGATTTGTAAATGCTTTTATTCTGTTCTTCCTAGTCTCAGTATCTTTCCCATAGACAGCAGAGGGTTTCAAGAAATGTTCCATTGTCATTCTTTTTTTTTCTTATTTTGAGAAATAGTATTCTTTTTATCAGGTATAACTTGCTCATATTTCAAGTATGGTTTCTGTTATATACATACCCATGACACTTCATTCTAATATCACAATTACTATGGAATCACACAGGAGTTATCATTTCAATATGTTAATGTTCTTATGAAAATTATTTAGGTGAATTCTGCTGTATCAGGTGTTTAGGAGATCCTGTTATGCTAACCAATGTATGATTTTCAACAATGGCAGAAAAAAATTCAAGATTAAATATGTATTCTAAAGGAAAGAGGAAGTAGTAGGTAACCTTAAAAATCAGCTGACAGCAATTATTAGTGTGCACTAGTATTAGAAAGCCCAAGCTAACTTGAATTTGTGAAAAATCCGAGTCAGAATTTCCTAAAGTACATTCTATGATATTCTACTAACTACCAACAAATCTGGTGTTTTCCAGAACACTGAATGTAAAATACTGATCCAAGTAAGTAACTAAAAAGGTGACAATATGACCTCAAATCTAGAAAGGCTCTTAAAGCAGTGTTGCTCAAAGTCTCCTGAGATACATGTTACAAGTGCAGACGGGGCTCTACTCCAGAGATGCTGAATAAGGCCTCTATATTTTAACAGGCATCCCTAAGAATTCTGATGTATGCCAAAGTTTGACAACTACTGTCTTAGAGAACCACAGTATAATGTGGACATAACTAGTTAAAAGAGAGACAGGATACTAACTGAGCTTTTCCAGGCATTTAATCTTTTCACAATGACACGGTACTCCCTATAGCACTCTATCATTCACTAATACTTTTACAAATAATATTGTATTTTATTCCTGCAACATCCCAAAAGGTAGGAAGTTCAGGTCATTAATTACCTCCACCACACAGACAATATTCATATGCATGTATGTACACTCATGCAATCAATATTTTGAATAAGCTGACTCTTGGAGTGATCTTTTGAATTGTCTTTTTTTTTTTTTCTAGCCCCCTTGAGAGGGATGTTGTGGTGCACTGTCCATTTCTCCCTTTTGGATGGAAGCACTCATTCCTTCAGCTGCCAGGAGTGTAAGCTGCTGATGGCCCATAGCTGAGTCCCAAACATCGTGTATAGATATATAGATATAGATGATATATAGATATATGAATGTTATTCAATCATAAAATAGAAGAAAATCTTGGCATTTGAGACAACATGGATGGACCTTGAGGGCATTATGCTAAGTGAAATAAGTCAGAGAAAGACATACTGTATGATCTCACTTATATGAGGAATCTACAAACAACAAGAACAGCAACAACTCAACAGAACTCAAAAGACACAGAGAACAGATTGATGGTTGCTGGAGGTGGGGGGTGAGGGGATGGGAGGTGAGTGGGTAAAACGGGTCAAGGTGGTCAGAAGGTACAAACTTCCAGTTATAAGACAAATAAGTCCTAGGAATGTAATGTACTGCATGGTGACTATAGTTAATGGTACTGTATTATATATTTGAAAGTTGCTAAGAGTAGATGTTAAAACTTCTCATCGCGAGAACAAAAAACTGTAATTATCTGTAGTGATGGATATTAACTAAACTTCTTGTAGCAATTATTTTGTAATATACACATATATCAAATCATTATGTTGTACCCCTAAAACTAATACAATGTTATATGTCAATTCTAATTTAGTCTTAGTCTTAAATAGCTGGAATGTTTGGTATCTGGCATTAGCACCCTATGGGTGACAAATGTATTGCTGACTTTTATTATAAGACATTTAAAAGAATGTTTTTATTATGGGTATCTTCAAACAGACAAAAATAAAGAAAATATTAAAATGAAACCTCATGCACACTTCCTGCTTTGACAATTATCAACATTTTCCCAATATTGTTTTATCAAAATCCTTCAACTTTTACTATTTATTTCTTTATGTGTTTATTTGTGTGTTTGTTTTGTTTGCTTGCTTGCTTCCTTGTTTTTTCTTGGTACATTTTAAAGCAATCCTTGACTTATCACTTCACTCCTGAATACTTCAGTATTTATTGTCAAGAGATGGCATATTTAAAAAAACAACCTATAATACCGTTATAACATCTAAGAAAATGAATCATAATTTCTCAGCATCATCCAATAGCAGGTCATATTCACATTTCCTTAATTGTCTCAAAAAAATTTAGTTACTTTTTCAAAAAAAGAATCTAAATAAGATTTTGAATTTGGTTGGTATGTCTCTTCTTGTTTCATTCCCCCTCCAAAATTTCTTTTCCGTGATATCTATTGTTAAAGAAACAGAATCATTTTGTCTTGTAGAGTTTCAACAGTCTGGATTTGGTTGAGTACAAATGTATACTTTAACGTTTTTTTCTCTCATATTTTTTTCTGTAAGTTAGACTGACTAGATTTAGTTCCAGTTTGTTGGCCAGAATACTTCATAGGTGGTACCATACTTATTGCATCACCCCAGGAAGCACATGTGGGTGGTTGTTCCACTTTTAGTGATAGTAAGATGGTATGATAAACTACTGAGGTAATGTCAACAGGATAGAGTAGCCAATCTGAAAGAATCTCACTGACCAAAGATGGGCCAATTTAAATGTCATTATTGATAATAACTGCAAAGCAATGAACCATAACAAATTACATAAAATGAGGTCATAACGATACTTTTAACATAATGACAATAACAACAACAAAAACCTCATTTGTCTTTGTTGTGGGTTGAATTGTGTCCCCCGCAAAAGATATTTTGAGTTCTTAACCACTAGTACTGGTGAATATGACCTTACTTGGAATAGGGTTTTTGCTTTTATTGATATATTATTTGATTTAATTTTGTCATTTTAATTATGTGAAACTTTACATGTACTATAGGAAAACTGTTTCTCTTCTCACAGCACTTCTGACGTCAAATTGTGTGGTTTTTGCACACCAAGCAGACACTGACTGTCCTACAATTTAATTCAATTCTGACACTATCTTCCCAGAGATAGCATCAGATCCCACGGGTTAAGGGCTCAGTCCCACAAGAATGCCCCCCATGTTAGATACCAATTGCAAGCAGTGGGTCTCCAGGTTACCCACACTTCTGTATGATTTGGCTACAAATCAGGGTTTCCCACAACCCCTTCCTCAGCTTTGATCATTTGCTATAATGGTTCACAGAATTTAGGTAAACACTTTACCTACTATTACTGGTTTATTATAAAGAATACAAATGAATAGTCAGATGAAGAGGTACAAACGGCAAGGTCCAAAAGGATCTTAATCACAGGAGTCTTCCCATGGATTTGGGGTATGCCACCCTGCTGGCACATGGAGGCATTCGTGAACCTGGAAGTTCTCCAAACCCCTTCATTTAGGGTTTTAATGAAGGTTCCATTACATAAGCATGATTGACTAAGTCATTGATCATTGGCAATTAACTCAAGCCACAGCCCCTCTTCCTTCCCTGGAGGTGGGGGTGGAAGTGGGCACAGGATAGGAGGCTGAAAGTTCTAAACCTCTAGTCCCCTGGTTGGTTCCTATGGCAACAAGCCTCCATCCTGAAGCTATCTATGGGCTTCCAGCTACCAGTCATCTCTTTACCATAAACTCAGATAAGTTTGAAAGGGGCTTGTTATGTATAACTAAAGATGCTTCTGATGTCTCTATCACTCAGAAAATTCCAAGGGTTTTTAGAAGCTCATACCAGGAACTGGAAACAAAGATCAAATCTATATTTATTATATCACAACATCACATGTGCCAAAATTCAAAAAAAAAGAAACTTCAGAAAAGTCTGCTTCCCAGCTGGTTCTAGGTATTTTCACCATAAGAATTTTTGTCACAAGCAGTTTCTCCGCACAATTAATTGGCTATAAGGCAATTTGGCCCTAAAAGATAAAATAACTGGTTGACAGTTTGATTTCATTCCTCCATTGACGCAGTACTCCCATTTTTATATTCTATAAATCTTAGGTCTCATGATGGGCTATACAGTGATAAGTGGACACGGTGGTATTAAACTAGTGAATAACAACTATGTATATTGACTTAATTGAAAATACAATGGTAAGAAAACTTACTGGAAGTGTGAAATAAGAGAGTATAAAGCCAGACCGCATACTATACTAGAAAATGATAATATATCAGTTTGTAAATCCTTTGGTGAGCACAGTCATCCCTCCCACCCATCAAAACCAAAAGTTTACCAAGCAATGACAAATGTAAAAGAGGTGGCTAGTAATTCATAACAGTCTTCAAGAGGATTAATTATCAATTCTTATGCTAATTTACATACAACAGCTTGTTCTCTAATGCCTTCTTTACCAAATTTATCACGCAATATTAGAAGTTGGAGGCAAGAGAAGAATCAAGCTCCTCCTCTTCCCCCCAAAAGAACGGAAACGTGATTCTTGATGGCAAGTTTCTTGAAAATAATGCAATTTTCTTTTTTTTTTTTTTTTTGCAATTTGATAGTGGAGAACATGATGCAGACAGGACTTTGGTATTTGGCACAGAATCTGGCTTAGATGATTTGGTGAAATTTAAGGACCAGGCATGTGATGGAATATTTAAATGCAGTTCAGATATGTACTGCCTCTTATATATGTTGCATATATTGATAAGAAATAGCAGCATCCCTTGTCTGTTCATTTTATCAATACTACGAAGGAAATCTAAAGACTTACAACTTTTTATATCTTAAGAAACTTAAATCCTGAATCCTTAAATGATTGACTTTGAGAAAGGAAGTATTGAATATCATCATTTTCTCTAAAATACACCCAAATACAACTATAACCATGAATCTACATGCAATTTAAATATATTCAAATATTTTTGTATTTTCATTATTCACAATAAAATCTTTAAATTTTTTTATCAATTTTTCATGTTTCATTATGTCCTTTTTAATGTCCCTCTTTTATTTTTTCTATTTTTTCTCTTTTTCTTCCAGTTGTATTGAGATATAATTGACATACAGTATGATATAAGTTTAAGGTGTACAACATAAAGATTTGACTTACATACATCATGAAATGATTACCATAGTAACTTTAGCGAACATCCATCATATCACATAGACACAAAAATAAAGAAATAGAAAAAAATTTTTCCTTGTGATGAGAACTCTTAGTGTTTACTCTCTTAACTTTCAAATATTACATACAGCAGTGTTAGTTATATTTATTATGTTGTACATTATATCCCTAGTACTTATAACTGGAAGTTTGTACCTTTTGACCACCTTCATCCAATTCCCCTCCCCCCAATCCCCACCACTGGTAACCACAAATCTGATGTGCTTTTCTATGAGTTTATTTGTTTATTGTTGCAATATAATTGACCTACAACACTATTTACTTCCTGGTACACAACATAATGATTTGATATTTCTATACATTTCAAAATGATCACCATGGTAAATCTGGTTACCATCTGTCACATAAGAAGAAATTACATAATTACCATGATAAATCTAGTTACCACCTGTCACCATACAAAGATATTACATAATTATTGACAATATTCCCCACACTGTAAATTTCATACATGTGACATTTATTTTTTAATTGAAAGTTTGTACCTCTTAATCTCCCTTACCTACTTCTTTCCTGTCCCCACACATCTCCCCTCTGATAACCACCTGTTTGTTCTCTGTATCTATTACTGTTTCTGTTTAGCTATGTTTCTCCATTTGTTTTGCTTTTTAGATTCCACATATAAGTGAAATCGTACAGTATTTGTCTTTCTCTGTCTGGCTCATTTCGCCTAGCATAATACCCTCTTCCTTTCCAGTTGGATTCCTTTTATTTCTTTTTTCCTGTCTGACCACTGTGGCTAGAATTTCCAATACTATGTTGAAATAAAAGTGACAAGAATGGGCATCCTTGTCCTGTGCCTGATCTTAAAGGAAATGCTTTCAACTTTTCACTGTTGAATATTATGTTACCTGTGGGATTGTCACATACGGCCTTTATTATGTGGAGGGCTGTTCCTTCTATAACCACTTTGTTAAAAGTTTTTATCACAAATAGCTGTTGAATTTTATTAAAAGCTTTTTCTGCATCTATTGAAATGATCATGCAATTTTTATTTTTCAAATCAGTAGTGGTATATCACATTGATTCATTTGTGAATACTGAATCATCCTTGCATCCCTGGATAAATCCCACTTGATCATGGTGTATATTCCTTTTAAAGTATTGTTGAATTCAGTTTGCTAATATTTTGCTAAGGATTTTTGCATCTATGTTTACCAGTGATATTGCCCTGTAATTTTCTTTTATTGTGATATCTTTGTCTGGTTTTGGTATCAGGGTGATGCTGCCCTCATAGAATGAGTTCTGAAGTATTCCTTTCTCTGCAATTTTTTGGAATAGTTTAAGAAGAATAGGGGTTAACTCTTCTCTAAATATTTTGTAGAATTCACCTGTGAAGCCACCTGTTCCTGGACTTTTCTTAGTTGGGAGTTTAATTAACAATTTAACTTCATTACTGGTAATTGGTCTGTTCTTATTTTCTATTTCTTCCTGGTTCAGTCTTGGGAGAATGTAGACTTCTAAGAATTTTTCCATTTCTCCTAGGTGGTCCATTTTATTGGCATATAATTGTTCATAGTAATCTCTTATGATCCTTTGTATTTCTGTGGTGTCAGTTGAAACTTCTTCATTTCTGATTTTATTTGGGCCCTCTTTTTTTCTTGATGAGTCTGGCTAAAGGTTTATCAATATTCTTTAGAGTTTCAAAAAACTATCTCAGTTTCATTGATTTTTTTCTATTTTTTCTCTTTTCCTTTATTTATGCTTTCATCTTTATCATTGCTTTTCTTCTACTAACTTTGTGTTTTGTTCGTTCTTTCTCTAGTTCCTATAGGTGTAAGGGTAGGTTATTTGAGATATTTCCTGAGGTAGGCTTCTATTTAACACACTTCCCTCTTAGAATTGCTTTTCTTGCATCCCATAGATTTTGGATCATTGTGTTTTCATTTTCATTTCTCCCCAGGTATTTCTTTCTTTCCTTTTTGATCTCTTCAGTGACCTATTGGTTATTTAGTAGCATATTGTTTAGCCTTCATGAGTTTGCGATTTTGGCAGTTTTTTTCTTGTGGTTTATTTTTAGTCTCCTAGAGTTTTGGTCAGAAAATATGCCTGATATGATTTCAGTCTTTTAAAATTTATTGAGACTTGTTTTCTGGCCTAGCTTGTGATCTATCCTAAACAACTTCCATATGTACCTGAAAAGAATGTGTGTTCTGCTGTTTTGGGGTGGAAGGTTTTATATAGATCTATTAAGTCCACCTTATCCAACATGTTGTTTAAGGCCAGTGTTTCCTTACTGATTTTCTGTCTGGATGACCTCTCCATTGATGTATGTGGGGTGTTAAAGTCCCCCACTATTATTGTGTTACTATCAATTTATCCCTTTATGTCTGTAAATATTTGCTTTATGTATATAGGTGCATATATATTTACAATTGTTACCTCTTCTTCATGGGTTGATCCTTTAATCATAATATAATGTCCTTCTTTGTCTCTTGCTACAGTCTTTGTTTTAAAGTCTATTTTGTCTGACATAAGCATTGCTACCTCAGCTTTTTGTTTCCATTTGCATGGAATACCTTTTTCCATCCCCTCACTTTCAGTCTGTATGTATGGTATCTTTAGCTCTGC